>NC_090654.1:27052422-27387422 GCF_040937935.1 Hyperolius riggenbachi
AAGCTTTGAATCAGAGAATACCACTTACTGGCCACTTTAACTATTTCTGCCGCCCGGACGTGAAGCTCGTGTCCGGGCGGCTGCTTTGCTGCGGTGGCGCGCCCCCGTGGTGTCCCCCGGTAGCCCTGGGATCAGTGCACGGGAACATGGTTCCCGATCACTAATCCGTGTCCCCCGCAGAAAAACCGAAGCGCTCTTACAAGAGGCTTCAGTCTTTCTGCGCGTCAAAATTTCCGCATCCCCCTTGTGTTTCCGCTTAGCGAGAAGCACATGGAGGGGAAAAAAACTGAAGGTGGCCATCTTGTGGCCAAATAGTAAAACTACATCTACATATTTTTTACATTACAATTTACACATATAATAACATTAAAAATTAACTATTTCCCACACCAAAATATTACCCAAATAAAACTAATGGAAAAAAAAATTACAATAAAAAAAAAAAAAAAGACAAATAAGGGTCTGAACTTTTTAAATATGCATTTGCAGGGGGTATACTACGAACATTTTTTAAATTATAAGCTTGTAAATAGTGATGGACGCAAAACGGAAACAATGCACCTTTATTTCCAAATAAAATATTGGCGCCATATATTGTGATAGGGACAAAATTTAAAGAGAATCAGTATTGTTAAAATCGCACAAAAGTAAACATACCAGTGCGTTAGGGGACATCTCCTCTTACCCTCTGTCACAATTTCGCCGCTCCCCGCCGCATTAAAAGTGGTTAAAAACTGTTTTAAAAAGTTTGTTTATAAACAAACAAAATGGCCACTAAAACAGGAAGTAGGTTGATGTACAGCATGTCCACACATAGAAAATACATCCATACACAAGCAGGCTGTATACACCCTTCCTTTTGAATCTCAAGAGATCATTTGTGTGTTTCTTTCCCCCTGCAGTTCTCATGCACTGAAGTTTCAGGCTGCTCTTTTCTTCCTGCAAACAGCTTTGCCCTTGTCTGTAATTCTTCAGTATGTGAAAGCCCAGCCAGCTCAGAGGACGATTTATCCAGCTTGTAAAAGATAAGAGAGAAGAGAGAAAGCTGCCCTAATCTAAATAATACACAGGCAATGTGCATAGAGGGGCCTGGAAGGGGGAGTTCATAGCAGAACCACAACACTGAAGAACTTGGCAGCCTTCCACACACAGGCCGACAAGTCTGACAGGGGAAAGATACATTGATTTATTACAGAGACTGTGATAGCAGAAAGTGCTGCAGTAAGCCAGAACACATTAGAATAGCTTTTGGAACTTGTAGGATGATAAAAAACAGGATGCAATTTTTGTTACGGAATCTCTTTAAATGGTATAATAACCGAGACAAATGGACAAATAAAATACATAGGTTTTAATTATGGTAGCTTGGATTATTTTAAAGCTATAATGGCCGAAAACTGAGAAATAATGATTTTTTTTCCATTTTTTTCTTATTAATCCTGTTAAAATGCATTTATAAAAAAATAATTCTTAGCAAAATGTACCACCCAAAGAAAGCCTAATTAGTGGCGGAAAAAACAAGATATAGATCAATAAGTTGTGATAAGTAGTGATAAAGTTATTAGCGAATGAATGGGAGGTGAAAATTGCTCTGATGCATAAGGTGAAAAATCCCCGCGGGCTGAAATGGTTAAAAGAAAAACAGTAAGCTTTCAGCTAGTAAGCCTTCTGCAGATTCCTGTTGCTGACAATGTTAGAACATACAATCAGAATGAGGTAGAGAGATTTGATTTTCCCTTATGCTGGGAATACAGCATTATACATTACCTAAAGCTGGCTCCGGGTCCTCTTCTCCGCGCTGCACCCCGCACCGCATCCCAGCGTACACTGTTTCACTCCGTGACCAGGAAGTTCAAATAGAGCGCCCTCTATTTGAACTTCCTGGTCACTGCAGTCACACAGGAAGTTAATGTACGCTGGGATGGAAGCAGGAACAGAGCGGAGAAGACGCGGAGAAGATGCCCGGGAGCCAGCGTCAGGTAATGTATACCTGATCGGATCGGCCGTCGCTAGCGACGCGCTCCCTACCCGTGGGCGATCGACGGTATTTTTCCGCACGGCGCGATCGACGGACCGATCAGATTTCGGGAGGAAATCGGATCGGCGGGTGCGTTTAGCGCGAACGATTGGCAGCAGATTCGATCCCAGTGATCGACTCTGCTGTCGAAACGGCCGCAAATCGGGCCAGTGTATGGCCAGCTTTACTTTACAGGCCCTATCCTGTTCAGTGTACACAGGTGGAGCCAGGAAACGGTTATGGGGGGGGGGGCATAGCGATGTATGTGAATGACGGCTCCCCCTGATAGCGCAAAACTCCCCAGTGGCTAGGCCTGAACGATTTATCGTTTTTAGACCGAAATCGATTCCGTGATCGTGAACGTGGCGATTTCTCACGATTTCCCCTCCTGCTGTGCAGCAGTGTACCATTTCAGGCCGGCAGTCTATCTCCCGCTTGCCGCCCTGTAGCGGCTCTCACTATCTCCTTCCTTGTGGCCACCTCCACCGCCTACGTCATCACCCTCCGCCTTGCCTAGCACGTCATTGGCTGGGAGGGCGGGCGGCCTCTCTTTTGCTCCGCCCAGCCTAATACCTCATCAGCTAGGTGGGCGGCAAACTCCGCCCACAGGCTCTCGCTCTGTTTCCCTCCACCTAGCCTAGCGCGCTATTAGCTGGGCGGGCGGCAGTACTGTCAGGCAAGAGTTTGTACATCAGTTAGATCACGCTGACACCCTGTATGTGCTAGAGATGGGAAGTTCGGATCTTTTCAATGATTCGGATGATTCGAATCGGATCATTTTACTAGGGAAGCATTCGGGGGTGAAATGACTAGCAGGACAGGACTTTCCCTGCGGTGGACAGAGAAGGGGAGGGGGGTGGACAAACAGAGAACAGGAGACGGTGGACAGAGAGAGGGCAGGGAGTGGACAGAGAAGGGAGGAGGGACAAGCAGAGAGCAGAAATGTTTGTTTGCAGACAATCCCCACATGTTGCAATCATATGCTTTACATAAATTTCACCTATATGTTCATCTGAATACTTTGAATGCAAACGTCGCACAGTGAAAGAAAGCATTCCCAAAAGCATTCCCAGAAGTGAAGTGCAGCTGTTTAGTGCCGAGTGCAGGAGGATCATATTGCACAGCAATCACAGTGCCTGCCCTTCTAGCCCAGCACGCTGTCTACAAAGTTACTGAGCTGTGCTGAGCCAAAAGTTTCCAATGTGATCACTGTGCACAACTACGGAACAGAAAGCCTGTAATGAGCAGCACATTTCAGCCAGTATGTGTGCTGTACACATATCTGGCAGTGGCACCCATGTCCCCTCTGATCTACCTGTCTCCCTGCAAGGCTGGCTCCCCTCCGGTAACATGACTGCTCTGCTTACAGGTCAGGACCCCGCTGCACGCTGAGAGGGGGGCGTGCCGCTCCTGGCCCTGCCCCCTTTGCGATCCGAATCACACATTTTGATGATTCGGATGATTCGACTCACAAAAGAGATTCGGATCAAAGATCCGAATCGTTCATGATCCGGACAACACTAGTATGAGCCTCATCCACTCTGTGTGCATGCAAGATGATGTGTGTATATATATATATATCACAGTCCAGCTCAGTCACCTCAGCTCAAATGCACAGTGCCCACTGCCCAGCACACATCATCATCAGTGGCGTTAAATACTATTTCCCCCTCTAAGTTGACGCAACTCGGACAGAGATGTAATTTCGCGGTGCAGCAACCACCAGAGCCCTGAATTACGCTTACACACTCCATGCAGCATTACATTACTGCTATGGGGCGCCTAGTTTCGGCACTCAGTGCTGAGCAGAAACAACCTGCTTTGCACAGCGATTCCTAGGAGGGGGGGAGGGGGGGGAGGGGCAGTGCTCCAGCGTGCCCCAGTGTAGCATCGCCACTGGTTGAAATGCTTCTCAAAGGCACCCGAGTGTGAACCAGCTCTAATAATTTTTCCATCCTGATATGTGTAGTTTATACAGACATTTCCAATTATATAAATTTCCTTATATTTCAATATACTGTACAGTTTCCTTATATACTGAAATCCTAACTCTCAGTTGACTGTATGAGTGTCCCCTCTCATCCTGCGTGACCCTTATTCCAGTTTGCACATATGGGGCTTGTGTCACTATACCATGATAACTCAAATATCACACCTTATCAAATATATCACACCTTATCAGAGTTAACATGCCTTATCAGAGTAGCATAGCGAGTGCTACGAACCCGCAGGGGCTCAGGGCAGGACGAGTGCCATTGCCAATTAGCAGGCATAAGTTCGTAGGGCTCGCTATGCTACTCTGATAAGACATGTTAACTTTGATAAGGTGTGATATCTTTGATAAGGTGTGATATCTTTGATAAGGTGTGATATCTATGATAAGGTGTGATAACTTTGATAAGGTGTGATATTTGAGTTATCACGGATTACTGAATCAAGCCCATAAAGTGTGAATTAGACCTGATTGGTGTGTGAACCGTGCCAGGGCAGCAATCATTGCGCTGGAACGCTGGAAAGGATCCAGGACTATCCCAAACATCGGTTTGGCTGAACCCTGCTGAGGTTAGGCAATGGCGTTTGTGCCACAGAACATGGTGCATAACATAGATCTGTTTTCAATCAGAAAAGTGCTGGGTGTACCTTACGCAGGGGAGCGACGCCAAGGTAAAAATATCTGAGAAATTCTCCTTACGCTGCAACCCAAGAAACAAGTGAAGATCACAGTCGGAATTTACAGAGTTCCCAGTTAACCTTCGGTGAGCCAGAACCACTGCAGTCTTGTAAGGCACACTTGGTGCGATGCGATTTGCAAGTTGCAAAATGGCTACCATAATGCAATGCAGCATTACACACACTTTACTATATGCGGCAGACTGTGCTGACAGGGAAACTGGAGGCAACCTGCCGTGTATGCTGTTGGGCAGGAAACGCATCATCTGAAGATCTGCGCATGCGCGACACAAACGCATGCGCAGATCTTGCGTTTACAAGTTACATACAAAACGTTCACGTTTAGGGATGCTCGTTCGGATCCCGCAGAATGTTCTGCATTTTTTCCAATCGCTAATCACAATTCTGTTCCGTTTAACCGCAACTCGGTAATTTTCACCCAGTCACAGAACTCAGGAGCATTGGCCCAATCAGAGATTGCAGAATTTTTCCACAAGAATCAGATTACCGCGGTCATTTTAGACCAATCACAAGACTGATTTTCCATTTTTCCAATTTTTTTTCTTGTCATTTTTTGCATTTGCTGATGCAAAAAACAAAAAAAAACAAAACAAAAAAAAAAACAAATAAAATACACCTTAGAAATCGAGAAAACTGAAAATTTGATATTGACATTGGCAGAAATCAGAATTTCAGCAAAATCAGAAATAGGCATTTCTGACCATCCCTATTCATGTCACCGTTGACTATTATTGTTTCGGGTACCGCGCACAGTTCGCAATAATGCACTGTAGCATCTGCACCAGCTGGAGCACTTCCGTCGCACTGCAGGAAGTGTGTCATGCTCCATTGCCTTTAATGGTCATTGCAATGAACTGCGGTAGAAAAGGGTAATGCGACACAATGCAGAAAGCGCAAAGGAAACCTTAAAGCGAATCCGAGATGAAAAACTATAACAAGTAACTTGTCCATATATCTTATCTAAAGTTTAGATAGTTTATACAGAAAATCTAGCTGCAAACAGCTTCAATAGAATATGATTATTTCTTCCTGTGATACAATGACAGCAGCCATGTTGTTTGTAAACATTACACAGAGGCAGGCTTATCTGTATCTTGAGCAAAAAAACCTAATCCCCCCTCCTCCCCTCTGCCTCTGAAATCTCTGGCTAGTAATACCTCCCCCTCCTCCTGCCCATACTGAGCTCCCATGAGCCCTTGCTACTGTCTGAAAATGCCAAGGCTCTCTGAAAACCTGTGGGCGTGGCTTGTTTAGTTTATAGGGAATTAAAGTATTATAACAAAAACAAAAAAGTATTTGGCTTGAGGAATGCCCTATAAACAGTATAGGAAAGGAACACAATTATGCAATGAATAAAAGTTCATCTCGGATCCAATCTGAGGCGGTTTCTTTGGGAGGCAGATGGGACACAGAGGCATGTTCTCTGCCTCATGACATGCCTCTCTGCCACCCCACTGCCGCTCCCTGCCCCCCCCCCCCCCCACACACACACACCCGTGCTATAATCCCCCTCCCTCGAGATTAGTGACATTATTTGTCGCCATCTCTGAGGTAAACACAGGGGAGAGGGATTCCCTGTTCAAAACGCCCGCCAGGGTCGTTCCTGCAGGGTTTCTCCCTGGCCACACCCCCTGCCACTCCCCCACCTCCCTGCACACTCGGAGAGAATCTCTCCCTCCTTCCAGTGTCGTGACCCCAGAGGTCACGAAAGTGAAAGTGGGCTAGTGCGGCTTACAGGAGCAGTGGTTTTGGCGGCTACTTGATTCGCTCAGCCCCCTTTTTTTCTATGTTATGAGCCCACCTCAGCCTCTCTTTAAAGGACAACTGAAGTGAGAGGTAAATGGGGGCTGCCATATTTATTTACTTTTAAACAATACCAGTTGCCTGGCAGCCCTGCTGATCTATTTGGTTGCAGTAGTGTCTGAATCACACACCTGAAACAAGCATGCATTTAATCTTGTCAGGTCTGAGGGCTCGTTCCCACTATCGCGAATCCGCATGCGTCCAACGCATGCGGATTCGCACATGTAATGTGAGTGGATGGGGCTGTTTCCACTCCTGCGGTGGCGTTGTGCGTTTTTTGTTGCGGAGAAAAAACGCACAAAAGAGGCAACGATTTCGCCTGCGTCGGGAATCCGTGCGAATCGCCGCTAATGTATTTAATAGTAAAAACGCATGCGTTTTTTACATGCGTTTTTACCCGCGATTCGCGTGCGATTTCGCACCTTTTCCAATGTTATTTTGCCCTGGCAGTGTCATGGTTAATTTCGCATGGCACCCTGCCATGCGAAATCGCACGCGAAATCGCGGGTAAAAACGCATGCAGAAACGCATCCGCATGCGTTTTTACAAGCGTCGGAATGCCGGCGAATCGCGTCGCAACAGTGGAAACAAGCCCTGACAATGTCAGAAATGCCTGATCTGCTGCATGCTTGTTCAGGGGCTATAGGTAAAAGTATTAGATGCAGAGGATCAGCAGGACTGCCAGACAACTGGTATTGCTTTAAAGGAAATAAATATGTCAGCCTCCATATTCCTTTTCGTTGTCCTATAAAGGAACCCAAAGAAGCCCCCTTACAAAAAACTATGAAAAATAAAATCTATGCCAAAATGTATTTACAATCAGGTGTCTTCATGAGAAATCTTGACTGTAAAATCAGTTGACCTATCAGAAAAGGCAACAGCTTAGCAGTACAAACGCGTCAATAATTGCCAGACACGGCAATCTGACCAACCGGATGGTGATTGATTCTCTCCACGTTGCACACTCACCCGAGGCAAAAACAAATGAATTAAATAAACAATTGTATCTATCTTCCTTCTCCTAAAAATGACTTTTTAAGATATTCCACAGTTTTATTTTATGTTTAAATCTACTTTTTAAGTTTTAACTGTGTATTGTTTTGCTTAATGACACATTCATTGAAGTATGCCAGAGCTAAAATCTATGAATTATTGATCCTTTTTATCCCTTTCCTGCTCTCAGAAGACATTTTCTGCTAGGAAAGTGTTTTATAGTTGGAATTTCTTATCAGTGAGGGTCACACTGTAGTCACTTCCTGTCTGAGTCAGGACTGAGTCAGCCACTTACATACCTGATAGTTAACTCTTTCAAGCAGAGAAAGAAAAAAAAAGGAACACAGCCTAGTTAGTTGTGTGCTAGGCACTGTACATACCCATGACTATCTCATCATGTCACATGTCACCTCGGGTATCCTTTAAATCTATCGAGCATCAGCTAAAACTGCTGGTGGTGTACCACTCAATGTAGTGCAACATTGTGCAGTCATAGATCCCCACTGCTCCTCTCTGACCTGCTGGTAGGGAGATTTTTTAACAAATCCAATCACACCAGTGGTCAATAAACTGCCCGAAACAGAGCACAAGTCAAGCCCGGTACACACTTTCAATTAGGATTGGCCAATCACTGACCTATTTTACCATCTCCATGTAGTATCAGGCTACTCATAGTATTGAATATTTGTTAACCCTCATACTACACAGAGGTGGTAAAATTGGTCAGTGATAGATCAATCATGATTGCAAGTGTGTATCAGGCTTTAAAGGACTTATGAGGCCAACTGTGTAAAAAAAGTTAATTACTTGCCTCTCCGTTTCAGGCACGGAGGACGCCGTCCGCGCCCTCCGTGCCGCTCCGCCGGGTCCCCCCGCTCATTATCCCCCCGGGCCGGCTCCCGACCCCACGGCCCCGGTCGGGCTCTCCTTCCCCTTCAAAAATGGCCGCTTCCTCTGGCCGCGGCTGCCCAGTCCGCCTGGCTGCGATTGCGGCTGCGCAGCTCTAGGGCCAACCCCTCTGATCCACGCTACGTAGCGTGGATCAGAGGGGTTGGCCCTAGAGCTGCGCAGCCGCATTCGCGGCCAGGCGGACTGCGCAGCCGCGGCCAGAGGAAGCGGCCATCTTTGGAGGGGAAGAAGAGCCCGACCCGGGCCGTGGGGTCGGGAGCCGGCCCGGGGGGATAATGAGCGGGGGGACCCGGCGGAGCGGCACGGAGGGCGCGGACGGCGTCCTCCGTGCCTGAAACGGGGAGGCAAGTAATTAACTTTTTTTTACATAGTTGGCCTCGTAAGTCCTTTAAGCACAAGGATCCGTATGGCACAAGACGGTGAAATGATCTACATAAAGGTGCCCATTACCGATTAAATTGTCGATCAGATTATATTCTGTATGACAACAGATAAGCTGGAATGCCCAATCTATGCCGAACGGTCGCATTATTGACCTAATCAACTAATCGGCATGGTGGAATTTTTTCATAGGTACCCGTGTTTCCCCGAAAATAAGACACTGAATTATATTAATTTTTGCTCCAAAAGATGTGCTAGGGCTTATTTTCAGAGGATGTCTTTTTTTTGGGGGATCCACTGGTAGTTTTCCTATACAAAATGTATATACTGCATGCCATGCTGAAACACAAGCAACATGCACAGAGCTTGTGGTTTGCAGATATTGGCTCTCACTTACAAGAAATTGATTCTGCTGCTCATGTGGGTAATAGTCTATTTCTTGCAGGCAGAGAACTCTGTCAGGCTTCCCAGAGCTATGATAGGATAAGCTGTGTGTCCTGGGAAGAGGTGAAGTGCTGCCGATGCTTATCGCGACAGATCAGGAGGACTGGCTCCAACAAGAACACAAATTGCCTGACACACATATACAGGACTGTAAAACGCCCATTATACTGCTGCTCTCCTATATCCAGGCTTTGTATTGAGTGTGACTTGCTGGTGTCCTGAGGGCTGCTGCTAGGGCTTACATTCAGGGGATGTCTTATATTTCAAGCATGCTAGGAATTCCTGCTAGGGCTTATTCTCAGGGGATGTCTTACTTTAGGGGAAACGCGGTACGATCTCAAGTGGATTCTTTAACTCCATGGATCTATTAAATACAATCTTTTGTTTTTGAAAATACAATGGTTCGCTAACAATCAAGCCGTTTGTGCACCTGCATCCAATGGTTTTTCCCGGTAAAGCATTTATCTTACCATGTATGCTAGAAAAACGCAGGATCTGCAAAGATAATGAGCAGATATGGCGATCCCCATACAGATATTACAGGCATGGAAATGATTATATAGATGAATATATTTGTGGCGCAGTGGTTAGTGCTCTCGCCTTGCAGCGCTGGGTCCCCGGTTCATATCCCAGCCAGGGCACTATTTACATGGAGTTTGTATGTTCTCCCCGTGTCTGTGTGGGTTTCCTCCGAGCACACCGGTTTCCTCCCACATCCCAAAAACATACAGATAGGTTAATTGGCTTCCCCATAAATTGTCCCTAGACTACGATACATACACTACATGATACATACATAGACATAAGACTAGGGATTAGGGAAGGAATTAGATTGTGAGCCTCTCAGAGGAACAGTTAAAGAGACTCTGAAGCGAGTGTGCCTCTGCTAAACCGCCGCTATCCCGCGGCTAAACGGGGGTCCCTTCACCTCCAAACCCACCCCCGCAAAACTTGGTCGTAGACTTAGTCGTGAAATTTTTTCTTCCTGGAGGCAGGGCTAACGGCTGCAGCCCTGCCTCTCAGCAAGTCTATCAGACGCGCATCGCCGCCCCTCCCCCGCCCCTCTCAGTGAAGGAAGACTGAGAGGGGCGGGGGAGAGGCGGAGATACGCGCTGACAGACGCGTGTGGGGCAGGGTTGCGGCGGTTAGCCCTGCCCCAATGTGGAAGCGCTTCCCGGCTGCACGGAGGGGATTTGGGGGTGAAGGGACCCCCGTTAAGCCGCGGGATAGTGGCGGTTTAGCAGGGGCACACATGCCCCTGCTATCTATGAGGTCTGAAGCGAGATTTATTCTCGCTTCAGACTCTCTTTAAGTGACACAATGTACTCTGTACAGCGCTGTGGAAGATGTCAGCGCTATATAAATACTAAATAGTAATAATACAGTATATGTATATCATGATTATCTCCTGTACAGTAACAGATATTGAAAGCTTATAGTTATTACATAAGGGGCCCACTAATGGTACAATTTTCATACACCGAAGGATCGCCCGAGCGATCAGATAATCGCAGTTCGATTGGCAGAAGATAAACCTCACTGATGTCTCAAATCAACTGTGAACAATTTTAATGCTGGGAATAGACAGAGATTTTTCAGCAGATTTACTGTCCGATCATTTTTCTGATTGATTTCCATTCACTTCTATGAGAAATCGATCAGAAAAACGATTGAAAATCAGACATGTCTGAAATTATCTATTGAACAGTCCATCTGCCAAAAAAATCGCATGGTGTATTCCCAGGATTATGGTGATCATTTGACGACAATTCAGTCGATCAGGAAAAAACTTTTTTTTTCTTACAATAGGTTGTGACAGATAGGAAGCCCAATTTGGTTAGTTGAAGGTGATGAAATAACGTATTATGACATTTAATTTTTGATTGCATTTATTTGATCGCTCATCAACTCTTCCCTGACAATTGTACTGCTGTCAGTGGGAAGGAACACTCCAGCGAAGAAAAAGTAAGCAGTTAAAATCTGACAGGACCGACAGGCTTTGGACTAGTCCAACTCCTCATGGGGGATTCTCAGGGTTTTCTTTTTTTTTTCAAAAGCATTTCCTGAATGGCAAAATAGTAATGCTGGGAATACACGGTTCGTTTCTGGCGCTCGATTCTCCTCTCGATCGTTTTTGCTGCTTGATTCTGCAGACGATTCTCTTAACTTCCGCTCGTCTTTCTTGACTTTTTCCATTCACTTCTATCAGAAATCGAGCCGCGAAGAAATCGAAAGGGAGATCGGACACGTCGGAAATGATCTATCTAACCATCTAATCACCTAAAAAACGAACCGCGTATTCCCAGCATTACCTCCCTACTCACTTGCACACTATTTTGTCTGTTAGACTTTGCAACTAAACGTTCCGGAAATGCTTTTGAAAACAAAGAAGACCCAAATCCCCCATGAGGAGATGGACCAGTTTAAGACCTAACGGTTCTATCAGGTTTTTACCTGCTTACTTTTTTCCGCTGGAGTGGTCCTTTTAAGATGCCCATTTATGATACAGTCTTGATTGTACACTGTTACCAAATCTCAGCAGTAGAAGGGTACACTACATGAATATACTTAGAACAGATAAAACTTTAGAAAGTCCCTCATATTATGCAGAAATGGTAAGATTGTTCAATCAAGATTGTATCATTAGTTGGCACCTGAAGGAGGTGAGTGGGAGGGGGGAGGGGAGGAGGACACACGCACTTACCTTGTCCGCGGAGCAGGCAGAGCAGCAGGACGAGGTGTTTGTGCAGTGATTCCATGGTCTTGCTTTGCAGGGAAGGGGGGGAACAGAACTCACCAGTGCTGCAGTTTGGGATGGGTGTAGCCATGCCACAAGCTCAAAGCTCGCTCTGTCCTCTCTCCCCGCAGCCAGCCCCCTCATTGGCCACTATAAATATTCCGGATTTTTTTTCCTGGACCTGGGCAGCCCAGCCTGTGCACACACTACCTCGCCACAGCCGCCACCCAGCAGAGGTGGTACCGAGAAGCAGCAAAGGAGGATGACAAGAGGGGCAGCAGGGGTTAATCGCTCACCCAGGTCATGGGGAATTAAACAGGATGACTGAGGAGAGCGGGGGTGCGTGGGTTATATTAGAAACAGCTGCAGAGACCCATTCACTTCCAGGAGCCAGTAAGATGAAAGGTGCATATAAATAATACAGTGGAATCTGGTTATAGTAAACTCTGATATAGTAAACCTCTGGATATAGTAAACTCAGTCTTCAGGTCCCAGCAAATGCATTTTTATAAATATACAATGTTTGACCAATTCTGATATAGTAAACTACTTCTCCTGGTCCCTCGGAGTTTACTAAAAATATTATTTTACTGTAATTTAGCTGAAGGATCAGAATTACATCCAGGCAGGTCTGCAATAGAGATCTTCTGCAGCACTTTACAGAGTACACGGTCATGTCACTGACTGTCCTCAGAGGAGCTCACACTCTAATCATACCCCAGTCGTAGTCTAATGTCCTACCATATTATTATTATGTATTTATATAGCACTGACATCTTCTGCAGCACTTTACAGAGTACAGAGTCATGTCACTGACTGTCCTCTGAGGAGCTCACAATCTAATCCTACCATAGTCATAGTCTAATATCCTACCATATTATTATTATGTATTTATATAGCACTGACATCTTCTGCAGCACTTTACAGAGTACATAGTCATGTCACTGACTGTCCTCAGAGGAGCTCACAATCTAACCCTACCATAGTCATAGTCTAATGTCCACCCATATTATTATTATGTGTTTATATAGTGCTGACATCTTCTGCAGCACTTTACAGAGTATACAGTCATGTCACTGACTGTCCTCAGAGGAGCTCACAATCTAATCCTACCATAGTCAGTCTAATGTACTCCCATATTATTATTATTATTATTATTATTATTATTATTATTATTATTATTATTATGTACTGTATTTATATAGAGCTGCCATCCTCTGCAGCACATTACAGAGTACATAGTCACGTCACTGACTGTCCTCAGAGAAGCTCACAATCTAATCCTACCATAGTCATAGTCTAATGTCCTACCATAGTATTATTATGTATTTATACAGTACTGACATCTGCAGCACATTACAGAGTACATAGTCATGTCACTGACTGTCCTCAGAGGAGCTCACAATCTAATGAGAGATCAACAATAGTGCTTTTTATGAAGTTTTTCCTAATATCTACCTGTGTCATGGCATAGAACAAGAAAACAATCAATATCTGTAAAACCGGACCTGAACTCAGAACTTCCTCTCTGCTCTAAAAGATAAGAAACAGCATAATAACCTTTTAAGATAAACATTTCTTTGTTACAGCTGATACAAATCCTGCAATAAATCTGCAGTGTATCTATTTCCTGCTTTCATGGAAGCAGACATGGGGTTAATATCCTGTATTTACAAATTACCTGCTCTGCCGAGGCAGCCAGCTGACAGAAAGGAGAGATCAAATTACACTTGTGATTGGTCAAAAGTCAGGGAATTAGACTAAACTCTCTAAATACATACAGGGTGCATTGCTCTAGGTTCTCCTTCTGTCATGTGCAAGAGTTCAGGTCCACTTTAAAAAAAGATAGTCACATACTCACCTCGGATGGTGGATCCTCCAAAGGTTTCCCTCGTCCTCCTCGAGACCACCGATCCAGCGCTGGGACCCTCGGAAGGATCGTGGCCTCGCTCTTGTTCAGGAATGTGCCGCTGTCTGTCACAGTACGCCCTGCACCTGTGAAGCACCACGGAGGCTGTCAGCAGGGCAGTTTCTAGGCTAAATTGCACCCAGGGCGAGGGTGTAAAAAATTGCACCCCCTTCCACCCCACAACAGTGGACTCACGAACCCTTACTCTTTAGGGACAGTCAAACAGCCACAGGTCACAAGTAGATCTGCCTACTTACTAGTGACCAGCCACTCATCCAGGAGGAAGCAGGGACCAGGAGAACACACAGGTGAAAAATTCCCGGAAAGCCGACTCCTCCATGGAAGCCGCGCACTGACAGCCTGCAGTACCGCTACAGGACATCAGGTGTCATCACGCGGTGGTGACATGATGACTTGACGTCTGACGCAGGCAGCCTAGGAGGAGTCAAGGTGATCGCGCTGGTAATCTTTCTTCCATTTGGCTGCACCGCGCGTCACCAGCTCCCTAGCGGTTATGTCCTTCTGCCTGCGCCCCCCCCCCTTCTTCTACTTGCTGGTCTGCGCCCTGAGCCGTCGCCCTGCCCAAGTAACGGCCCTGGCTGTCAGGATTGGTGGAAAAAGGCAAGCCTAAGCAGCTCCATGCGTGAGTGTTATGTTACACACCCGCCACACCAGAGGCATGTATGGAGCTAATGGAAGAGCGGTGGATTCAGGAAATGGACCGGCACCACGACACAAGACAGGTGATGTATGAATGCACGTTTACATGAACTTTTATACATTAGGAGAACAGCGGCGGAGCGGCGGGCTTGGCCGATCCCCAAGAGATTTCATGCTGAAATTGATCTGATTCCATAGTCATTGACCAATCAGATTCGATATGAGAGAGATTTGTCTCTTGGTCGAATCTGCCCATCATTGCCTGATGTATGGCCCCCTTTAGAGTAATGGCAGATCTCGGTACTCTGACAGCTAGCGGCAGTTTGTAGTTTATACCCGGAGGTCTCGCTTATCCAGGACTGAGGCCGTGACTATGGAATGCTCTCTCCATATGCGGCTTCCTAATTAAACGGTACTCAGTCTGCCAGGCTCATCGCGGCTCCGGGATACGTGTAATTATTAACTCCGCGCTAGGCTACAATCCCGCACGCGCCAGAGCAGCCCTCTGCCATGTCATCTGCAGAGTAACAACACGTGTACAGCTCAGCCCAAACTTCTGCACAGACTGTGATCTCACCGAGGGCTGACTGAGAGCGACGCTTTCCACGCGAGGCCAGATCTCGTAAAACGACATACACACGCTGGACTATTCATGATCCTCTCAGGGGAACATCTAGCGTGAGTACAGGTGTCATCGGCCTTCCCTTCAGCGACCCCTCTGCATTGGACCCTCCTCGCCCCACTGCTATTGTGTCCTACTTAAAATGGACCTGAACTCTTGCACAGGACAGAAGGAAAACAGAGAGAAAGGCACCCTGTATGTATTTAGAGAGATTAGCCTGTCTAATTCCCCCTCATCAGTGGCTAATCACAACTTTAATTTGATCTCTCAGCTGTGTCAGCTGGCTGCCTCAGCAGAGCAGCTAATTTGTAAACACAGGATGTTAACTCTATGTCTGTTTCCATGAAAGTAAGAAGTAGACACACTGCAGATTTGTTGCAGGATTTGTATCAGCTGTAACAAAGAAATGTTTTTCTTTAAAGGTTATTATGCTTTTGTTTATCTTTTAGAGCCGAGAGGAAATTCTGAGTTCAGGTCCACTTTAAGACTGGGACCCAGTAGGGGCGGTTCTGCTGCTCTTACCACTCACTGGCGATCAGCAAAGCGCTACTACAGTGGATCCCTATGGGGGTGGTCCTACTAGAAGCTTTGGGATCACGGAGTGATTGTAAAAAGCCGCTTGCAGCAACTTGGGAGCGATCCCGGAGCTTACTACTACTTTAGTACTACTGCGCAAATGCAGAACGCTCCCAGCAGGGGGGTGTGTGTGTGGGGGGGGGGGAGGAGGGGAGGTGGAATGCGCGTGCAGCCTGGCCACGCTTGCGCAGAAAAGCGCAGCCAGACAGATTACTGGTGGCAATAAGAAGACAACAGCGGGATCCCACAACTCCATAGGGCTGGAGGAAGCCTGGTAAGTATAAATGTTGTACATGGGTAATATACATAGAAGAGGGGGCTGCACATGGAATGGGAGGGGCTGCTGTACATGGATGTTACACATGGAAGAGGGGGCTGCACATAGAATGGGAAGGGGCTGCACATAGAATGGGAGGGGGCTGCTGTACATGGATGATACACAGGGAAGAGGGGGCTGCATATGGAATGGGAAGGGCTGCTGTACATGGATGTTACACATGGAAGAGGGGGCTGCACATGGAATGGGAGGGGCTGCTGTACATGGATATTATACATGGAAGAGGGGGCTGCACATGGAATGGGAGGGGCTGCTGTACATGGATGTTACACATGGAAGAGGGGGCTGCACATAGAATGGGAAGGGGCTGCACATAGAATGGGAGGGGGCTGCTGTACATGGATGATACACAGGGAAGAGGGGGCTGCATATGGAATGGGAGGGGCTGCTGTACATGGATGTTACACATGGAAGAGGGGGCTGCACATGGAATGGGAGGGGCTGCTGTACATGGATGTTACACATGGAAGAGGGGGCTGCACATGGAATGGGAGGCGCTGCTGTACATGAATGTTACACATGGAAGAGGGGGCTGCACATGGAATGGGAGGGGCTGCTGTACATGGATGTTACACATGGAAGAGGGGGCTACATATGGAATGGGAAGGGGCTGCACATAGAATGGGAAGCTGCTGTACATGGATGATACACAGGGAAGAGGGGGCTGCATATGGAATGGGAGGGGCTGCTGTACATGAATGTTACACATGGAAGAGGGGGCTGCACATGGAATGGGAGGGGCTGCTGTACATGGATGTTACACATGGAAGAGCGGGCTGCACATGGAATGGGAGGCGCTGCTGTACATGAATGTTACACATGGAAGAGGGGGCTGCACATGGAATGGGAGGGGCTGCTGTACATGGATGTTACACATGGAAGAGGGGGCTGCACATAGAATGGGAGGGGCTGCTGTACATGGATGTTACACATGGAAGAGGGGGCTGCACATAGAATGGGAAGGGGCTGCACATAGAATGGGAAGCTGCTGTACATGGATGATACACAGGGAAGAGGGGGCTGCATATGGAATGGGAGGGGCTGCTGTACATGGATGTTACACATGGAAGAGGGGGCTGCACATGGAATGGGAGGGGCTGCTGTACATGGATGTTACACATGGAAGAGGGGGCTGCACATGGAATGGGAGGCGCTGCTGTACATGAATGTTACACATGGAAGAGGGGGCTGCACATGGAATGGGAGGGGCTGCTGTACATGGATGTTACACATGGAAGAGGGGGCTGCACATGGAATGGGAGGCGCTGCTGTACATGAATGTTACACATGGAAGAGGGGGCTGCACATAGAATGGGAAGGGGCTGCACATAGAATGGAAGGGGGCTGCTGTACATGGATGATACACAGGGAAGAGGGTGCTGTACATACAATGGAAGGGGCTGCTGTATATGGAGGTTACACATAAAAGAGGGGGCTGCACATGGAATGGGAGGGGCTGCTGTACATGGATGCTATACATGGAAAAGTACTTACAGACAGCACTCCAGCAAAACTTATTCCAGTCTGCTAGTCTATGGTCCAGCAGAGAAGAGGAGGAGCCAGCTGCAGCTGCTCAACTTAGTGCAACCCACACAATACCATAGAGATGTGGTGAGGACAGGAAGTCTCTGCAGCCACATCCTCTTCTTGGTGACCCTCACAATCATCTGCTTTACTATGGCTTCCTCTCTAGGATTACCTGCAATAAGGGCCCTGGGTAAATATCAGGGCTGGGAAATGATGCTAGGAGAATATGGAAAAAAATTACTGATATTCTACTATTGGACACTGGCTAATACCAGACAGCATGCCTCCCAGGGCAACTACCCATAGCTCTCCTGCAGGGTCATGTGACCTGCGCTGCCACTTCCTGCAGGGGGAATGAGAGTCCAAATTGTTCAGGTACAATGTTGTGGAAACTTACTTCCATGCGAGTTCTGTCTTCACCACCTCCCTGAGCGCCTCTGCTTCATTTAAAGTAAACATATAATGAAAAAACAGCCCCTGGGGTATACTTACCTCTGGAGGGGGAGGCCTCTGGATCCTAATGCGGCTTCCCCTGTCCTCCTCCATCTTGACGATGCAGCTCTGGAAACCTCCGAACACCAGAGAGGTAAATATTTACCTGCTGCGATTAGGCCTGAACGAATTTCGTTTTTTAAACCGAAATCGCGATCAGGGGCATGACGATCTCAAAATCGTCAAAGCCGTGGTTTTCCTGCGCCGCCACTTGTACCTACTCTCCTCCAGTCCCTCCTCCAGCGAGTCCCGATTCCCCCCTGCCGCAATGCCGTGCGGAGAGCCACTGTGATGTGGCGGCGAGCGTTGCCCTGCAACGATTGCCCCCAGGAACTGATGTGATGTCGCTTCCTGTTACAGGCACCACTGTTACTGGGCGAACGCTCATTGCCTCTTCACAGCTTCTCTCCCCGGCAGTGCACCGAGGAAGATTAGGACTGTCTGGGAGGAAGGTGGGGATCTGCCTGTACACACTAATAAAGGGAGGGATCTGCCTGTACACACTAAAGGGGGGATCTGGATGGCTAGCCTGTACTGCGGCACCTATACTGGCTAGCCTGTACTGCGGCACCTATACTGGCTAGCCTGTACTGCGGCACCTATACTAGCTAGCCTGTACTGCGGCACCTATACTGGCTAACCTGCACTGCGGCACCTATACTGGCTAACTTGCACTGCGGCACCTATACTGGCTAACCTGCACTGCGGCACCTATACTGGTTAACCTGTACTGCCACACCTATGCTGGCTAACCTGTACTGCCGCACCTATGCTGGCTAACCTGTACTGCCGCACCTATGCTGGCTAACCTGTACTGCCGCACCTATGCTGGCTAACCTGTACTGCCGCACCTATGCTGGCTAACCTTTACTGGGGCACTTATAGCTGGCTAACCTTTACTGGGGCATATAGTTGGCTAAACTATACTGGGGGCATCTCTATACTTGGCTACCTATACTGAGCGTACTCATATACTCACCATCGGAGTGCTGATCCATTGTTGTGTATCAAAAATCGTGCATCAAATCGAAATCGCAATCTCTGGCAGAGATCATGCAATTCAATCTTCCTAAAAGGGATCCAGCGCAGGTGCCATAGTAGCTATTCCATCTGTCTCAGGCGGAAATAGCCGAACCTGATAAGGTCCGCTCTACTGCACAGACGACTTACACCTGTGCAGTAGAGCAGGCCGGATCGGGCTTGCCTATTTTCGGCGGAGCCCATTAGAAAGCTGCTCTTGCGCTGGATCACGATAGGTTAATATTGCCGCGCCTCTGCAGTGCCTGTTGGGGGGAATTTTTGGGGGCTTCCAGTGCTGGATCCCTGAGGCTACATAGGATGGAGAAAGCCTCATTAGGATCCTGAGGCTCCTCCCTCCTGAGGTAAGTACCCCATAGTAGCACTTTTTTTGGCTACAGGTGTACTTAAAAGCAAACCTGAAGTGAGAGGGATATGGAGGCTTGTCATATTTATTTCATTTTAAACAATGCACATTGCCTGGCTGCTGATCATCCACCTTTAATACTTTAAAGAGAAACTCCGACCAAGAATTGAACTTTATCCCAATCAGTAGCTGATACATGAGATATCTATTCCTTTTCACAAACAGACCATCAGGGGGCGCTGTATGACTGATATTGTGGTGAAACCCCTCCCACAAGACTCTCTGAGGACCATGGTACTCCTGGCAGTTTCCTGTCTGAGAACCTTGCTGCATTGTGGGAAATAGCTGTTTACAGCTGTTTCCAACTGCCAAAAAAGCATGCAGCAGCTACATCACCTGCCAACAGTAAAAATGTCACCATGTAATAAATATCAGAATGTAAATCAGAGAGAGGAAAGATTTTACAATGGGCAAACACTAAATCATTTATACATAATTATTGTAAAAATGAAGCACTTTTTTATTACATTATTTTCACTGGAGTTCCTCTTTAAGCCATAGATCCCGAACAAGCAGGCAGATCAGGTGGAAGCCTCAAGACTATCCAGAGGCTTCCCTTTAACTTTTCTTCAAATGTTGACTTCAGGTGCAAGTGACTTGCCAGGTGGTAAGAGGGACACAAAATATTTATTTTTCTCTATTGCTAGGGAAGCGATGTGGGGAATTGGACAGATGGAGCTTGACTGCCCCCTTGTGGAAAGAGATGTCATGGAAGAAATAGAGGTAAGGAAATACAAACATACACAGGAGGCGTGCATCAAAAAAAGGGCGCGGGATGTAGCTGAAATGATACATTGTAATGTAAAACAATATTTTTCGTTTATAGCTTATAAACAAAAATCTAGTGCTAAATAGGTTGAAAAAACAGGAATGAAACTGCAAAATTTACTTATTACTATAATCGACGCAATATAAGTCTAAATAACAAAGTTAATACCAAAAGCTATGTATTTCTAATAGAATAAGGTTGAAAACGATATTTAACCACTTCACCACTGAGGTGTTTTACCCCTTGAGCACCAGAGCAATTTTCACCTTTCAGCGCTCCTTCCATTCATTCGTCTATAACTTTATCATTACTTATCACGAAGAAAAGAACTATATCTTGTTTTTTTTCACCACCAATTAAGCTTTCTTTAGGTGGGACATTTGCCAAGAATTATTTTATTCTAAATGTGTTTTAATGGAAAAATAGGAAAAAATGTGGGAAAAAATTTATTATTTTTCAGTTTTCGGCCTTTATAGTTTTTAAATAATGCATGCTACTGTAATTAGAACCCATGAAATGTATTTGCCCATTTGTCCCGGTTATAAAACCGTTTAAATTATGTCCCTATCACAATGTTTGGCGCCAATATTTTATTTGGAAATAAAGGTGCATTTTTTTTCAGTTTTGCGTCCATCCCTAATTACAAGCCTATAGTTTAGTGGTGGCTAACCTTGGCACTCCAGCTGTGGGGGAACTACAAGTCCCATGAGGTATTGCAATACTCTGAGCTCTAAGCATATCTCGAGGAGGCAGAGGCATGATGGGATTTGTAGTTTTGCCACAGCTGGAGTGCCAAGGTTAGCCATCACTGCTATAGTTTATAAAGTAACAGTGTTATACCCTCTTGACATAAATATTTAAAAAGCTCAGTCCCTAAGGTATTTATGTATTTTTTTTAATTACAAAAAAATTAAAATTGGGGAGTGTGGGAGGTAATGAGTTAATTTTTAATGTATAACTAATGTATTTGTATATGAAAAATGCTTTAGGGTGTAGTTTTACTATTTGGCCACAAGATGGCAACAGTAAGTTTTTGCTACAGGAAGTACGCTTGCAGAATCAGAATCAGAATCAATTTATTTTCGCCAAGTAAGTTTGCACCTACAAGGAATTTGTCTTGGCAGTTGCTTAACAAACACAAACAAAAAACAATACAAGGACAGACAGTGTGAATATTACAAGTTAAGGATATTATAAGTATAGTGGCAGTAAGCAATGTGAGAATTGTTCATGTTTAGTTCTGTGCTGATTACTTTCAGTCCTAGCAGCTCTAACGTGGTTCAGCATTAAGTATGGCTACCGCTTGAGGAAAAAAACTGTTCCTGTGTCTGGAGGTTTTGGTAGCGATTGACCGGAATCTTACTCCTGAAGGCATGCGCTGGAAGATGGAGTGAGCTGGGTGAGAGGGGTCAGAGGCAATTTTGGTCGCTCTCTTTCTGCACCTGCTAGTGTAAAGATCCTGCAGGGAAGGTAAGCTACAGCCAATTATCCTTTCCGCTGATCGGATGATGCGCTGCAGCCTCCCCTTTTCTAATGCTGAGCAGGAGCTGAACCATACAGTCATGGATGATGTTATGGTGGATTCGATGATTGCAGTGTAGAACTGCACCATTAGCTTTTGAGGTAGGCCAAACTTTTTCAGCTGCCGCAGATGGTACATTCTCTGTTGTGCTTTCTTGACAATAGTGGCAGTGTTGTTGTCCCATTTTAAGTCGTTTGAGATCGTGGACCCAAGAAACTTGAATGACTCTACTTGGGTTATTGTGGATCCATTTATGGTTAAGGGGAGGTGCTGGGGGGGAGATCTCCTAAAGTCTATTATCATCTCCATGGTTTTGAGAGCATTTAGTTCTAAGTTGTTGCTGCTGCACCAGGAGGAAAGCTGTCCCACCACATGCCTGTATGCAGATTCATCCCCGTTTTGTACGAGACCAACTACTGTTGTCGTCTGCAAACTTCAGAACCTTAACAGATGGATCTGTGGAGATGCAGTCATTGGTGTAAAGTGAGTACAGCAGTGGGGAAAGCACACAGCCCTGGGGTGCACCAGTACTGACTGTCAGAGAGCTTGATGTGAGTTTACCAAGTCTGACACGCTGTCTTCTGTCGGTTAAGAAGTCGGTTATCCATTTGCAGAGGGATTCAGGTATGTGTAGCTGGGAGAGCTTGCTGTGCAGCAGTGATGGAATTATGGTATTAAATGCAGAGCTGAAATCTATAAATAAAATCCTGGTGTAGGTTCCTGGGTTATCTAAATGCTGTAGTACATAATGCATACACATGTTCACGGCATCGTCTGCGGATCTGTTAGGTCTGTAGGCAAATTGCAAAGAGTCCAGCAGGGGATCTGTGATGGATTTCAGATAAGTCATTATCAGTTTTTCAAATGCTTTCATGACCAGTGATGTCAGGGCAACAGGCCTGTAATCATTTAAACATGTAGGTTTTGTTTTTTTTTGAATTGGTACAATAGTTGCGCATTTAAAACAGGCAGGAACAATTGAGAGTTCTAGAGATGCTTTGAATATGTCTGTAAATACAGGCGCTAATTGGTCGGCACAGAGATTCAAGCATTTCGCAGACACAGCGTCTGGTCCCATTGCTTTCCTGGTGTTTTGTTTTTTAAAGAGTCTATTTACATCTGATTGGCATATTGTTAGAGCATGCACATCTGGGGACAGGTCAATAGATTGTGTCTGGCCTCCTGTGTTGTGTAGTTGCTGAGGCACCGCAGGGGGTGGAGACGTTGGCTGGCAGGAAGAGTGTTCAGTTTGCCTGTGGCAGAGATGCAAATTGACTTGTTGTGTTTGGCTTTTGTTAGTAGTGTCAAACCTGCAATAAAATGTATTCAGTTCATCTGCAAGCTGCAGGTTATGTAGTGAGGGGGGAGGAGATTTCTTCCTGTAGCTGGTAATTTCATCTAGAGATTTCCATATTGTGGATGAGTCTGCGTTAGAAAAATTTTCCTCAAGTTTTTGAGAATAATCTTTTTTTGCGGCGGTAATGGCTCTCTGCAGCTTGTATTTCGCAGCTTTGTAGAGGACTTTATCGCCTGTACGATATGCCCTTTCTTTATCGAGGCGCAGCTTCCTAAGATGTGATGTGAACCAGGGTTTATCGTTATTGTACCTGGTGCACTTTTTTGTGGGGATGCAGGACTCTTCACAAAAGGTAATATATGATGTCACAGCGTCAGTGTATTCATTTAGGTCACTGGAGGATTCTTTAAATAAATTCCAGTCAGTTAAATCAAAGCAGCTCTGCAGTTTTTCTACAGCTTCACTAGTCCATTTCTTAACTGTGGTCACTACAGGTTTGGCAGTTTTTAGTCTTTGGATGTATGTTGGGATAAGCTGTATAACAGCATGATCAGAGTTCCCCAAAGCTGCCCTGCTGACAGAGTAATACGAGTCCTTAGTCGTAGTGTAACAGTGATCAAGTGTCTTACCTTCTCTAGTTGCGCTTGTGACATGTTGCCTGTATTTGGGGAGTTCTTTGGAAAGATTAGCACTGTTGAAATCCCCTAGTATGATAAAAAAAGAATCTGGGTACTCCCTTTCCACCTCAGTGATTTGATCTGCGAGATCTTGGAGCGCAGGCTGCATACATGTTTGTGGAGGGATGTACACAGCAGCCAAAATAAATGAAGAAAACTCACGGGGTGAATAATAGGGTTTGCAGTTTATGAAGAGTGTTTCCAGCCCAGCCGAGCATGTCCTCTTAATAACTGTAACATCCGTGCACCGTGCAGGTAGTTCAGGGAGGCTGGGCAACTTTTTTTTCACAATGATCGCGCTGCTTCTCGTAGAAGCAGCTGATCATTGCGGGGGGCTTAGATCAACGAACGGGAAAGGTTTTTTTTCCCGTTCATTGATCTCCGGGCGAGCGGGCGGCGGTGTGCACGAGCGCGGGGGCGAACGGATGAGCGAGCGGGACAGCGGCGGGAGTGGCGTCAGGTACGGATTTCTTCGTCCCTTGGTGGTAACGGTGGAAAAAGGGACCGAGAAATCCGTACCGCTGGGGGTAAAGTGGTTAAGCATTATATGTATGAAAACGAATTTTAAAATGATAAAATAAACGAAAATGTACTTGTTACAGTCCTGAAAGCGAAATTTAAAAACGAAAAAATTAGTAAAACACAAGGTCAAAACAAATTTGTAAACGATATTTGTAATAAACCTTATTCTGTAAACGAAAACTTTTAACACGATCCCTGCAACCGCTATTTCTCGGGCGCCCAAATTTCCTGTCGGGCGCCCAATAGCCGATATTTTGCATTGCAGTCTATGGCGGCGCCCTTTTTGTCCATTAGCCATATGCGCCCTTATTTTTTCTGCTTACACAGGTATTTTCAACTGTTTTGTTGCTACTCCGTAACTTCCGTTCAGTAGAGGTGACAGAATTCCTGGGCTGCAGAAAAGAAACGTAACAGATCTTAAAGGGTCCCTAAGCACAACATAAAAAGGAATTCCGGACTTAGCTGGGGCTTCCTCCAGTCCCCTGTAGCCCGCGAGGTCTCCCGATGCCGGGGGACCTCATGGGCTATGGGGGGCTGTAGGAAGCCCCATGCAAGTCCAATTTTCATTTTTATGTTCCGCTTGGTCCCTTTGAAGAATGCAAACAAATCAGTTTGTTCTGGTCCATCAAGTGTGGGTAGTCTGCTATAATTCCAGATCGCCTGGATGGAGTGGGTGGTGACGGATGCCGGCGGAATCAATGCTAGCCTATGAGAATTGACAGTATCCAATCTCACTAGGCTACTTGCTCCATACGTTTTGCTCCATACATTTTGGAAAATGTCTTCCACCGTCCAATACCCGCCCCGCTGCTGCAGCCATTCATTCAGGTTCCTTCCTGCACGCTAGGAACACCGGTATACCAATCCCAG
This sequence comes from Hyperolius riggenbachi, assembly GCF_040937935.1. Taxonomy (NCBI): domain Eukaryota; kingdom Metazoa; phylum Chordata; class Amphibia; order Anura; family Hyperoliidae; genus Hyperolius; species Hyperolius riggenbachi. The sequence continues at coordinate 27,077,622 of NC_090654.1, forward strand.
AGCCCCAACAGAAGCATCAGGCTACACTTGGTTTGCAATAGATCAATGGGAATTGTCCCATCCCCAGCGAGGATTCTCAATGGCTCACTGAGTAATGGACCAATGAAAATTGTTCCTGGTGCTCAGGGAGGATTCCCATTGGTCTCTTGTAAACCAATGGGAACCTGATGCTTCTGATGGGGCTCTCAGATATGTATATCTCACATGCAGGGACCCGAATGGACGTCTTTAATACCGACAGAGGAATGCAGCGACTGGTACAGAGTGGGTGGGGGCATGAAAAAGGAATGGAAAAACTGATGCCCAATGTACCATGTGAACCCGGCCAAAGGGACTAATCCGAAACAGCCTCGTACACAAGTCAGGCATGACAACCGACGGGGTTCGGTAGACATTCCTTCAGGCAATATTGCAAGGCTGAAGCTGTACAGATGCATGGCTAGCCTGCAGGGCCGAGCCTGTACAGATTCCATCACTTCCACTCTGTTGTATTGAAGCAGAGCTATGGTCAAAATTTCCCCTTTAGCTCAAATTGATTAGCCACAACATTATGACTTCTAACAACAAACACTTGTGTTTTTGTTTCAGTTGCCTGAATGGGTTAAGAGGTTTACTTTCATTTTCCCTCTGGTACCTCATCAGTCATTGAGCTGTGCAATTCTGAACCCCAGGCAAACAGATGACCTGTCCGCTTGTTAATTTGGACACTGGGCGTTTGTGTGACAACAAATCACTTGAGATAAGAATCTGTTGGTGTTGTGTACACCAAATGGAACAAGCTGTGCTCTAAAGGCCCGAACCCACCTCGTGATTTTTTCAACAATTTTCCTGATGACCAGCGATTTATTTGAGTAGGGAACGGTTGTTTCCACGATCTCGTGACATTGGTACGTGCGCACGATTATGCGAACGTTGTTTAGCGTCGCACGGCGACAACGACCATCACGATGGATTGGATTTTTAAGATCCCTGACGACTCCCGTGCAAAGTACCACGATTGCTTAAAGGGAGGGCCCAGGAAGATTAACAATCAAAAATCTGCTTACCTGGGGCTTCCTCCAGCCCCTGGCAGTCGTCCTGTGCCCTCGCTGCAGCTCTGGTGGCTCCCGGTCCCCTCCGGTGCAGATGCCGACCTCACCAGGTAGGCATCTACTTGTGCTTCAGCGTGTGGCTCATGACGTCACACTGACGTCATCCGGACTCTGTACTGCGCAGGCGCAGAACTACTGAGCCTGCACAATACAGTCCAGATGACTTTGTGAGCCGCGCGGTGAAGCGCAGGAGACATTTTGTACCGGAGGGGACCCCGGGCCACCAGCTGGGAGTGGAGCTGTGGCGAGGGCACAGGACGGCTACCAGGGGCTGGAGGAAGCCCCAGGTAAGTAGATTTTTCTTCCTTGACATTCACTTTAAAGTCTCATTCATGCCCGTTGCGACGTCATGTGACGTCGTGCATACCTGTCGACTGGAAGAAGATGCATCGGGGACCACTTGTCATCAGGGAGACGTCGCTGGATCCATCCTCCTTCCTTCACAAGTACTGGTCACTTGGTTCCAAAGCAACTCCTGACAATTTTACTAGTCATAGCTGGCTACAAATTACGAAGAAAAGATCAATTTAGAGGACAACTAGTGAAAAGTTTTGTTAGTGCTGTAGTATGACCAGCACTGTCACAATCTCAGAAGATGCTGTGCTTGGTAACTCCTGTAAAAACCAAGATCTCTGCAGCAGTAATGCTCTACTACAGAGGTAAGAAATGATACACACAGGCAGGGGCGTAGCTTGCACTGCCCGGGCCCCCAATCAAAATTCAGCAGACAAGCCCCACCCCCTCAAACAATTGGTTCCTGAACACCTCTTCCCATCCACTCCCTTTCTTTTGTGAACAGCTCCCTTGGGCATCAGCTTCCCCTTCTCACGTGTTGCTCCCCATTTCCAGCTTCCGCTTTCATATGCAGCAACACATCATATTCAGGTGCCCCCCTGAGCTGCTGCTGCCCAAGGCCTGGGCCTTTGTGGCCTTTGCAGAAATCTGTCCGCACGCAACTTTTTTGCAATATAAAGTGTTCTTTGTGATTGTCACAGCGATTGTAAAAATATACAACATACTAACAATTATATTTGGGACAGGTGTCCTTTAAACAACATTCAATGTCAAAATGGCTCATAAAGCACTGATAGAAATCTCAGCTTTTTTCCTAAGAAAAGAGAAGTTATATCTATGAGCAGATGTGTTTTTACAGAACATGTCAGGCTGATGTCACACTGAGCTGTCACTGTGTCACCATACTGCAACAGTGCTGCGCTGGTATATCAAACTCCACATATATGCTGAGAAAGAGGTCAGCAGACCGTGATCTCTGTACAGCGCTGTGGAATATGTCAGAGCTATATAAATGTATAACAATAATAGTGTGTGACTGTGGTGAGGACATTAGAGTGTAAGCTCCTCTGGTGCAGAGACTGATGGGAATGGATCAGTGATCTCTGTACAGCGCTGTGGAATATGTCAGAGCTATATAAATGTATAACAATAATGGGGCTTGATTCACAAAGCCGTGCTAACTGTTTAGCACGGGTGTGCTAAACAGTTAGCACGTGAAGTGCCGTTTGCGGACGCAAAAGCCCGTGATCCCGCAAATTGCGGCACTTTACGTGCGCAAAAGTCAGCGAACAGCACTTTACGTGCTGACTGTTTAGCACGGCTTTATGAATCACACTAAGGTGTGTGACTGGGGTGAGGACATTATTATTATTATTTTTTTTTTATTTATATAGCGCCAACATATTCCGCAGCGCTTTACAAAGCACAATAAGACGACAAGGGGAACATAGATACACTAACAAATGTACAGCAGAGTTCCAAGCAGCACAAATATTGTTACAAGAACAGTAAACATTAGGAGGATGACCCTGCCCTTGCGAGCTTACAATCTAATGGGTTGTGGGGGACACACTAGGTAAGGGGGTGGAGGATGGATGAGGCAGTGATTCTTTGCCTCTGATTACATTGTGACAGATAAGTAAATAAGGGCTATAGAATGTTATAAGCTTGTCTGAAAAGGTGTGTTTTAAGAGTGCGTTTGAAGATGTCCAGGTTTGGAGCATGACGTACAGGCTGTGGAAGAGAGTTCCAGATAAGGGCTGATGCTCGTGTAAAGTCCTGGATGCGAGCATGAGAGGAGGTGATCAGCTTAGAGGCCAGGAGAATTTCTTGGGAGGAGCGAAGGTTGCGGGAGGGACAATATCTTGAGATTAGTGAGGAGATGTATGGAGGAGACAACTCGTGGAGGGCTTTGTATGTTAGAGTCAGGAGTTTGAACTGGATCCTTTGGGTAATGGGTAACCAGTGGAGAGAACGGCACAGTGGGGCTGCATCGGAAGAGCGTGTGGAAAGGTGAATGAGGCGGGCCGCTGCATTTAGAAGGGATTGGAGAGGAGCTAGCCTGTTTTTTGGTAGGCCACAGAGCAGGGTGTTGCAGTAGTCTAGGCGGGAGATGATTAAGGCATGAACAAGCATTTTGGTGGCCTCGTGTGTGAGGAAGGGACGGATACGGAATATATTTTTGAGCTGGAAATAGCAGGTGGTGGTTAATGAGGCAATGTGAGGTTTAAAGGAGAGCTCTGAGTCAAGTATAACCCCCCAAGCAGCGGGCCTTAGTGGTTGAGGTTATTGGGGTGTTGTCTACCGTTATGGTTGCAATTGGTGGGGGTGTAGATAGCAATGGTGGAAAAATCACAATTTCCGTTTTAGTCATGTTGAGTTTGAGGAAGCGGGAGGACATGAATGCAGAAATGGCACGTAGACAGTCGGGGACTCTGGATAGTAGTGAGGACAGGTCAGGAGCTGAGAGATAGATTTGGGTGTCATCCGCATAGAGGTGATACTGGAAGCCAAAAGAGTTAATTAGTTGTCCCAGGCCACGGGTGTAGATTGAGAAAAGAAGTGGCCCAAGAACAGAGCCTTGAGGTACACCAACAGACAGTGGGTGTGGAGAGGACTTGGTGTTAGAGAAGGAGACAGTGTAAGAGCGTCCAGAGAGATAAGAGGAGATCCAGGAATGTGCTTGTCCCTTGATTCCTAAAGATGACAGTGTCTGCAGAAGCAGAGCATGATCAACCGTGTCATTAGAGTGTAAGCTCCTCTGGTGCAGAGACTGATGGGAATACAATACAATACAATACAATAACATTTATATAGCGCTTTTCTCCCATAGGACTCAAAGCGCTTAGGCTCTCTCAGATTCAGTAATTAGTAGGATGAAGTATTCACACAACAAAAGTTATATTTCTGCAAATGCCAAACTAAACAGGTGGGTTTTCAGTCTGGATTTAAACACGTCCAGGGATGGAGCTGTCCTGATCTGTTGAGGTAAGGAGTTCCAAAACGTAGGGGCAGCATGACAGAAGGCTCTGGGACCAAAAGTTTCCAAGTGGACTCTGGGTATGACTAGATTATTAGAACCTGTTGATCTGAGAATGCGGGGATTGCTACGCAGCTGCAACATATCTTTCATGTATCCAGGGCCTAAATTATTCAGGGATTTAAATGTCAGTAGGCCGATCTTGAATAGGACCCTCCATTCTATAGGTAGCCAGTGAAGGGAGTGGAGGACTGGCGTTATGTGGCAGTGACGGGGTTAGTTGGTTAGCAGTCTGGCAGCAGTATTCTGTATCAGCTGTAGTCGGTACAAGACCTTTTTTGGAAGGCCAGTGTAGAGAGCATTGCAGTAGTCCAGTCGGGATGTGATGAAGGCGTGGACTAAGGTTGGCAGATCTTCTGGGGGTATGAGGTGCTTGATTTTTGCAATGTTCTTCAGGTGAAAATAGGATGATTTCACCACAGCAGAGATTTGAGTCCTGAAGTTTAAATCCCAATCAATTAGAACTCCCAGGCTACGCACATGATCAGAGCTGCGTAGATCCGTGCCTCCTATTCCCAGTGGTGAAGACTGCAAGTTAAATTGTTTTGTTATCATGCTCTGCCCTCCAATCAGAAGGACTTCAGTTTTGTCTGCATTTAGTTTCAGCCAGTTGTCATTCATCCATTGCTGTAGTTCACGTAAGCAGGCGTTTATAGTTAGAGTTGGGTCTGTCACACCAGGCTTGAAGGAAAGATATAGTTGGGTGTCGTCTGCATAGCAGTGGTATGTCAGGCCATGTTTTTGGATTAGTTTTCCCAGCGGTAACATGTAAATCGTGAAAAGCAGGGGAGAGAGGATTGAGCCCTGGGGCACCCCATACTTAAGTGATACAGGGGTGGACAGGAAGGGCCCCATAGACACTTTGTGGGTTCTGCCACTCAAGAAGGATTGGAACCACTGAAGAACTATGCCATCAATGCCGCAGTATTCCTGTAGCCTGTTTATCAAGATGTCATGGTCTCTGTACAGCGTTGTGGAATATGTCAGTGCTATATAAATGTATAACAATAATAGTGTGTGACTGTGGTGAGGACATTAGAGTGTAAGCTCCTCTGGTGCAGAGTGATGGGAATGGATCAGTGATCTCTGTACAGCGCTGTGGAATATGTCAGCGCTATATAAATAAATTCAGCTCCAGGACACCCCTTTGTGGGTGTTCCTGGAAATCCCTGATTGTGCACCTCTCCTTCCCAGCACCCTACTGTGGCTCCCCTCCAAGTTAAGAACCCCTACCATGAGCAACCCCCCCTTCCCCCCCAAGACATAGCCTCCAAGTTTGGGACTCTGTACGGTACTCGTCCAATCTACAATCTCCCCATCTACCACTATCACCCCTCATGGGGAATCCCCTTTTTCGTCCTGGCCTAGATTGCTCCACTTCATTTTCCTGGTGGTTGGAACACGGTCTAACCCACGTGGACCATCTTCTCACCCCCTAGAGGTGTTTGTTCGTGGTCCGAACTCCAGGAAAAATATCGAATTCCTAAAACGGAACTTTTCCGATATCTTCAATTACGACACTGGATCACCACACTTATTAAAGACAGAGACCTCCCACTAAATCTTACCCCCTATGAGAACATCTGCCTCCGCCGCCCTGATTCTCGAGGCCTAATTTCCTCTATTTATGCCTTTCTAACTCGCCCCCAACACCCTATCCAGCACGCATATGTGTAAAGATGGGAATCTGACCTAGCAGAAACCAAGGACAGAGAGGACTGGCTGGACATCTAAATGCTCCAACAATCTACATACGATAGAATCGGCATATAAAGTCCTGACCAGGTGGTACCTGGTTCCAGCTAGAATAGCCAAGGTCTTCCCCTCAGCTAATCCCTTCGGGATGCAGAGTGACAGGGGACATGCTACACACTTGGTGGTCCTGCCCCCGCCTTATCAGATTTTGGAGGCGTGTCTTTAAGTTGTTGTCCTCCCTATTTCACAAGACAATTCCCAAAAATCCATGGCAAGCCCTACTGCATGCAATAATAGAATCGTTAATCATCAGACAAAACAAACTAGCTTCCTTAGTATATTCAGCGGCCACAATGACCATAGCAAACACTTGGAAGAAACCTTCAGTTAATTTTGAGGACGTTAAGGCCGGAGTGAACTCCTACATGGTCAATGAAAAACTCACAAGTATACTTCGGGATACCCACAAAACTTTCGAGAAAATATGGGAACCTTGGATCCAGCTCGAGCATCCAAACATGGAGGATACACTAATCACTAGGCTATGAGATGGGCCCCTTCTCTTTCTCTACCTTTCTTTTCCATCCTCTCTATCTCTCTTTTCCTTCTCTCTTCTCCTCTACCATACTCCTACCCCTGACCCTCTCCACGTTTTGAATAGCAGAGGTTTTTGCTCGCTGCCTAGAGCTAACCTCCTAGGCTTCCCTTTACACCGGCCTTCCCTTTCTTCTCCCTTCCCCCTCCAGGTCGCTTCCTACACCTTCCCCTTACCATAGCATACCCCAGATAGATGGTTTAATTCTCTGAGGTACATCTATCCTTCCACAGAAACTACCCCCCTTCCCCAACCCTCTCCAGGCCTGCTGGTCCAGACAGATCCCTCTTCTGTTACTCCTTGTGTAGTATGTCCCCCCCCCCCCTACCTTCGTAGGTACTTTGGGCGACTTGCAAATCAAAGCTAGGCCCTTACACCCTTCCCAGCCTGGGTGATGCAATGCACGAGGCTTGCCTGGCTCTCACCACCCACACATCTCCTGTTTTATTAAGGTTATATAACTGCTTTACTATACATGGTCACCCTGTGTTTTATGTTCTGTGCTATATAAGCTTTGTTTGTTTTTTTTTCCCTCTCGTTGTTCAATGTTCTTCTTTAAAAACTTTCAATAAAAACTTTGAAACAAACAGAGCTATGTACATAATAAAATAACATCTCACGGACAATCTTTATTTCTGAATGTAAGGAAATATGTCATAAGGTGGCAACACATGAAAAAAATATATATTTTCAATTCACAAAGTACAATCAATTTTTCTGATTGATTGTAACATTTGAAAAATACTCACCAGCTTTCAAGTTTTCCCCAATTATGAAAACAAAGAAAAACATTGCTTGGATGTATAAATCAAGAAATTGACTACCTGCACCATTCAGGCCCCTTTTACACCTGCCCTCTGCGTCGCCCCGCGTTACGCTTCCCCGCCACACCCCCAGCAAGGGCCATGTAAGTCTGTGGAGACTCACACACATGGGGCTTGATTCACTAAACCGTGATAACTCAAATATCACACCTTATCAAAGATATCACACTTTATCAAAGTTAACACGCCTTATCAGAGTAGCATAGCGAGCGCTACGAACCCGCTGAGGCTCAGGGCAGGATGAGTGGCGTTGCCAACTAGCAGGCATAAATTTGTAGTGCTCGCTGTGTGACTCTGATAAGGCGTGTTAACTTTGATAAGGTGTGATCTTTGATAAGGTGTGATATTTTAGTTATCACAGCTTAGTGAATCAAGCCCTTAAAGTGTACCTGAGAGCAGTGGCGTAGCTAAGGAGCTGTGGGCCCAGGTGGGAGTTTTACATGGGGCCCCCCAAGCACTCTATACATAACAATTGAGACGGCGCACCAAAACCTGCCAATGGCAACTACAGTGTCAGAGGTGCAAGAGGGGATGGGGAGGAGTTTGTTAATGATTCTTTTCATTCAAAGCATTCAGGCTGGGTGCACACTTGCCAGTGCGGAAAAGGTCACATTTTATGTCATGTGCGGTTTTGCGTTTGTGGTGCGTCTTTAGTGCGTTTGCCTTTTTTCCGCATATGCGTTTTTCTTGCGGTTTGCTTACGTTTGCGGTTCGCATATACAAAACGCATATGCGTTTTTCAGTTGCGTTTTAGGCAAATTGCTAGGAAGACAACAGGAAGGGAAATGCGTTTGCGGTTCGCATATACAAAACGCATTTGCGTTTTTCAGTTGCGTTTTAGGCAAATTGCTCGGAGGACAACAGGAAGCGGAAATACATCATAAAATATATTTTAAAAACGCATACAAAACGCATGACATTACGTTACCATTGACTTTCATTATGTGCGTTTAAAAATATGCAACAAAACCAGCATTTTTAAAAACGTATGATGTGCGTGTTTTTTGTTAAAAGTTTTAATACATATAATAACTGTTCAAAATTAAATTTTTTTATTTTCAGGTGCATAGACTTTGTGAAACTCTGCATTATGTTTTATTAACAGGCCCAATTTTTGTCACCTCACTTGTTCCGGCCTAAGATCTGGACTTGGACACTGATATACTATCCGTTCACTCCCTCTGTCCTGGGCCGCTGCCTCAATCACTTAGTGAATCCTCACTTCTTGAGCCTACTATTGTGTATTGTTTTGTACAAAAAGTTGATAATTGATGATGTACCTGTATACCTTTTTCTTCATAATCGAAATAAAAATAGTGTTACCAAAAAAAAAGTTTTAACACACTATGGAGCACTCCTCCTTCTACCATTTTTAAAAACGCAAGTTTTATAAAATGCATACAAAACGCATCTGCGATTTGTGATGCGGCCCATTGACTACCATTGCAGACAAAAACGCTGCGTTTTCCCGCAACGCTAGCGTTTCTGCTAAGTGTGTTCCCAGCCTTATAGAAGTGATCATGTCAAGCAAAGGACCAATAAAGAGCTAATATTGCAGTTGAAGCAGGGCCCTACGGGGCCCCTCTGGCGTTGAGACCTCTGCAACCCCTATTGCTACGCCACTGCCTGAGATAGCGAGGGAGAAAAACATTATACCTACCTGGGGCTTCCTCCAGCCCCTTCCAGGCTTATTGCTCCCTCACCGCCTCCTGGATCATCTGCAACTGGCCCCCGGAAAATCCTGCAGTCGGGGCCAGTTGCCGCAGGTCCGGCCACATGCACTCCCCTGTTGTGCTCCCATCGGCAGGAGCGTTCTGCGTCTGCGCAGTAGTACTGCATGCACAGTATGCCCTGGGCCGGAGGACTTTCCAGGGCTAATTGTGGAGGATCCAGGTGGTGCAGAAGGACAGGGAGAGAGCGATAAGGCTGGAGGGGGCTGGAGAAAGCCCCAGATATGCATAATTTTTTTTCTTCCTCGCCATCTCAGGTTCACTTTAACCCGATGTGACGCGGCGAGCCGGAAGTATCCAAACCACCGCACTCCCAACGCAAAGTCTGCAGCACAATGCCACATGATCCATGCCTACCGCACAGATTATGCAACAATGCAAGTCAATGGGGGATACAGCGTACAGAGTAAACAGGAGTGCGGTGTGACGTGGTGCGCATGCACGGACCAACAGGAACCCAAGTGATGTACTTCCTGCCCAGCATGATGTATGTCACTGAGCTGGGGGTGGTGCTATGCACACGACACTGTCGTCGCACCGTGGCGCAGGATCATATGAACGCTGTTTTATAACCTTAGGCAGGGCCAGCTCTAGACTTTTTGCCACCTGAGGCAAACTTGAAGATGCAAGCCGCACCCCCCCCCCCCGCCCCCCTCGAATGATCGCTCGCATAGCAGAGGAAATGGGGTGGACTGCTGTTCATCAGAGGGGTGCCAAATTTCTCTCCTCCCTCCGCTAGGGTCCTTCTCCATGCAGAACAGCAGCAACAAGGCACTTACATCCAGCCGCCGGTGGGTCTCCCCTTTGATGTGCCTGCAGCTGTCTCCCTGTGATCTGCACTCAGTAGCCGCCGCTCATCTACTTCCTGTTGCAGAAACAGGAAGTAGACGAGCAGTGGCTACGGAGGGCAGATCACAGCTCCCGGCGGCTGCAGGCACATCAAAGGGGAGACCCCTCGGTGGCTGGACGACATGTAAGTGCCTTGCCACTGCTGTGCTGCATGGAGAGGAGCACTGGAGGAAGACCCTAGGAGAGGGTGGGCAGGATGCCGCCCTGACACTGATGCCGCCTGAGGAAGTGGCGTCCCCTGACATGGGTGGCAGGGGGCTGATCTTAGGAGAAAAACCAGGATCTTCTGAAAAATTTCCGAGACAAAAATAACCCCCCCCCCCCCTCAAAAAAAAAGAAATTTGGTCATATTCGTCGCTTGAAAAAAAAAATCTATCAATCATTATGTACAACCCATTGATTTTATCAAATTGCCAGAAAAGGAGATCTTTTTATTGTATTGTGTAGCCACCTATAGTCTTATGATTGCTTAATTATAAAGGTGCGAAGATTGAATACATGAACATTACACGGGATAAACAGGAAATGGCTTTTTATTACTGATAACGCACTTTAACAGATTAATTTTCACTTTTAACACAACATTTGCAATTACATTAAGGCAGCAAAGAAAACAAAATCAGTTTGCATCATTTTATAATGCTGAACATAATTGATCAAAACCTTAAACTACGTAAACACACATAAGATAAAAATCATTTGAAACCATCGACCCGCCATAATTAAAGTGAATATAAAGTGGACTAAAATAAAACAAAAAATATACTTAAGGAGGGGGGAGGCTCTGGGTGATATAGAGCCTTCCTGTTCCTCTCCTGGTCCCCTCATTCCCCCGCTGGCTTCCCCGTTATCCGTATTCAACCGATCGGTCAGGGTCTGCTCTTTCACCGCAGGAGGCTTCAAAAATCTTCGGGAGCCCGAGTGCTCCTGAAGACAGTTGGCTCCATACTGCGCCTGCGCTCTCTCACCCGCGCTCAAGCTTGTGAGGTGCAGAGCCACCCATCTTCGGGAGCATTCGGGCTCCTGAAGCCTTCCGAAGCTTCCTTCAGTGGGAGATTGGAACGAGGTGGACTGCGAGAAGAGTGGGAAGGCTTTATAGGACCCAGAGCCTCCCCTCTCCATAGGTAAGCAGTGTTCAAATTTTTTTCCAGCTGGGCGGCATGAAGAAGTAGCCGGGTGGGGCGAGATGAGAGAATGCAGGGCTGGCACTTCTCTGCACAACTCTGCTTACAGCATAGTAGGAGGTGAGCCAATGACAGCCGGGTGCTCATCAAAACTAGCCGGGTGGAGCACTCGGCTAAAACAGCCTGGGGAGAACACTAGGTAAGTATCTGTTTGTTTGTTTTTTTTATTTCAATTTACATTGGCAGTTCTACACCCGATCCAAGAAACAGACGATCCCGTACAAACCCAAACGATATAATTGATCGGAATGTGCCGATAGTCTAATCACATGAGTGCAGAAGGAAAAAAACAACAACAAATGAGATAATCACCCAATCGCAATAGACACAAACAATCATTGCAACGGATCAGTGCATAACAGCGCCTATGCATAAAAATGGCGCCGCATTAAAAAGATACGCTTATCGCTATTTATCGTTAGTACTGCATAATAATGGCGCACAGGGAAAAAAGAAGAAAAATAGAACACACTAACGTTATTTATCAATAGTGCCATTCATTTGCCAAACAGCAGACGTTATTGCCCACAGTAACGTTATTTATCAATAGCGCCCTACATAAGCCAAACTGCAGACGTTGTTTAACTGCAAAACAGTGAATGGATTTAATGTAACACTGTCAAGGTTAGGGTTAGGCACCACTGGGTCTGGGGGGGTCTTAGGGTTAGGCACCACCAGGGGGGTCTTAGGGTTAGGCACCACCAGGGAGATGGTTAGGCACCACCAGGGGGGTGGTTAGGGTTAGGCACCACCAGGGGGGTGGTTAGGGTTAGGCACCACCAGGGGGGTGGTAAGGGTTAGGCACCACCAGGGGGGTCTTAGGGTTAGGCACCAACCGGGGGGGTCTTAGGGTTAGGCACCAACCGGGGGGTCTTAGGATTAGGCACCACCAGGGGGGTCTTAGGGTTAGGCACCACCAGGGGGGTCTTAGGGTTAGGCACCACCAGGGGGGGTTTAGGGGTTAGGGATAGGTACAGAGAGGGTTCTGTGTGTTAACGCTAAATAACAATAAGGCTTTAACGTTAAATAACAATAAGGCTTTAACGGTAAATAGCGATAAGCGGCAAACGGATTAGTAGCAACACCGTGCGCCATTATTCGCAGGCGCCATTTTCAGACGGATCCTCATTGCAAACCCAACGACTGAAGTCAGAAAAAGAACTTACATTTCACTCCAAACGTCCATTCCGTAGAACATACACTGTTCAAAAAAACGATAGCTGGAGGATCTGTCATTGAATTAAAAGTTTCTAGCAACTTTAGTCTGTGTGTCTATAGCTTTACATTACAGCAAGTATAATGACAGAATAAGCACAATTATGAAGTTATTAAACCCCAGAGAGCAACAGGTTCATCAATGACTTTTTGCTTCTTATTTAAACCAGACCTAAACTCAGAGCTTCCCCTCTCCTCTAAAAGATAAGCAACAGCATAATAACCTTTAAAGAAAAACATTTATTTGTTGGAGCTGATACAAATCCTGCAATAATTCTGCAGTGTGTTTACTTCCTACTTTCATTGAAGCAGACATAGGGTTAATATCCTGTGTTTACAAATTAGCGGCTCTGCCGAGGACTGTCGGGATTCCTAACCTGACACAGCTGAGAGGTCAACTTACAGTTGTGATTACTTACAGCTGAGGAGGAATTAGAGAGGCCTTTCACTCTAAACACAAACAGGGTGGATTCATCTGTGTTTTCCTTGTGTCCTGTGTATGAGTTGAGGTCCACTTTATTCAAATATATTTACATGTGATTTATTGCGTTTCATAGTTCCACAAAGCAAATTTGTACTGAATAAATGATTACAGCATTTTAGTCTGTTCCAAAGCCTAAAAAAAAAATGATTTACTTCCTATGGACTAATTTCCCAAGTGTGTACATCAAGTTATCGGATTGGAAAAACATCTGCCCGTTTTTTAGGCCAGTGCTGCCACACATGCGGAGATTTTAATGCCAACAACAGAGATGATCAATGAGGGGCTAATAATAATCAAGAATATTTATTACTGTCTATGGCATACATGTCAAACTCCGGCCCGCAGGCCAAATCTGGGCCTCAGAACCATTAAATTTGGGGGGGGGGTGGGGGGGGGAAGCACTAAACACTAGGGAACTGTATAGGGGTGGGAGGTAGGGGCCTCTAGACACCAGGAAACTGTACAGGGGAGAGGCCTCTAGACACCAGGGAACTGTATAGGGGAGGGTGGGGGCTTCTAGACATCAGGAAACCATATAGGGGAGGGAAACACCAGGGGACTGAATAAGGGAAGGAAGGTGGACCACTAAACACCAGGGAACTGTATGGGGGGGGGGGGGGGGGTAGGGGCCTCTAGACACCAGGGAACTGTACAGGGGAGGGGCCTCTAGACACCAGGGAACTGTATAGGGGAGGGTGGGGGCTTCTAGACATCAGGAAACCATATAGGGGAGGGACAACTAGACACCAGGGAACTGAATAAGGGAAGGAAGGTGGACCACTAAACACCAGGGATTTGTATAGGGAAGGTGGGCTACTAAACACCAGGGAACTGTATAGGGGGGGGGGGGGGAGGAGACACTAGACACCAGGGATCTGAATAGGGGAGGGAGGCCATTAGACACCACGGAACTTTATAAGGGAGGAAGGTGGCCAGTAGACATTGAGGGTGGCCTGCAACTAGGTCCCATTGTACAATTTTGACCCACTTTGTATTTGAGTTTGACACCCCTGGTCTGTGGGGTGTATTCAGTAAATGTCAGTAAAACTGCTTTAGCACCATTGTTGCTTGCAAATTTTCGCCAAGGTAATTTTCGCATTGAAAATGTTATTTTTGATTTTGAGAAAATATTCGCAGTAATACTTTATATTTTCGCAGTATGGTCAGAGGAAACAGATTTTTGTTTCTCTTGCGAAAATTCACAGTAACCGTGAAAAATCATTATTTTTCCTGCAGAAATTTGCAAAAGTCGGTTATGTTTACTCACAAACTCATTTCAAAATTATTTTTGATGGCATTTTCGCTTGAATTTTACATTATTTTCGCAAAAATGAATGGGAAAAGAATATCGGCATTTTCGGTCATCACTGCTTAGTACGTATTGCACAATTACGCACGTATTGCACAATTATGCACGTATTGCACAATTAATACAGTTCGCCCTACCTTGGTAACACGTATGTTGAGAGAGTACTGCGCTAATTGCGCAAGGCATACTGCAGTGCTGTCAGAAGTACTGGTAAAATTGGCATGCAATACCCGCGCTTGGCAATTTTACCGGCATTTACTGAATGTGTATTTTTTGGGAGAGATTCACCTTGCAAGAACTAAAGGGAAATACAAGTGAAACTCGAAAAATTAGAATATCGGGCTAAAGTCCATTCATTTTAATAAATCAACTTAGGACAACTGTAGCAAGAGGTATGTGGAGGCTGACATATTTATTTTCTTTAGTAAGTAATACCAGTTGCCTGGCAGCCCTGTTGATCTATTTGGCTTCAGTAGTGTCTGATAACACCAGAAACAAGCATACAGCTAATCCAGTCAGGTCTGACAATAATGTCAGAAACACCTGACCTGCTGCATGCTTGTTCAGGGGCTATAGCTAAAAGTATTAGCGGCAAAGAATCAGCAGGATGGCCAGGCAACTGGTATTGTTTAAAAGGAAATAAATATGGCAGCCTCCATAACCCTCTCGCTTTAGTTGTCCTTTAAAAGGTGAAACTAATATCTGAAATAGAAACCCTTTGCAGGTTTTTTGGATTAATTAGCTGATTAGAGTCTGACACTTTGAGCCTAGAATATTGAACATGTTTACAATACTGTATTCTAATGGTCTGAGATGTTGATTTTTGGGTTTTCATAAGCTGTAAGCCGTAATTATCAAAATTATAACAAATAAAGATTTGAAATATCTTGCTTTGTAATGAGTCTATTTCATATATTAGTATCACCTTTTAAGTTAAATTACTGAACTAAAAGGAATTTTGCACGATATTCTAATTTTCCGATTTTCACCTGTATTCGCAGTGGATCCAGTAACAATCTCACAGAAGTTCTAACTCTTCACTTCTCCGTAAAAATTAAAAATAATGTCTGGAATACTGTACAAATTGGCATAAGGGTTTTGGTTTTAGTAGGCACCATGAGGTGGCAGTATATACTGTCAATATCATTCTTGCCTTGTCCTTTAAGCCAGAAGCATCTGCGGTATGCAGATTTGGACTTTGCTAGGAGATAGGAATCAAATATGTCTTTCTTCATCCCACCGAAATATGAGGGCATCTCAGTGGGTTGAGCAGGTGTTATGAGAGCCAAAGAGGCATTCCCAAGTTCCAGCTTAGACTTTCTTTGAGATCTACATTCTGTTTGTGTTCCATGTTTGAACAATTTCTGTGAAATAAGTCTGTTTACTCATAGATGGTTTGAGGAGAATATTCGCTGGTTTTACTGCTCCAACTTGAGTGTCTATATCGAGATCCACACTGAATCCAGCTTCCAAAGACACATGCCAAGTGCCGACGGAATTTGGTTCCAACGAAGGTGTAGAAGAAAGGATTAATGCAGCAATGGAAGTGAGCGATATTACGGCATACTAAGTAGACGTAGTCAATAGAATTGTTGCAGTCTCCATTCACAGACTCCTGGGACATCTGTGTGGCCTGGATGAAGATCACAACATTGTAGGGGGTCCAGCAGATGAAGAAGGCTACCACGATCATGAGTATCATCTTCATAGCTTTGTCCTTATTGTGCATTTTGGTGTGGTACAGCTTGATGACAATCAGTGTGTAGCAGTACAGGATGACCACTAGTGGAATCATAAAAAACATGACCAGCTGTTGATAGTACCCGAACTTTTTCCATCGTTGTATCTTGTCGGCTGCATATCCTGATGCCTCGCAAAGAGTTCCGTCGAATGGGTCTTCTCTTGTTCGATACAAGACAAACTTTGGAATAGTAGAAACCAAGCTCACTATCCAGATGGTGGCACTGGCTGCATACACATACAAGAGCTTCCTTGTCCTAGCAGCATAGATGGCATGGACTACGGCCATGTAGCGGTCTACAGTCATCATTGTTAGGAACAAAATGCTGCTGTAGAATCCAGTATAGAAGACAGATGAGACCACTTTGCATAAGCCGTCACCAAAGATCCATTTGTGGTTGTGATAGTAACCCCAAAAGGGAAGTGAGGCTGTAAACATCAGGTCAGATATCACCAGGTTGAAGATGAACAAGTTGGTCACGGTCTTGATGTTCTCAAATTTCAAGAGTAGGAACAGAATCAAGCCGTTCCCCAGCAAGCTGACGGCGAAAATCATGTAGTAGAAGACTGGGACTACCAGAGCTCCAAATCTGTTGCTTTCAGTGTTTGGGCATAAATAGACTGGTTCTTCATCATAGCTCGGGGTTGTCAAGGCAGAGTACGCGCTTATCAGGTTCTCAGTGATAGCCATGGTAGACTTCTAAGTTCTTCCGAGACCCAACAGAGCAGCGTTGGACTCCTGTACTCGGGGCTCGATCAGAGTCCCGGAATCTGAATGCAGAAGAAAGAAATCACTGTGTTAGTGTGAAGGAGTTTTTCCGGGAACCCACTCCTGGTGGCTCTTGATGAGCAATGTTCATTTTGCAACTTCAGGAAACCAGTCACAGCATATGGTGATGGTTTTTTAGAAGCAGGAAACACATTTTTAGAAGGATGGAGATTTGTGCAACTGGACAAAAAAAACAGTTAAACAGGCAAAATTCTGCACACGTTCTGAGCAGAAGAAAATGTTAAATGTCCTTCGATATCTGGGGAGCAAAAGTGAAAAAAATGTGATTGCTCATCTCAGATACCTGCATAGACGATCTACTGGAATAGTAGCGGCTTTTACTTACCGTGGGAAAGGCAAAGGTAACACACCTGGGGCCATATGCAATTCAGTTTTCCACCTGAGTTTTTTTCCTATGTGATATTTTTAACCAGTTCACCCCCAAGGGTTTTTATCCTAACGGACCAGAGCAATTTTCAGTTGTCAGTGCTCCTCCCTTTTATTCCCTAATAACTTTATCACTACTTATCACAAGAAAATGATCTATACCTCGTTTTTTTCGCCACCAATTAGGCTTTCTGTGGATAGTACATTTTGCTAAGAATTTTTTTATTCTAATGAGAAAAACAGAAAAAAAAAGAAAAAAAATCATTATTTCTCAGTTTTTTTAGCCATTATAGTTTTAAAATTAAACATTCTCCTGTGGATAAAACAAACACGTTTTATTTGCCCAGTTGTCCCGATTATTAAACCGTTTAAATTATGTCCCTATCACAATGTATGGCGACAGTATATTATTTTGAAATACAAGTGTTATTTTTCTGTTCTGTTTTTTTTTTTCTGGCCATAATTACCAGCCCCTATATAATAAATTAAAATAAATTTTCCCCTGTAACGATTGTGGAATTCTCTTCGTGATCAGCGCACAGGACGTGCGCTGACACTGCGGAAATCCTCCACAAGCGTATAATTTGAGGGAACCCAGCAAAAGGTGCAACGCACCTGTAGAGGGAAATTCCTGTCGGCAGGTGGAGCTGTGGAGTGCAGAGAAACAGCTCCTCTGCCTGCCACAGACGACAGACAGGAATTGCACGAAGGGAAGAAACACAGGGCAAGATAGCCCTGAAAGAGAGAGATCAAAGCGACAGAGGGTATGTGTGTCCACCAATCTAGTCGCCACCCTGCGACGATGAACACACAACCGTGAAGATCAGGTGAGAAGGCAATCGCCAGAGATGGCGATTGCTAACAGCGACACAAGACCGAATAAGCACAGATGAGGAATGTATGTATGTCCACCAATCTAGCCGCCAACCTGCGACGGCGGACACACAACAGAGGAAACCAAGTGAGAACACAATCGCAAGAGAAGCGATTGCGAAAGAGAATGAGCACAGGGACAGAATGTATGTGTGTGCACCAATCTAGTCGCCAACCCGCGACGGTGCACACACAACAGCAGAAATGAAGTAGGAACGCAATCGCAAGAGAGGCAATTGCCAGAGGTGACACAAGGCTTAAAGAGAACCCGAGGTGGGTTTGAAGAATATTATCTGCATACAGAGGCTGGATCTGCCTATACAGCCCAGCCTCTGTTGCTATCCCAAACCCCCCTAAGGTCCCCCCTGCACTCTGAAATCCCTCATAAATCACAGCCACGCTGCTGACAAACAGCTTGTCAGAGCTGGCTGTGTTTATCTCTATAGAGTCAGTCTGCTGCTCTCCCCGCCTCCTGCAGAACTCCAGTCCCCGCCTGCATCCCTTCCCTCCCTGCTGATTGGAGGGAAGGGACGGGGGCAGGGACCAGAGCTATGCAGGAGGCGGGGGAGCAGCTGAGACTGACACTACAGATGTAAACACAGCCTCACAGCACGGCTGTGATTCATGAGGGATTGCAGAGTGCAGGGGGACCTTAGTGGGGTTTGGGATAGCAACAGAGGCTGGGCTGTATAGGCAGATCCAGCCTCTGTATGCAGATAACATTCTTTAAACACACCTCGGGTTCTCTTTAAGCAAGACAGGGCATGAGAGTAGTAAAAGCACAGCAAATCATACAATGAGAAGATAAGGAAAATAACAAACGCTAACTAAACGCGAACACCGCACTCATTTGCAAAAGCGAACGTGTTTACTGCGCGGTCTCCGCGTGTTAAGCACAACAGAGACAAGCACGCCTAACTAACCACCGACAGACAAACATGAAACAAAGGACGCGAGCGCTTGCTTAACGGTTACCTCACCGAGCCTCCAGCAAGCGTTCGCATCAGACCAGACAGATACACGAAAACAGGAATAAGTGAGAGATACGATCCACTGCTCTTTCCGCCAGAGCGAGTGCGATCCAAGTAAGGCAACAGAGCTAGCAGGATCCCCTGCTCTTTCCGCCAGAGCAAGTGCGATCCAAGTATAGCAAGAGAGCTTAGCAGGATCCACTGCTTTTTCCGCCAGAGCAAGTGCGATCCAAGTACAGCAAGAGAGACAGAACAGGCAATACAAATAATACAATCCTGACTGCTCTAGCAAGGATGCCTAGCGCAGTCCCAGGAATTACTCTAAGCTAATCTTCAAACAATAAGCATGGCTGACACTCCAGGAGTGTTTCACAGGACAAACCCTTATGACCAGCGAAGCCTACTGGTCAGCAGCAGCTCCTTATAGTGCCAGCCCTCAAAGGAGCCAGCTGGGCAATTTGCATGTATGCAAATCCCTCAGCAAAGCAACTCTGAAAGTTGCAAGATGAAGCCAGGTCTCTTTTCCAGAGACCTGCATCTCACAGACATAAGGAATGGTCAAACAGCTGGCTGCTTGTGCAGCCAGCTGAGCGGATCATTACATCCCCCATAAAATATAGATTAAAAAAGCCCTAAGGCAACTTTTTTTTTTTTAAGCTGATTTTTTTTTTTACAAGTGTTTTTTTTTTTTCGGGGGGGGGGGGGGGGGGGGTGTCAGGGGGTTTGGAAGTGTAATTTTATTAATGAAGTGTATGTACTTGAAAATGTATGTATTTTGTAGATGTAGTATACTTTTTGGCCACAAGATGGCGCTAGTGAACACTCGTTATAGGAAGTGTTCACTTTTTTTTTTACACACTTTATTTAATTGTTACATTTCCTGTTTTTGTGAATGGACGTAGCCGCTGTTCGCGGTCACGTCCATTCACTCCAGGCACTGCGATTGGGTAGAGGACCGTTCGGTCTTCTTCCCCAATCACCCAGCACGGGATCCCGACGGAAACAGCGGCGGTAGCGGCGCGCACACAGCGGTAGCAGTGGAATGCGCAACGTATTAAAACGTCATGTTGCCGTTAATAGCGGTAAGCATGACGTTTTAATACGTTAGGATGTCGGTAAATGGTTAAAGAAAATACCTGCTAAGCCACCAGCAAGCAAGACCATTCTCAAAATAATTTTGATAGTACTTTTGTACTTACTTCTCAGTACTTTTTCATTTGAAAATTGCTGGAAAGTAATTTTAAATAGAAGATAAAAAAAAAAATTATCACCTAGGAGAAAACGCAGAAGAAAAGTGGAATTGCATATGTAGTGATAAGCACAACTTTTACACTAATTAGGGTAGTGATAAGCACATCATTTTTCGCAATTACAATGCAAAATTGTAATGCAAAATTTGACTGGGACTAATATTCAGAAAAGTGGGTGGAGCCTACAAAAGCCTATCAAAATTCACCCCTTGATTTTTAAGGGGAATATTTAATTGCTGCCATTCTTGCACTGTTAATGGCAAAAGCCTCAAGCCTGGTGCCAACAAGTCATTGGGTGACTGGGGTTTAAATTTAGAAAAGGGGGTGGAGCCACAGCCAATCAGATTTGCTTCTTTTCAATGCAAATTATTGATGCCACAGATCAAACCAGACCAAACTAGGTCATTGAGTAATTGTGTGTTAGGGTTAGAAAAAGTGGGCGGAGTCAACACCAAACAAATACATACCCGGGCAATGCCAGCTCATCAGCTACTGGGTAATATTTGATACTTCTCTCTCATTTATTCCTCACATTCACTCCCTAACCAGCTCCTGTCATCTCAAACTCAAAAAAACATCTCACATCTGACCTTTTCTTACTCAGGACACTACTAAAATGTTAGTGCATGCTCTTATAATATCTCATTTGGACTTTTGTAATATACTACTTTGTGGATTACCATATAACAGACTGGGACCCATCCAATCTGTACTGAACTCAGCTGCTCGACTCATCATCATTCATCTTGCTCCTCCTCTGCTTATCCTCTTTGTCAAGCTCTTCCTAATTGGCTACCAGAGGATCCATTAACCAGAGGATCCAGTTCAAACTCTTAACCCTAACCTACAAAGCTTTCCACAATCTCCCCTGTACCTCTCCTCACTAGTTTCCAGATACCAAAGGAATGCAATCTCAGATCTCCATACAACTTTCTTTTGTCCTCTTCTCGAATTACCTACTCGCATTCAGGCATACAAGATTTCTCACGTGCTTCACCCCTAATCTGGAATCCGCTGTCACAACTCATTCGTCACTCTCCAACATTTGAAATCTTTAAATGCTCCCTCAAAACTCACTTTTTCCGACAAGCATACAATCTAACTTAGGCCATTCCCCCTTTGACCTCTGGCCAAGTTGTACTCTTACTAGATAACCTAATAACATACAGCCTCTAGGCCAGGGGTCTCAAACTCGCGGCCCGCGGGCCATTTGCGGCCCTCGATACAATATTATGTGGTCCTCGCTGGCAAAAGCTTCCTTATAGTTCGCTTCAGTGCTCCCAAGTAATCCGCCGCATCCCCGCCGCTAAACGAGGGCTGCAGAGCCCCCAAATCGCCCGGGGGGCAATCCGCTGGCATTTCCTGGAAGGGGCAGAGCTTTCGGCTTCAGCTCTGCCCCTCCTGACGTCAATCGCCGCACGGATCGCCGCCTCTCCCCGCCCCTCTCTGTGAAGGAAGAGTGAGAGGGGCGGGCAGAGGCGGCTGTGAAATCCCTTATGCGGCCCAGCCTCATCCTGACTTTGCCTCCTGCGGCCCCCCAGGTAAATTGAGTTTGAGACCCCTGCTCTAGGCTCTAGGTATCAATAATACTACCCCATCTCTTGTGTTCCCCATTCTTTTAGATTGTAAGCTCGCAAGGGCAGGGCTCCCTCCCCCTTTTGTGTCTTGGAATTTGTTATGTCTTTTATTTGTTGTGTTACTTTTGTCACTGTCATTATTAATTCTGTATTTTGCTTCAGTTCTGTATTTTGTATATTGGTGTATAGCATTGTCTGTATTGTTTTATACCCCATGTTTGTTTCTTACTGTGTACAGCGCCACGCAATACAGTATATCGGTGCTTTATAAATCAATAGTAATTCCACATTCACAGTATAGGGAACTCTCCAACCAGACTTGAGTTTTTGTTTTAGTGTTTGTTTAGTAGTGAAGGCCGGCCAGATTCCTTGGGCTTGATTCACAAAACCGTGATAACGGTTATCACGGCTGTGAAAAAGTGCTTTGTGCGCGTTTTAGCACGAAAAACTGTAATCGCGTGCAAAAATGTGCGTGCGTGCGTGAACGTGAATTTATCCCTTCATAGGAGATGAAGCCGGCACCATCCATGTAATTCATATGCTCTTTTATTGAATGATCATAGTTACAGGCTGTCACACAAAGTGCAACGTTTCGGGGTATATCTCCCTTCTCAAGCAAGTGACAGTCTAACATACTAGCATACATTGCACACTTTTATATCCATCCACCAATGAAACAACCAATCCCAGGTTAAAGAGACTCTGTAACAACAAAAACCTCCCCTGGGGGGTACTCACCTCGGGTGGGGGAAGCCTCCGGATCCTAATGAGGCTTCCCACGCCGTCCTCTGTCCCACGGGGGTCTCGCTGCAGCCCTCCGAAAAGCCGGCGACAGAGCCGACTGTAGCTTCAATATTTACCTTTGCTGGCTCCAGCGGGGGCGCTGTGGCTGCTTTCGGCACGTAAATAGACGGAAATACTCGATCTCCGTCGGGTCCGCTCTACTGCGCAGGCGCCGGAAACTTGCGCCTGCGCAGTAGAGCAGACCCGACGGCGATCGGGTATTTCCGCCTACTTCGGAGCCGACAGCCGTCAGAGCGCCTGCGCAGGAGCCAGGAAGGTAAATATTACGTCACCGCTGCACGGAGGGCTGCAGCGAGACCCCTGACGGATGGAGGCCGGCGTGGGAAGCCTCATTAGGATACGGAGGCTTCCCCCACCCGAGGTGAGTACCCCCCAGGGGACGTTTTGTCGTTACAGTTCCTCTTTAAGGTTATCTGACCAATCACAAGGCCTAGCATAACCTGCGGACCTGATAGAAAACTATTAGACAAAAAGGGGGGACCAATGAGGGCACCGTTCACTCACCCCTACGTTGACAGGCAAAGTCACCGCCCAGCCCCGTTTCCAGAAGCGCCAGACGCCATCTGTGGCCAGGATCCGGTGGGCGGAAATAGTAAAATTACCAAATAGTAAAACTACAGCTACATATTTTTTACATTACAATTTACACATATACAGTAATAACATTAAAAAATAACTGTTTATTTCCCACACCAAAATATTACCCAAATAAAAATTTTTATGGAAAAAAAATTACAATAAAAAAAAACCAAAAAACAAATAGTTACCTAAGGGTCTGAACTTTTTAAATATGCATTTGTAGGGGGTATACTACGAACATTTTTTAAAATCATAAGCTTGTAAATAGTGATGGATGCAAAATGGAAAAAAATGCGCCTTTATTTCCAAATAAAATATTGGCACCATACATTGTGATGGGGACAAAATTTAAATGGTGTCATAACCGAGACAAACGGGCAAATATAATACATAGGTTTTAATTATGGTAGCGTGGATTATTTTAAAGCTATAATGGCCGAAAACTGAGAAATAATTAATTTTTTCAATTTTTTTTTCTTATTAATCCTGTTAAAATGCATTTATAAAAAAAACAATTCTTAGCAAAATGTACCACCCAAAGAAAGCCTAATTAGTGGTGGAAAAAACAAGATATAGATCAATGAATTGTGCTAATCTATATATATAATAGTGTGTGTGTGCGTGCGTGCGTGCGTGTGTGTGTGTGTGTGTGTCGCGATCACGCGAAAACGGCTTGACCGATTTGAACGAAACTTGGTATACAGATCCCTTAATACCTGGGATGATATGTTCTGGGGGTCCCGCGTCCCCCCTGCACACCTGGGCGGAGCTACAAACAGCAAATCAGACTCCACCCATTCAAGTCAATGGAAAAAATGTAAAAGGCTGCCATTCTCACAGTAATCAAGCAAGAGTCCCCACACATGGCACAGTTGGTCACTTGGTGACCGAGGTTACAAATCCAGGAAAAGTGGGCGGGGCATACAACAGCCAATCAAATTTCAGCCGTTCATTTTAAATGGGAAAATGTAAACTGCAGCCATTCATAGACTGTTAATCACAGAGTTCTCAAACTTGACACAGTTGGTCACTGGGGAATGTGATTAAGATTCAAGAAAATGGGTGCAGCCTACAACAGCCAATCAAAATTCACCTGTTGATTTTCAAGGGGAATATTTAAACTTTTGCTATTCTTACACTTTTAATGGCAGAGGCTTCAAACTTGCTACAGTCGGTCATTGGGTGACTGGGGTCCAAATTCACTAAAGGGGCGGGGCCACATACAGCCAATCAGATTTCCTTGGTGGATAAACTGCTTCCATTCACACATTTTTGATGCCAGGAACCTGACAGCTCACAAACTTGGTCATTGAGTGACTGTGTGTCAAGGTTACAAAAAGTGGGCGGAGCCAAAACAATTTTACTGGGAAACTATAAACTGCACCCATTCTTACACTGTTAATGGCAGGGTTCTCAAACTTTGCACAGTTGGTCATTGGGTGAGAGATTAAGATTTTGGAAGGTGGATTTTGGAGCCTACAACAGCCAATAAAAATCCACCTTTTGATTTTCAAAGGGAATATTTCATCTGCTACCATTCTTTTATACTGGTAAAAGCAGATGCCTCAAACCTGGTACAGTTGGTCACTGGGTGACTGGGGTCCAAATTCAGGAAGGGGGCGGAGCCACAAACAGCCAGATTTGTTTATTTTTCAATGGGAATATACAAAGTATTGATACCAAGGACCCCAAAGCTGATAAACTTGATAATTGAGTGACTGTATGTCAAGGTTAGAAAAAGTGGGCGGTGCCAACAACTTCATTTTTTACATTGCAGGGTTCCCATACTTTACACAATTGGCCACTGGGTGAGTGGGATGAATATTCAGAAATGTGGGTGGAGCCTACAACAGACAATCAAAATGTACCTATTGATTTTCAAGGGGAATATTCACATTGCTACCATTCTTACACTGTTAGTGTCAGAGGCCTCAAACCTGATACAGTCAGTCATTGGGTGACTGGGGTCCAAAGGGGTGGAGCCACAAACAGCCAATCAGATTTGTTAGATTGATTTCAGCCATTCTGTTATTGGCAGGGTTCTCAAACGTGACACAGTTGGCCACTGGGTGACTGGGACTAATATTCAGATAAGTGGGTGGAGCCTACAGCAGCCAATCAAAATTCACCTTTTGATTTTCAAGGGGAATATTTACATTGCTGCTATTCATGCACTCTGAATGGCAGAGGCCTAACATCTGCTACAGTCAGTCACTGGGAGACTGGGGTTTAAATTCTGAAGGAAGCGGCCAAAAACAGCCAATCAGATTTGTTTAATTTCAATGGCAAAATGCAACTTATTGATGCCAAAGACTCCAAAGCTCATAAACTTGGCCATTAAGTGACTGTATGTCAAGATGAGAAATAGTGGGCGGAGCTAAAAACAACTAACTTTTTACATGGGGAAATGTAAACTGCAGCTTTTCTTACACTGTTAATGGCAGGGTTCTCAAACTTCACACAGGTGGTCACTGGGTGACTAGGATTAATATTCGGAAAAGTAGGTGGCGCCTAGAAGAGCCAATCAAAATTCACCTATTGATTTTCAAGGGGAATATTGAAACTGCAGCCATTCTCACACTATTAATAGCAGAGGCTTCAAACCTGCTACAGTCGGTCGTTAAGTGTTTGGGGTTCAAATTCAGTAAAGGGGCGGAGCCAAAAACAGACAGATTTCTTTGCTGGATAAACTGCTTCCATTAGCACAATTTTGATGCCAGGAACCCAAAAGCTCACAAACTTGGTCATTGAGTAGTGACTGTGTGTCAAGGTTACAAAAAGTCAGTGGAGTTAAAAACAGATTTTTCTGGGAAATTGTAAACTGCAGCCCTTCTTCACTGTTAATGGCAGGGTTCTCAAACTTAGCTGGTTACTGGGTGACTGGAATTAATATTCAGAAAAGTGGGTGGAGCCTAAAAATGCCAATCAAAAATCACATGTCACTTTTCAAGGAGAATATTAAAATTGCTGCCATTCTTGCACTGTTAATGGCACAAGCCTCAAACCTGGTACAGTTGGTCATTGGATTACTGGAGTTCAAATGCTGGAGAGGGGTGGAGCCACAAACAGCCTATCTGATTTGTTTAATTTCTATGGGAATATACAAATTATTGATGCCAAGGACCCCAAAGCTCACAAACATGGTCATTGAGTGTTTTTGTGTGCTAGGGTTAGAAAGTGGGCGGAGCCAACACCAGTCAAATACATACCCGGGCAACGCCGGGTCATCAGTGGGTGGAGACAAATACAAATTTCACTGGGAAAATGTGAACTGCAGCCATTCTGTTAATGGCAGGGTTTTTAAACTTTGCACAGTTGGTCACAGGGTAACTGGGATTAATATTCAGAAAAGTGGGTGGAGCCTACACAAGTGAATCAAACATCACCTGTTGCTTTTCAAGGGGAATATTTAATTGCTACCATTCTTGAACTGTTAATGGCACAGGCCTCAAACCTGGTACAGTTGGTTATTGGGTGACTGGGGTTCAAATTCAGAAAAGGGGGTGGAGCCACACACAGCCCATCAGATTTGTTTCATTTCACTGCAGATTATTGATACCAAAGACAGCAAAGCTCACAAACTTGGTCAGTGAGTAATTGTGTGTTAGGGTTAGAAAAAGTAGGCAGAGCCAACACCAGCCAAATACATACACGGGCAACGCCGGGCAATCAGCTAGTTAGTGATAAAGTTATTGGCGAATGAATGGGAGGTGAAAATTGCTCTGATGCATAAGGTGAAAAATCCCCGCGGGCTGAAATCCATCTGTGGAACCCACAGGAAGGAAGTTAGAATATCATGTCCATGCGAATATCAGTTCCAATAAGACACAAAGTAATGCTTGGGACACACTGGGAGCCCTTTTGCAGCACTTTGTTCACTAGGCGCTACATTGGTGGATCTATATGGGGGGCGGTCCCACTAGTAGCCTTAGGAGCGATCCCGGAGCTATCAAATCAGTGGCTGCAGCAGCCAAATTGAGATCGCTCCGGGAATCGCAGAGAAATTGTGGCCATGATTCAGCAAATCGCATAGTATGAGATCATCATTATAGGCTGAGTTTGAAAAAAAACTGCATGAGAAAATATATATTTATATACAGTATTGTAGCTACAATCAGGAGATGTATATGCAAATGAGTTACTGTTAGTTTTAGAAGGAAGTTACTCTGCAATCTCGGGAACTATGTAAAGTGCAGATGTGCCGTGAAGGGGCGGAACTACAAAAGCATGGGGCCCCCCAGCAAAACTTTGATTGTTCTTAATTTTCACACCCTTTCCCTTGCCTCCCTTTGGTAACCTTCACAGGCTGGGGCCCATCATACAAGGTCATAAAAATTGACTTGCGCACCAGCACTTGGTAAATGCAAATAGAATTATATTAAAGAGAGTCTTCAGCATTAATGCCAGAGCTGAAACGCCGCATACCCGCGGCACAACGAGGTTTTAACCCCCCAAAATCCCGGGGCAAAAATCCACGATTTTCAGGTCGTGGATTTTGCTGCCGGGGTAGAGGCAGAACTTTGTGCTGTAGCTCTGCCTCCATTCGTGCCAATCTCCGTGGATCTCCGCCTCTCCCCATTCCTCTCAGTGAAAGAAGAGAGGCGGAGATTCACGGAGATTGACGCGAGAAGAGGCAGAGCTACTGTGCAAAGCTCTGCCTCTCCCCGGAAGGAGCCCCAAATCTTGCCCTGGGGATTTTGGGGTGATTAAGACCTCATTGTGCCGCAGGAATGCTGCATTTCAGCTATGGTATTATTGCTGAAGAGGACTGCAAGGTAAAAAGAGCTATTTTTTTTTACGCTTCAGACTTTCTTTGAAGTGAACTAGAGACGAAGCACCCTCATGTATTTTACCATATATCTCAGTGGGAACATTAGAGAAAACACCTACCCTGCTCTCTGTTTCATTTTTCACTGCTCAGTCTGCTTGTTATCAGCCCTGATAAAATCCCAGACTGAGCATTCAGTCTGGCTTTGCTATAATGACTCAGGTATAGTGATTGCTGCGCAGAGCCACAAGGGGGCAGGCTTGGGCTTGAAAAGACATCAGAGACAGACTCAGAGGCGCTATATCTGGCTCTTGACCCGACTTTGCTCCCTCCAAAAATAGTTTGCCTGAAGAAGCGGGACTGTTACCCGTGAAACGCGTTACACTTTTGGAGCTCATAATAAATGTTACTTTAAACTTGAAGGAACCTGCCCGTTGTCTGGCCATTTTTTCAGAAGGGAGGTGAGTCCACCCACTTCCCCCTTTTTAATAATTTTAACTAATTTTACTCTACTTGGCGCCTCTGTTGTTATACCACATATTCAGTTATAAATATTCCTGAGCAAAGTCAGACTGAATGCTCAGTCGTGGATTTTATCAGGGCTGACAACAAGCAGGCTGAGCAGTGAAGGATGAAACAGAGAGCAGGGTAGGTGTTTTCTCTAATGTTCCCACTGATATATATGGTAAAATACATGACGGTGCTTCGTCTCTGGTTTACTTTAAATTGTAATAAAAAAAGTAGCAGTAGAACAGTAAATCAAAAGTTCAATATGTAAGCAGGGCATACATGTAATCCCAAAAGTATACCCTGACAGCGCCGTTTCGGGGGAACCCTTTATCAGGGGCTGCTGCCAGGGAGGAGCCACTATTGTATAATCTCTGACGAAGGGTCCTCCCAAAACTGCGCTGTCGGTATACTTTTGGGATGGTATCATACTGTTACCAATAGCATGTGTTTGTTCCTTCTTTGCTCATGATTGTATTGCACTTTGCTGCACGTAGCAATAGTAGTTGCAGAGGTTGCGACTGCATCGGGGGCCCTTGGGCAGAGGGGCCCCGAGGGGCCCTCCCTGAACCACAGTATTAACTCTCTATTGGTCCTGTGCTCATAATAATCACTTCTATAGATGCTTTGAATAGTGGTAATCATTAACAAGCTTTTCCCCATCCCCTGCTTGCACCTCTGACACTGTAGTTGCCATTAGCAGGTTTTGGTGCGCTGTATCAATTGTTATGTATAGAGGAGGGGTGGGGGGCAATGTAAAACTTGCATCAGTGCCCACAGCTCCTTAGCTACACCACTGACTTTGCTGTGTGCATCATGCTTTCTGATTGATTTGTGCTCATGTTGACTCCTCTCATATCCTGACCTGCTGTCAGTTACATGTATGTCCTACTTACATATTGAACTTTTCATGAACTGTTATACTGCTACCTTTTTACAATTTAAAGGACCACTATTGCAAAAATGCTAAAATTTAAAATATACCGGTATGTAAACACATACAAATGAAAAATATCTTTATTCCTGAGAAAAATACTTGACGTCATAAATTCCTTTTTGACTAATGCTGCTGTCACTTACAGCAGGTAGTAGAAATCTGACAGAACCAACAGGTTTTGGACTAACCCATCTCCTCAAGGGGGATTCACAGGGTTTTCTTTATTTTCAAAAGCACTTAGTAAATGTCAGTTGCTCCTTTCAACTGTCAAAAAAGTTTACGGTGAGCAGGGAGGCTGGGCAGCTTTTTTGTATAAATCCTTTACAGAGAGTGTCTTAATAAACAATAAAGGCCATGCTGAGAGAATACCCCTTGAGGAGATGGACTAGTCCAAAACCTGTCGGTTCTGTCATATTTCTACTACTTACTGAAAGTGACAGCAACATAGGAAAAAAGTCATTTATGGTTCATTTTACTCTGGAAGAAACGGACTTCTCATTTGTATGTGTTTACATGTATTTTACATTTAAGCATTTTCGAGAACACAATTCTATTTGCATTTATCAAGTGCTGGTGTGGTGGTTTTATGACGTATGTTTAGGGCTTTTCAGCCCGATTTATAGACTGAGCATCCATTGTTGTCACTGGCTATCCTGTTATTGTGTCAGGTGTGCATACCTTTTCTTCTAAGGCCCATCATAAGGTGGCCATACACTGGTCGATTTGCCATCAGATTCGACCAACAGATAGATCCCTCTCTGATCGAATCTGGTCAGAGAGGGATCGTATGGCTGCCTTTACTGCAAACAGATTGTGAATCGATTTCAGCCTGAAACCGATCACAATCCGTGAAGCATGACGCCCCCCCGCATACATTACCTGTTCCGGCCGTCGCGAGTCCCCTGGTCCCCGCTGTCTTCTCCTCCGCTCCGGGCTCCAGACCGTTCCTGCAGCTACTGAACTTCCTGTCCAGGGGAAGTTTAAACAGTAGAGGGCGCTCTACTGTTTAATCTTCCTGCCGGGACAGGAAGTTCAGTAGCTGCAGCCGGTCCAGAACCCAGCGTGGAAAGAAGACAGCGAAGACCAGGGGACTCGCGCCGGCCGGAACAGGTAATGTATCTCCGCTGTATTGCGTCGGTCGTCAGGCATTGGAACGCCGCTATCGACGCACTCCCGACCCGCTGGCGATCGAGAAAAATCTTCCACACGGACGGATCGACGGGAACGATCGATTTCGGACGGAAATCGTTCGTTCTGTCAGCGGTGTGTGCGGCGATTTCACAGCCAGTTCGATCACTGTGATCGAATCGACCGTATATCGGCGGGAAAATCGTTAGGTTTATGGGCTCCTATAGAGGGGCCGTAAAGCAAGTTTGGCCATCATGACCTTTACACCCATAACAGGTGTAGCCACAAAAACACCTGATGTGAAGTATCAGAGGAAGTAAAGGTTAGTAGTTGGGGGCCCCCCACACACCTCCGGGCCCCCCTGCAGTTGCAGGCGCTGCGTCCTCTAGTTATGCCCCTGGTGCCATGTTCACTGCAGGTAGCTTCTGAGGGTGCACAACATGTTTATATTGCTCAGGATTACTACAAGGTTACTTTATGGGAAATCTGAGGTGAGATGCTAATTCTTCAGAGTTGGTGCACAGTTACATAGTTGGGTTAGAAAAAGACATCCGTCCATCGAGTTCAACCAAATGAACAAAAAAAAATAAAAACAATGGGTACCATTCTGTCCTGCACCCTCAGGGTCCATTCACACTTGCTGATCGCAAAACGCTAGCGATTTTGCTAGCGTTTTGCTCTGGCGTTTTTTGGCGATTAACGCCAAAAAATCACCATTCACACCTGGCGATTTTTTTTAGCGATCGCAGTTTACGCTTCTATAGCACTAAAACGCGTTCGCCGGGAAATCGCCTGAAATGGTGCAGGCTATGCGTGAGAACGGGCCCATAGACTTTTATTACCCTAGCGCTTTGAAAAGCGCTAGCGTTTGAGCATTTTGCCGAAATCGCCGGCAAAACGCTCAAGTGTGAATGTGCCCTGACATATCCCTTTGGTTTGGGGAAAACAAAAAAATCCTCACAAGACCAATTAGGGTTTTAACGGGAAAAACTATTAGGCCTGGAACCCACTGCAAAACGCAATCGCTAATCGCGATCGCTAGCGCTTTGTATGAGCGGTTTGTAAGCGATTTCATGAGCATTTTAGGGACTGTTTTTAAAAAGTGTATCAATTTGCCAGCGGTTGTGTAGCGATTAGCGTTTTAAAGTCTGATTGATCCGTTCAATCAATTTTAATTTTGTTACAGTGTGCAGTAACTTTAAAACGCCAGCAAAATCGCTCTGTGCAGGTTTTGATGAGCGATTACGCCAGCGATGATATACTTAACATTGAAGCGCTAGTGCTCCCAAAATGCTGCATGTCCTGCGCTTGCGATTTCAGGAAGCACAAACGCTCCAGTGGAAGTTGCCCCATCCATTAACATTAGTTGAGCGTTTTGGCAAAACGCTAGCGTTTTGAATCGCTCCAGAAATGCTCACAAAACCGCAATTGTGGGTTCCAGCCCTTACTTCTTGACTCCAGGTGGTACTCCGATAAAATCCCTGGATCAACTCTACCGGAAATTACCTAGTAATTATAGCCGTGGATGTACTTCAACGCAAGGAAAGCATCAAAATCAAAGAGAGATTGTCAGCCACAAAATCAAATTCCATTTACCCACTGCTCTGTGTCTATTATGTAGCCTGGAACCTTACCCTGCAGTGCAAGCACTCCAATATAATCAGAAATGTTTCTGCTGTAATAAATATCAGTCAGCCTGGCTCTTTTTTTGCCATTGCCAACGAGAAGGAAGCTTGTCATCACCCCTCCCATATCCCTGCTCCTCACTGGCTGAGGGCAGTCCTACAAGAAACCGTTGTCCTGCTTCCTGCCTCTTCACAGCAGCCACAGGACGAAGTACGCACGGAGGAGAGGGGGCCGGTGGGGTCTATAATAGAGGAGGCGGTCGCCACCTCAGACAGTAACATGAGCGGCAGCTCCGGGGGGGGGGGGGGAGGGGGGAGGGCTGTCTGTAATGGCGCTCCAGGGCCCATGCCACCTGACGTAAATGTGTCACTTGGCGTCATGGTCCGGCGGCCCCTGGCTGGTGCCTGTGTAGTAGCACAGAGCGGAACGGGCTCAGATTTTGGCTCCATGCCACTGCACAGGCATGTTCCGTCTTGTGCCGTGTGGCCACACTCGCTCTCATACCAGAGCATGGCCGCGATTGTCTGAGTGTCCCAGCTCTGGATCGGTGGTCCGGAGGAGGACATGGGAAGTCTTTGGAGGATCCAGAGGCTTCTCTCCACAAAGGTAAGTATCACATTTTTTTCCCCTCTGGACCTCGCAGGTTTGCTTCAAAGCTCAAGGATCCGGGAACCTCACAACGACACCTCATGATGAACGAGGTTCCCCGATCCATCTTCCTGCCCACGGGAACACGCGGCATCACGCGACACCACACAATGGGCATGAACGGAAGGTCAAACGATCGCGGTACTTTGGTCTGGAGTCGTTGGGGATCTTAAAGATCCGATCCGTCATGGCGGTCGTTATCACTGAACGCAGCCAAATGTCGTTCATGTAATCACATGCCTGCACCCACATTGTGAGATCGTGAAAACAATTGCTCATCACTCAAAAAAATCAATGGTCGTTGGGAAAATCATTGTAAAAATTGCGTAGTGAGTATGGGCTTTAATCTCTTGAGGATTGTGGTGTTAAACCCCCCTAGTGAACAGGCCATTTTTTTTAAATTGGGCCACTGCAGCTTTAAGGCCTCGCCGCAGGGCCGTCCAACTCGGCACACAAGTGATCCCCCCTCTATCACAGCGGATCACTCCTGAGTCCCCCAGGGGGACAGCCGTGTTGCAAGGCTGTCCCCAGTACAGCACTGCCTTAGATTGCAGTGCTGTACTAAGTAAATAGATTGCCGCTGGGAGACTGATGGTGGAGCGGAGATACATGCGATCTCCTGCAAATCCCCACCCCAGGATTTGACACCAATTGGCGTCAGGCGGTCCTGTAGCTGCCGCCTTGATCACGCCCATTGGCGTTAGGCGGTCCTTAGGAGGTTAAATGCTTGGAAGAACAAAGAGAAATCGAGAGCCCGATATGGTGTAGTATTAAGTTGGTTGTGGTTTAAAGCAAAATATTTAAAGCAAAATATTTACCCATAGGCAACCACTTCAAGTGCAGGTGGGGAGTATTAGAACCTGACCCCACTCAGGTTTTTAAGATGTCGCTCTCTGTAGATAGGAAACGGGGCAGCACCCCTCCACCGAGGGTGGAATCAAGATTTCAGCAAGGCTTGTTGTACAGAGGCGCCAGAGTAGAATAAAAACGTTTAAAAACCGTCTAAAAGAGGGGGATGTTCAGGTGGACTTATATATTTACTGCCACTAAAATTAAAATAGCAGCCGCCTGAAACTCCCAATCCATATCATTTGATGCTATCAAAAACAGGCTAGGACATATTCTCTTTTTTGAAAAATTAAGAGCCCGAATGAATGATAATGTGAAAAAATTTCATAAAGTATGGGACCCCTTGATCACCTACCTTGTAAATCCAGACCATGATAGAATGGTGCACACTTGCTGAGACCAATAACATACTCCCCTCTTAGAGTCTGGCAGTCATCTCTCGTTGAAGATGTTGCTCGGGGGCACTCCCCGTCCCTGTGGTTTCTTTCTCTTCTCTTTCGCCCTTCTACTCTAATCTCACCCTACACCTTTTCCTCTTTCTTTCCAGCTACTCTGTTCTTTCCCTCCTCTTTTTCCTTTAAATTTCTCTCATACAGCTTAACTTTCTCAGATGAGCAGACACAAAAACTCCCAATATAATGGTCCTGCACTTAGTTAACAAATTTACCCCTCACCCTCCTTTTATTTTAAAATTCTAGTCGCGCTACAAGAAACACTACTATGATTCATGGCCCCCTAAGATGCCTATGACTAATAACATGCCCTACCTCGCTGGAGGAAGGGTATCACTCATGGCTGATAAACTAATGCTCAAGAGCAGTCTCCATCCAGCCATTTATGGTTTAGTGTTCGGATGGACGATGTGCTCTGCAAAGCTATCCTCTGTCATACTTTCCTCTCCCTCTCACCCTCCTCCCAGTTATACTCATAAACCTATCTTCTTGATAAAGTGTAATTATATAACGGTGCATACTATCCCTGATTTTGTTAACCAAGGCTATCCTTCCATATGTCCCCCTGTTGAATGTTGAAATTATTATGTTACACTGAAATACCTATGCCTTTGTCAACCATGTTGCAAGACTGATGTCTCATCTGTACCTTTTAGTACTTCATGTTATACTATAAGCTGTACACTTACTTTAATGAAAACTCAATAAAAACGATTGAAAAGTAAAAATATAAAACTCAATTGAGTCACAATATATCAATACAAACATTTTATTTAACTCCACTTAGTGCAACGCGTTTCGCTGGTGTGGTCCCGCTTCATCAGGCAAACAGGAGTATAACTCAATGGGTCTAAATGCAGAAGTGAGCGCCTCTCCTTAGGAGGTTAAAGGATATCAGAACCAATGGACTCTGGTTACTTCGGCATATGTTGTGGGTGGGGTGTTATAAGTAGATACTTACCACGCCTTCCATTCCCCTCCCTCACTCGCTGTTCTCCTGCAGCAAGCCCCGTTCTGATGGCCGACCCGGGCAACTCGGGTAACCTATGACCCGCACATAATGTGCAGCACTTGCGCCCTATGTCTGTTCAGCACCCTTGTGGCCACGCTCGATGACGTCAGCATACAAGCACAAGCTCGCTCTCCGCAGCATGTACTGCTCAGTACAGTGGAGCGCACAGGCCGGGACGCAGGAGCGAGGGGAGCGAGTGTGCGCTTTTAAGCCAACGTCATCGAGCGCGACCACAAGGGTGCTGAACAGAGATACTGTACACTATGTCCGGGTCATAGGTTACCTGAGTTACCAAGGTTGGCCTGTCAGAGCGGGGCTTGCTGCAGGAAAACCGCGAGTAACGAAAGGCATGGTAAGTATCTACTTATACCACCACAACACAACATGTCGAATTAACCTCCATCGGCTCTGGTATCCTTTAACTACTTAAGGACCGCCAGGGCGTCACTAGGGTCATATAACCGTGGCCCATGCTACGGATATGCCTTTGGGGTGCCCCTAATCCTGTCTCTGGGGTGCCCAGCGTGAGTGCCCCCAATATATTGGCCAGCGCGGCCGCCGTTCGCTCGACACGGCGGTCGCCATGTTGTGGGTGGAACTTGTGGCCAGTGGTGCACTCACAGGCTTCACACTGTCCAATCAGGACTCTGCTAGCGTGTGTGAGAGGCAGGAGGCTGGAGTGAGGGTGTCAGCGCAAGTAACTCCACCCCCTGCATGTGTAGTGGAGAGGGAAATTGCCTGCCCGGCACCCGCTGACCCCTGCATGCCGCCAGCCTGGAGTGCTCGTCTTGCCATACAGCCACAGCCCGCCTCACACTGCAGGTGCCAGTGCCACTTCTCCACCTCAATATGGTGTCCTCCCTCAGCCTGGCTCCCTGCCTCCCGACAGAGTGGATCCAGTCCCCACACCGCCACAGACTGTCCGCCAGACCTCCTCAGGTACCAGCCCGGCCAGTGCCTCACCTCACAAGGATCAGCCAGCCACATGACACACAGGCCAGCAGCCTGCAGCTAAAGTAAGTACCTACGAAGGCTGGGGGAGACACAAACTGGGGTGGAGCAGCAGGACAGGGGACAGGAATGCAGCAACAGCCAGCCTTAAAATACTACTCGGTAATTAAACAACATTAGAACTGGAGCTGCCTGCTGTCAGTCAGCCATCTTAAAGTGATCCTTAAACCTGGCACCTAACAAAAGGTTTCACTTACCTCCCCCTGCAGCCATCCTGTGCCCTCGCTGCTCCTCGAATGTCCTCCAACCCCTACTGTGCGTTAGTTTCCTTTTCCCCGGCCACGCATATTGTTATCCGCCTTGCCGGCGTCAAGCACGTCCTGTTCAAGTGCAGGTGTACTGCACCTGCGCAGGACACATTTGATGTTGGCAGTCGGCAAACCAGATAAGAATATGCGTGGTCGGGGGCCGCCTCTGAGTCGGCCGAAAACTAAACTAAACGGCAGTGGGGACTGGAGGACACTCGAGGAGCGGGAAGGGCAGCGGATGACTGTAGGGGTCTTGGGGAAGCCTCAGGTAAGTGAAAAGTTTTTTAGGTGCTAGGGTTAAGAATCACTTTAACAAGCATCATCACCACAGTACAAATTTAAAGTGGACCTGAACTCTTGCACAGGACAGAAGTACTAGTAGCCAAACTAGCTGCAGCATGCACTGATCTCTGCTACCCCCAGAATGTACAATATAAGCGGTCACTCTGCGCCTGTACTGAAAGTGAACTAGTTGCAGTGTGTGCTGATCACTATTACCTCCAGTATGTACAGTATAAGCTGTTACTCTGTGCCTGTACTGATAGTAAGCTAGCTACAGTGTGTACTGGTCTCTGCTGCCTCCAGTATGTACAGTATAAGCTGTTACGCTGTGCCTGTACTGATAGTAAACTAGCTGCAGTGTGCTGATCTCTGCTGCCTCCAGTATGTACAGTATAAGCTGATACGCTGTGCCTGTACTGATAGTAAACTAGCTGCAGTGTGCTGATCTCTGCTGCCTACAGTATGTACAGTATAAGCTGTTCTCTAGTGCCTGCACTGTGTGCTGATCTACCTCCAGTGTGTACAGTATAAGGCGTTACTCTGTGCCTTTACTGATTGTAAACCAGCTGTTTTGTATGCTGATCCCTGCTACTTTCAGTATGTACAGTATTAGCTGTAAAGCCTGGTACACACATACAATTTTGATTAGCCAATTTTCGCTCTATTCATCAAATTCATTGTCTGTTGGCCCACTTACTGCATGGGGGTGGTAAAATTGGTCAGTGATTGACCAATCAAAATTGTATGTGCGTATACATCTTTGATCTATGCCTATACTTATTGTAAATTATCTAAAGGATAGGGGGCTCCATCCAATATTTCAATGGGCAGGCCCATTATCTGTAGCTTACACCGCTGCTAAGTTCATGTACAGTTGGCCCCACCCATGGCCCCGCCCACTCACTGCATGACCACGCCCATTTTTCCCGCGGCGCGCTGCATATACCCTCCCCCCCCCCCTACTGCCCACAGGTGCCCCCAATCTCTAGGGACCCTAGGAACGCCCCTGAGGACCGCGCTAATTGAAATCTACACCGGTATGCCCTGTTTTGATGGCTACCTGGCTGCCAGAGCATAGATTTCAATACACCGACGCCACACGTACTCCCCGCTTTCATTGCTCCCGACAATCTCGCCGCTGTCTCCCCACCGCAGTCACTCGTTCTGCGGTTTCTATAACAGCAGAGCCCTGTGAGCCGGTTAGGAGCCGCTTTCATTGGCTTACATTGAAAGACAGGGTTAGGAGCCAATAAAAGCGGCTCCTGACCGGCTCACAGGAACTCTGCCATTATAGAGACGGTAGAGTGGGTGGCCCAGGTTCCCGACGTGATGGCAATTGCGGCGGGTATGTGCGGCGATTCATCGTTATTCCGGTGTTTCTTGTACCAGTGGTCTCTGGTCTTTAAGAGGGCAGAGACCGCTGGTACTTAGAGACTCTGAAGCGAACAAAAATTGCTATTTTTACTTGCTAGTTCGTTTCAGAAGTCTCATTAAGTTTAAACCGCTGCATGCCCGCCGCAAAAGGAGCGCTTTACACCCCCCAAATCCCGGGGCAAACATCCACAACCAACTTGGTCGTGGATTGTGCTGCCCTGAGAGGCAGAGCTTTCAGCTTCAGCTCTGCCTCTCCTGCTGTCAATCGCCGCGCGGATCTCCGCCTCTCCCCCGCCCCTCTCTGTGAAGGAAGAGTGAGAGGGGCGGGGAGAGGCGGCGATTGACATCAGCAGAGGCAGAGCTGCAGCAGAAAGCTCTGCCTCTTTCAGGAAGCCCCCCGGGGATTTCGGGGGTCTAAAGCGCTCGTTTTGCGGTGAGGATGCGGCGGTTTACATCTGAGAGCACTAAAGCGAACTAGAAGGAAAAAATAGCAATTTTTGTTCGCTTCAGTCTATATTTAAGTGGTTAAGAGCCCTCATGCATCTCAAACGCGGAATTGGACTGCAACCCCGTGCCTTATGCAGATATTCTATGGTTCTGAATGTTGGATGCTACAAAAATAGATTTACAAACATCCAGCGCTGCTTCCTGTTTTGCGTAGTAAATACACAGCCACGCATCTTCTTATGTGGTGTGGCAGAAAATTACGTTTTGCAATGAAAACAATCTTTTTCTGCTTACAAAGTGATTTACATCCCCACGGCATTCGAAAAAAACCAAAACCGTATTTCGCAATCCTCTGCCTTTACTGCTCATATAAATCTGGAGGCTGAAAAAAAACAAAGAGAGAAAAATTAGGGAAGTAAAAGTACAAGTAGCACCCTGTGTGCTAACGGACATCTGACCACAGCTGCATCTGTGACTGAGATTGCCCAGTCCCCTTATTACTGTACACAATGCAAACTATTCTACTGTACAATAGTAGAATACAGAATGCACAACATCGTAAAAAGCGGACCTGAACTCAGAACTTCCTCTGTGCTCTGTACAGCATACACAACAGGATAATAACCTTTCAACAAAACATTTCTTTGTTACAGCTGATACAACTGCTGCAATAAATCTGCAGTGTGTCTACTTCCTGCTTTCATGGAAGCAGACAAAGGGTTAACATCCTGACTTTACAAATTAGCTGCTATTCCGAAGAGGACTGCCGAGATTCCTGAGCTGACACAGCGGAGAGGTCAAATTACAGTTGTGATTAGTCACTGATGAGAGGGAATTAGACAGGCTAAACTCTCTAAAATACATACAGGGTTCATTTCTCTCTGTTTCCCTTCTGTCCTGTGCAAGAGTTCAGGTCCACTCTAATTGCTTTCAATGCCGGTTTTATCTCGTATTTGCTGACTCTGCTTGATCTCATGGTTAGGATGATCAAAGATATGGAAATTCTTCTGAGTTGATGCAAATGTAAGCAGCTTGAAAATGGACCAATCAATTTAACGACTGGCCGATTGGCGTGAACACAGCGGCAGCCTATGACAGTCGATCACAGTGATAGGCTGGTGGGGTGAGGGAGGGAGGGGCCACTGACAAAATAAATTAAAAAACACAGTTTTATTTAAAAACACTAGCTGATGACCCGGCGTTGCCCGGGTATGTATTTGCCTGGTGTTGGCTCCGCCCACTTTTTCTAACCCTAACACACAATTACTCAATGACCAAGTTTGTGAGCTTTGGCATCAATAATTTGTATACTCCCATAGAAATTAAATAAATCAGATTGGCTGTTTGTGACTCCGCCCCTCTCCAGCATTTGAACCCCAGTCACCCAATGACCAACTGTCGCAGGGTTGAGGCATCTGCTATTAACAGTGTAAAAATGGCAGCAATTTAAATATTCCCCTTGAAAATCAACAGGTGAATTTTGATTGGCTATTATAGGCTCCACCCACTTCCCTGAATACTAATCTCAGTCACCCAGTGACCATCTGGTTTGACACGCAGTGGCGTTACTGCCATTAACAGTGTAAGAAGGCCTGCAGTTTATATTTTCCCAGTGAAATTTGTTTTTGGCTCTGCCCACTTTTTGTAACCTGGACACGCAGTCACACAATGACCAAGTTTGTGAGCTTTGCAGTTCTTGGCATCAAAAATTTGTATTTTTGAAGCTATACTCACAAAAAAAACGTGAACAAGTCAAGGAGGATGTGAGGATGTGAGGATCTGCTGCCCGGCTTCCTGGTTGTGACACGTTTCCGTTTCCGCCCTCCGCGTATCGCTCTGGCGTTGCTGGCGTCTCTGAAGGGATGGGCGCTGTCTGATGTGTCTGTCTGATGCCCGCCGATGCGTGTTATGCGCATGTTATGCCGTCCACTGGCGCCCGATGCCTGCCGGCTGATGTCCGCCTGATGCCCGCCTGCTGAGCCTGCTCACGGAGTGGATGTACAATTGGGAGTAAAATTCACTTGGCGCCGCTGGTCTCCTGCTTGCTTGTCTCCCGCTTGTCTCCCACTTATCTCCTGCCTGTCTCCGCCAGCCCGTCGCGCTGCTGTTTCGCCTGTCTCTGCCTGTCTTAAACCTGATCCTCTGTGTCGCTGTGTCACTGTGTCCCTGCTGTGTCTCCATTCCCGGCCTTTGGCCCCGCCCTCATTGCCGCTTTTACCTATAGTGCCTCCAGTGTCCTCGTCTCTGCCACCTGCCATCGTCTCTGCCGGCTGTCTGGCGGTTGTCATCGGCTCCTGGTCTCCTGATCTCTGGCTAGCAGCTATCAGCTATCAACCATTATCCACATCACATCACGTCACATCACATCTTATCCACTATTTTTTTTGCTCCTGGACGGAACTTCCTCTGCTCCTTCTGCTTGGCAGTGGGTCTCCTAACGCCACCTGCACGTCCCAGAGGCTACTGGACTGGTATCGTATTGAGGGGGGTTAAGAGGGTGAAGACGTGATGTTACATTACACTGCTATATTGATGCTACATGTTATATACCGATGCTGCTATACAATGCTGCTATACAATGATGTACAGTGCTATACAATGCTATACAACATTGATGCTATCCAATTGATCTAATTGATTGCTGCTGTGTAATCGAGATTTAAATTGAGGTAGCCGCTGTACCTTGCTGCTGTCTTGCTACTGGTTGGGGTGTCCTGGTAGTTGAAGAACCAACAAAGAGCTAATCAGGGGAGCTAGGTACAATCCTCTCGTTGGAACTGTCTGTGGGCTGTCTAATGGTTGGGTAGGTTGGGTAGGACTGTAAGATTAGACTGTAAGATTAAATTCCAGCTATGGCTACAGGTACAAGGAAAAATAAGGGAAGCCAACCCGAAAAGGGCTTACACAATTTTGGCTTTGGCGCAGGGGGAATGGGTAATGGGGAAGACCCCCCAAGTAAACCAGAAACCCCGAATAGGAAAACTGAAGGCATGTTCTCACCCCAAGGGTCAGTAACACCACAAGATATTAATAAACACATCAAAAAAATTTCAGAATTTTGCGAGGTGGTTCAAAAATCAGTTAAAGAAAATCAAGGGCGGGGAGAAAAAAATACTAAGGAAATCCAACAAGTGAGCTCAAAAGAAGTACAACATATAACACCACAACCAACCGAAAACGGTGCTAGCCAGATAGCAGGTGAAAATAGCTGTCAAAAAGGCCATATGCCGGATATAAATATAAGGGAGCTAATGGAAGAATTTTCAACAAAGATAAAGGTGACTATGGTTGAGACAGTGCAATCCACAATTAAAGAAGCCGTGAGTAGTGAATTTAAAATCATTAAGGAGGAGCTACATCAGCTCATGGATAGAATGGATAGGCTGGAGAGAAATCTGGAGGACATGGTTAAAACCTCGAGCAAACAATCGAATGAATTAGTAACACAAAAAAAAATTCTAAAAGAAATTACGTTAAAAATAGATGATCTTGAAAACCGGAGCAGTAGAAATAATGTTAAAATTAGAGGCTTTCCTTCAAATATACCGGCTAAGGAACTACCCTCACTAGCACAAGAACTTTTCAGAGATCTCTTGAATAAAGATGTCGAAAATAAAATCGTGATTGACAGGATTCACAGGATCGGCAGAGAAAGAGCACAAAAAAAGGGGAAAAGTACAGATATCCTATGTAGGATTCATTTCTTCCATGAAAAGGAAGAAATACTAAATAAGGCCCGCTCACTGAGCAACTTGGATTTCAAGGGATGGAAAATTGAGCTTTTCCCTGACCTTTCAAAACGAACTATCGATCGTAGAAGACAATTGAAACCGTTACTGGAGGCAATTAAAAAAAAGGAGGGGCAATATAGTTGGGGATACCCCTTCTCTCTGAGAGCAACAGTAGATGGGAATACATATAATTTGACAGATGGAGAACCTCTAATAAATATCCAAAAGGCATTAAAGCTACCCACAATACACATCCCGGGTTGGGAAGACACCTAGGCATAATACATATCTTGGGGATAGGGAAAGGACTAATGGGGGGGTGGTAGGAGTAAGTGTCACACTAGGCAGCAGGGGCTCTATTCCTGTTACCACTCTTTTGTTTGACAGGTTTAGAAAAGTCCGAAACAAGAAATCAACAGGGTTGATTGAGAGGACTAGATCAAAAAAACGATTGTTGGTCGACTGTGTAAGATGTATGTTTTAAGGATGACTGGAGCATGTATGTGGCAGGATGGCTGTACATTTTATGCCCCGGGGCCCCTCCCCCAGCCTGCATCTCCTCTTACTCACCTTTTTGCATTTCCCTCCTCCAGCCGAGGTTTACTGCTTTTAAAAATAAATAAAGATGTGTGAATTAAAAATTCTTTCTATGAATGTAAGAGGAGCCAATTCAGGCTGCAAAAGAGGAAGGATTATTGATGTATTGTTAAAGAATAAAATTGATATTGCATTTATACAGGAGACGCATTTTCAGTTAGGGAAGGCCCCAATAATCTTTGATAAAAGATATAAGGAGTGGATTAATAATCCTAACCACCTCAAAAAAACCTGTGGTGTAGCAATTATTATAAAAACAGGTCTTGATTTCTCTGTTGATAAAATATATAAGGACAATGATGCCAGGGAACTTATTGTATTGGGGAAGGTAAAGGGGAAACCTGTAACACTGGCTAATATATATGCACAAAATAGAGGCCAAGCGGCTGCTGTAATTAATTTTATTAATAAAGTAAAAAATAAAGCAAAAGGGACTATAATTTTGGGGGGTGATTTTAATTTACCGTTAAACCCTGAACAAGATACTTCAAAGGGTAGATCATATTTGTCCAAAAATGAAATAGATGAAGTTCAAAAAACTATTAATGATAATAATATGGTTGACATTTGGAGGATTAAAAATCTTAACGAAAGAGATTACACTTATTTTTCGCATGTTCATCAAAACTATTCAAGAATTGACTATTTTTTAGTCCAGCAGGATACTATATTATCAGTGACAGATATAAAAATAGGACAAATTACGTTTTCGGACCACGCACCAATGATAGTAACTATACTAGTAGGAAAAAGACCTATTGTAAGTAAACAATGGAGATTAGACGTCTCCCTGTTAGACAGCACAGATCATATGCAACAGGTTGTGAACGCTATTAAAGACTTTATAGAGTTGAATGAAAAATCTGTCTCCTCGTATGGTATCCTGTGGGACACTCTAAAATGCGTTATTAGAGGAACCTTGATTAGTATTAAAAGTAAAATGAACAAAGAAAAAAATAACAAGATTAATAATCTATTAAGATTGCTTCAACAAGCAGAATGTGAACATAAAAAATGTGCAACTATTAAAACTTTATCAATAGTGACTGAACTCAGAACAGAACTTAATGGCCTTTTGGATAGTAAATGTTCACTAGAACACAAAAAACTAAAGAAGCAATATATGTTGGGGAAAAATAAATCGGGGAAAGTCTTGGCAGATCTCCTGAAAGATAAAGGGAAATCTAGTTTTATTCATCACGTAATTGATAAAAAAGGCATAATAATACATGACACTAAACAGATTTCAAGAGAATTTTCTAAGTTCTATAACGAACTATATAATATGGATGAATCAAATTTGTTAAACCCCAAAGATTTTCTGGACAAAATAAAACTCCCAAAGATAAGCTTGAAAGATAAAATAGAACTGGAATCCCCGATCTCCCTGGCCGAATTCTGCAGGACTGTAAGGGAACTGCCCAAAAAAAAATGTCCGGGCCCTGACGGATTTAATGCCGAGTTTTATCAATCATTTACGGACATTTTAGCACCGCTTTTTTGTAAACTTGTGAATAATAACGAAAACTGTACAGTTTTTTCCAATGAATCAAACCGAGCAACTATTACGCTGATTCCGAAAGGGGATAAACAGAA
Organism: Hyperolius riggenbachi; assembly: GCF_040937935.1. Classification (NCBI taxonomy): domain Eukaryota; kingdom Metazoa; phylum Chordata; class Amphibia; order Anura; family Hyperoliidae; genus Hyperolius; species Hyperolius riggenbachi. Next base: position 27,122,095 of record NC_090654.1, read on the forward strand.
CCCAAGCTGTGCGCAATTTAGGCCAATTTCTCTCATAAATTGCGATGTAAAAATCTACGCTAAAATATTATCAAATAGACTAAATAAAATAATTGGTAATCTCCTGGGGAATCAACAATCAGGTTTTATTAAAAACAAACAAACCAAGGACAATATATATACCGCAATTAATTTGATCCAAAAATGTAGAGTAAGAGGGGAAGGGGCAGTGGTGATCGCAGTTGATGCCGAAAAGGCATTCGATCGCATCTCAAGAGGTTTTGTCTTTGCAGTCCTGGAGGAATTCGGACTGGGACCAATATTTATTGGGAACATAAGGAAGCTGTATAGTAACCAAAGTGCAGGTGTTAAGGTAAATAATCAGATCAGTGACACATTTTCTATCTCCAATGGGGTTAGACAGGGATGTCCCCTGTCCCCCACACTATTTAATCTTGGCATTGAAACAATTATCCAAACCATTCAACAAGATAATGAAATTAGAGGCATAAAAACGAAACAAGGCGAAATGAAGATATTGGCTTATGCCGATGATCTACTTTTGACCTTGACGGATCCACTCAGCTCGACTATAAAATGTCGAGATAAGTTTAATCTTTTTGCAAAATACTCAAATTTTAAATTGAATAAAGAGAAAACTGAAATATTAAATATAGGTTGCTCTAGGAAACTCATAGTAGAGATAAAACAAACTAGTGAATTTAGATGTAATAACTGCTCGATTAAATATTTAGGCATTAATCTTACCAGTAACCCAGATTTACTTTTTAAGAGTAATTTTTCAAAAATAATGGACGAAAGTAAAAAAAAATTGAGATCCTGGGACCGCCCATGTTTCAATGTAATTGGTAGGATCGGCATCATTAAAATGCTGATCCTCCCCAAACTTATTTTTTTGTTGCAGAGTTTACCGATAGCCATCCCTATTGCATGGTTCCAGAACTGGCACAAGATATTCCAGAATTTTATTTGGAGCAATACTAAGCGTAGAATAAACTACAAATTGACCATGAAAAGAAAAGATCAGGGCGGACTGGTTGCCCCAAATCTATATAATTACTATAAAAGCATACACCTGACAAGAATCCTAGAATGGAAGATAGAGATTACCTCCGATACAAATAATAGGATTTGGCCACGGCTGGAGGAGGAGGAATCTGACTTGGATCTTGTATTTACCTGGATTCCTAAAAACATTAATAAGGTATATAACTTATCGTCCCATCCACTGATTAAACCAACTCTAAAGTCATTACTCTGGATAATTAAAAAATGGCAGGAGAATACGGGGTTATCTCCCCTGACAACCTTGCGAGATAATCCAGACTTTCCCCCAGGTCTTGACCCAGCCTGGTTCGGCAAACATAATATAAGTCGGGAAACACGCTTTATTGATATTAGGGGTAGCCGTGTTCTGGGAATTAAATCGATTTTTGAAGATAATAATGAGGCCAGTTTATGGGGCTCTGCTCAAATTCACAGTTTTACTCGAAAATGGATTTCACTGTATGCCCAAAGGGTGGAACTTAATAATTTTGAAAAACATCTCTATCTGGGGAAAAAAATGAATAAATCAATCTCTAGTCTATATTCAGATATCTGTGCTGCGGATCATGGCCAGGATCTCCCGGCATATTGTAAGAAATGGGAAAGAGAGCTGGGGTTTAGTCTGGAAGGGTCTTGGCCACAAATATGGGCAAATAATTTTAAAATTCAAGATCCAAGGCTACAATTGATACAATTTAAAACAATTGGTAGATGGTATATCACACCATTCCGTATTAGCAAATTTGCAAGACGCAGGGTGATGTGCTGGAGATGTGGACAGGGGGACGGAGATACCCTACACATGTGGTGGGGGTGCCCGATAGTCAAAAAATTCTGGGATGATATTTGCCTTCTGGCTGAGAGATTATTAAAAGAAAAATTTGAGCTTACACTAGAAGAAGCAATTTTTAGTTACATAGACACAAAAAAAAAAAGAAAAAAAGAAAGTCCCGGATGCTTATTGATCAAAGAATATGGCACAATAGTGGCCAAAAGCATTATTGCTAATAATTGGAAAAATTCGACCATTTTGGATACAAGGGAATGGTTTGCTGGGATGGATGAATTGTGTAAGAATGTGGGGCTGGGACATGCAGGCAATCTTGAAGAAGTGTGGAGAAGCCTCACAACTAACCTTAGTTAGATTACCTGGAGGAGAGTGACTGGGGAGAGGAGAGGGGCATGTGTAAGAGGGTGTGATTGTATGTGTGTAGGATGTGTCTTTGAGAAGGATAGTTAAAATACCAGGCTCAGCAGCAGTCGTTTATTGGTGAGGTAGGGTGTGAAAAGAAAGACCTATGAGGCTTGTATATAGCTACTACCAAACTATGATGATCACACAATTCAGTTTAGGGGCATGGCAGGAAAGGAATGTTGCCAATGCCACATATAACTGATTACTCATGAATTTGGGTCTGTGTGCTGAGTTTGAAAGAAAAAAAAAAAAAAAATAAAAAAAAAAAAAATTTGTATTTTTGCAGTAAAAAACAAAACAAATCTGATTGGCTGTTTGTAGCTCCACCCCATTTTCTGAATTTGAACTCCAGTGACCCAATGACCAACTGTACCAAGTTTGAGGCTTGTGCCATTAACAGTGCAAGAATGGCAGCAAATTGAATATTCCCCTTGAAAATCAGCAGCCAAATTTTGATTGGCTTTTTTAGGCTCCACCCACATTTCTGAATATTAATCCCAGTCATCCAGTGACCAACTGTGCAAAGTCTGAGAACCCTGCCATTAACAGTGAAGAAGGGCTGCAGTTTACATTTTCCCAAGGAAATCTGTTTTTGACTCCACTCAGTTTTTGTAACCTTGACACACATTAACTCAATGACCAAGTTTGTGAGCTTTTGGGTTCCTGGCATCAAAATTGTGTGAATGGAAGTAGTTTATCCAGCAAATAAATCTGATTGGCTGTTTGTGGCTCCGCCCCTGTAGTGAATTTGAACCCACTAAATGACTGACTGTAGCAGGTTTGAGGCCTCTGCCATTAATAGTGTAAGAATGGCAGCAGTTTCAATATTCGCCTAAAAAATCAATAGGTGAATTTTGATTGGTTGTTGTATGATCCACCTGCTTTTCTGAATGTTAATCCCAGTCACCCAATGACCAACTGTGTCAAGTTTGAGAACCCTGCCATTAGCAGTGTAAGAATGGCTGTAGTTTATATTTTCCCATGTAAAAAGTTAGTTGTTTTTGGCTCCGCCCACTGTTTGTAACCTTGAAATACAGTCACTCAATGACCAAGTTTATGATCTTTGGGGTCCTAGGCATCAATAAGTTTCATTTTTCCATTGAAATTAAACAAATTTGATTTGCTGTTTGTGGCCCGCCCCCTTTACAGAATGTAAACCCCAGTTCCCCATGTAACTGACTGTACCAGATTTGAGGCATCTGTCATTAAGAGTGTAAGGAATTGCAGCAATGTAAATATTCCCCTTGAAAATCAATAGATGAATTTTGATTGGCTGTTGTAGGCTCCACCCAGTTTCCTGAATATTAATCCCAGTCATCCAGTGACCAACTGTGTCAAGTTTGAGAACCCTGCCAATGACAGAATGGCTGAAATCAATCTAACAAAGCTGATTGGCTGTTTGTGGCTCCAGTAATGTAATAATCGGGAATTTCTTTTTTGTCTATGAAGGAAAAGACTAAAAAACCATCACCTTATTAAGGCTGATGTTGGCTCAGGTCGAGCCAATCTCCAGACAGTGCTTGCCCCCAGGGCCGGGCCGAGGCATAGGCTGGAGAGGCTCCAGCCTCAGGGCGCGGTGTAGGAGGGGGCGCAAAATTCATTCAGCTGTCATTCCTAATTGTGTTTGAAGCAGAAAGAAATAAGAAAGGGATACATGGCAGTGACTACAAGCCAGATAACTAGATATTAAGGTGTTGGGGAGGTTGTGGGCCTTGTGGCGCCTCTTAGTCTAATAGCAATCAGTGTGTGATGGCTGGGGTGGGAGGGATGGAGGGGCGCACTTTGGTGTCTCAGCCTTGGGTGCTGGAGGACCTTGTCCCGGCTCTGCTTGCCCCTGCTCGTAAGGGAACATTTCCTTACCTTAATTGCTCATGTTGTCAACTGGTTATGAAGGGCAAAACCTTCAATCATCCAATGAAGGGCCATCAAATACAGTTTCGCCACTATGCCACATGCGAAACACCATTTGTTGTATATGGAATCAAATGTCCATGTGGCAAATTGTACGTGGGAGAGACCATGCGGCCAGGTAAGGAGAGAATAATAGAGCATAGGTCCAACATCAATGTGGCCTTGCGCTGTAACTTAACTGTCTCAGAGATTGACTCACCTGTAGCACAACATTTTGTGGAAAGAGGACATGCGGCAAGCCAGTTGCACTTTTTTGTGTTGGAGGTAGTTGCACCCCTTAGACGAGGTGGCAATAGAGAAGTCTTTCTGATGCACAAGGAGGCACAATGGATAAGGTCCCTACAGACCCTTATTCCGTATGGCATGAATATTGAATACAAGCCACAATAGATATTTGGACTGTGACTGAGCTCCCCTCTGTGTGGTGGGATATTTCATCAAATCACTATGCATGAGGTAATTTGTTTTTTCTAATTTTATTTTTTCTTTTTCAGAGTATGATGTACCTGAATCAACAATATTTACCCTGTATTGGCCCACATGGTGTGGTAATAAGGTAAACCTGGAATAATTGACCTGTACTCCGAGATACAGTATCAATGTGATTTGCAGCGTATCTTTGCCCAATGACTGCCTGTTTTTAAGTTGTTATTGGTGTTCTCCTTTAAGAGTTAATTCCGTTAAGTCCTTTTTTGTTATCCACATCTAATTTTTATATATGCAGCTTGCTCCTATGTCTGTGTCTATCTATTTATTTTTTGTTAAATATTTTCTCTTTTTGTAGTGAAGAGTGGCTATTTAATTATACATTTGACTCTTATGTGTTTAACTTTGTTGTATAGTTTAGCTGCTCTGCAGCTTTAGTGGCCTTTATTCTGTCCGTTGCTGCTCTCTTAATATAGAGTCATTGTAATGCACATGTGCCCTGGTTGGGTCTATTTATATAGGACACGCCTTGTCCCTTCTCATTATTGGTTCAGTACAGGTAGATGTTTACATCTATGCGCTCCGGCGTGGTTAGACAAGCCGAGCGCTTCCTATTTTCTAGTCCCTTTTCAGTGATTGGCTTAAGGCGGGCGGAAGTTTTCCGCCCGGCACTTCCGGTTTGCGCTCCAGCGTGGTTACGCATACACGCTGGACGCTTCTGGCCGAAGTGGATGCTTTTTTGTATGGCCTCCTGGGATTGGCTGTGTGACGTAGTTCCGGCCATGCGCCGCAGCGCTTTTGGGACGCTGACCATCTGTACCTAAACAGTCTGGTCGCCATTATGTGTTACACTCCTGGTTCTAGCTGCTTGGTGATTCTTATACCTGCCGTCAGGATAGTAAGTATCATTTGCCTGTTTGTATATTAATTCTATTAGGTTTCATGATCTGATTTAGAACTATATTTATTTTTTCAACATGAGAGGTGATCTTGTTTGGTGTTTGTGCCCTATGTTTTAAGGTTGCTAATATGGGTCTTTCCTCTTGTAAGAGGACATGCTTTAAGATGGGGCATTAGGGGGCCTGTTTAGCTAAACTTTTGATACACTTTGTGGTATATTTCAGGTTTTCATTAATTGTATATATATGCCATGTTTAGTATTAGGCTCCAGTGCTGTTTTTGGCATCCTTTTAACATCGCTTATGATAGACGCAGTATATAGTGTGTGATGCTGCTGTTATACATTAGCTGTATCTCGCATTCCTGTGCCTTGGAGTACATGTTATTTTATTGTGTTAACTTCTTTTTGCCAGGTGTGATATGTGTCTGCTTGGTCAGACATAATTTTTGCTTCTTGTTCCTGCCATGTGTTGCTAACAGGATTTATAGGTTGGTCTTCTTACATATTATCTATAAGATCTGTTTAGTCTGTTTTTGCCACATTTATAGGTGCCTATTCCTTTGCCAATACAGCACATTGGGACCAATATTTACAGGCCCTGTGTGGTTGCTGTATAGGCTCCTTTTGGCTATGGCTATTCTATTTCTCTTATGTGACCGCCTTGCATCTTCCTCACATGCGATTATTGTGCTGATGTTCATTGTCTTCTGCTGCAGTTGCTATGATCTCCTTTAGATTATGTTTTCCTATATCTTTTGACTATTTTTCTGTACTCTTAGACGTCGTGTGGAGGCCCTAAATTTGGGTCTTGTGGAACACACTTGGTCTATATTTTTCTTCTTTTGAATTCTCTCTAGGGTGTGGTTCTTTGCTTATTGATACATTACATTAATGTGCTAATTAGAATCTTGTTTTGATTCTTTTGTAGAAAGTGCTTACACAGGGGCCTGATGAAGGGCATTGATTGCCCGAAACGAGCGTGTCGTTGCCCATTGATACTCTGCTGAATGCTTTAAGCCTTTGCTACCAATTATTGTTGAAATTCCTGTGATTATATGTGCAGATGAGGAACATCCTATAGAGATCTTTTTCTCTTTTTTTAACAAAAAGAATTTTGTACTTGTGTCAATAAAGATTTTTGGATATTTTTGTACCTGAAGATTTGCAAGATTTTGTGCTTCATGTATACTTTATAGTCCTTTCTATAAATATAGTGTTTGTGGCTCCACCCCTTTAGTGAATTTGGACCCCAGTCAATCAATGACTGACTGTATCAGGTTTGAGGCCTCTGCCTTTAACAGTGTAAGAATGGTAGCAATGTAAATATTCCCTTTGAAAAATCAATAGGTGAATTTTGATTGGCTATTGTAGGCACCTCCCACTTTCTAAATATTAATCCCAGTTACCCAGTGGCCAACTGTGTCAAGTTTGGGAACCATGCCATTAGCAGTGTAAGAATGCCTGCAGTTTATATTTTCCCATGTAAAAAATGTAGTTGTTCCTGCCGCCTTTTTTTTATCCTTGACATACAGTCACTCAATTATCAAGTTTTTGAGCTTTGGGGTCCTTGGTAGAGATGTGGCGAACGGTTCCCGAACCGTTCGCCGGCGAACATCTCTAAATCCATGGGCCTCTTACTACTTCCGGGTCGCAATGACCCGGAGTAGTACGCCTGCGCTGCCCTGCGGAGCGCGTCCTAGATCGCGCTCCCGTTGCCGGGCACTCTCTGCGCGATCTAGGATGCGCTCCGCCGGGCAGCGCAGGCGTACTACTCCGGGTCATTGCGACCCGGAAGTAGTAAGAAGCCCAGAGAGGTTCGCCAGGCGAACTGTTCGGCCCAACACTAGTCCTTGGTATCAATCATTTGTATATTCCCATTGAAATTAAGCAAATTTGATTGGCTGTTTGTGGCTCCACCCCCTTTCTGAATTTGAATCCCAGTCATCCAGTGACCAACTGCAGCAGGTTTGAGCATCTGCTTTTAACAGTGTAAGAATGGCAGCAATTTAAATATTCCCCATGAAAATCAACAGGTGAATTTTGATTGCCTGTTGTAGGCTCCACCCATTTTCCTGAATATGAATCCCAGTCACCCAGTGACAAGCTGTGCAAAGTTTGAGAACCCTGCCATTAACAGTGTAAGAATGGCTGCAGTTTATATTTTCACAGTGAAATCTGTTTTTGGCTCCACCCACTTTTTGTAACCTTGACACACAGTCACTCAATGACCAAGTTTGTGAGCTTTCAGGTTCCTGGCATCAAAAATGTGTGACTGGAAGCGTTTTATCTAGCAAGAAATCTTATTGGGTGTTTGGGGCTCCTCCCCTTTTGGGGAATTTGAACCCCAATCACTGAATGACTCACTGGTGCAAGTTTAAAGCATCTTCCATAATATTTCCCTTGAAAATCAATAGGTGAATTTTGATTGGCTTTTGTAGGCTCCACCAACTTTTCTGAATCTTAAAAGGGGAACTGAAGTAAGAGGTATACGGAGGCTGCCCTATTTATTTCCTTTTAATTCATACCAGCTGCCTGGCAGCCCTGCTGGTCTACTTCTCTGCAGTAGTATCTGAATAACACCAGAAACAAGCATGCAGCTAGTCTTGTCAGATCTGACTTTAAAGTCTGAAACACCTGATCTGCTGCATGCTTGTTCAGGGGCTATGGCTAATAGTATTAGAGGCAGAGGATCAGCAGGGCTGCCAGGCAACTGGTATTGCTTAAAAGGAAATAAACATGGCAGCCTCCATAGCCCTCTCTTTTCAGTTCCCCTTTAATCTCAGTCACCCAGTGACCAAGTGTGTAATGTTTGAAAACCCTGCGATCAACAGTCTAAGGGTAAGAAGGTTTAAATCAGGTTGATACCATTTATTGGCTAACTAAAAATTAATAAAAATAAGCAAGCTTTCGGCCTTGCAGCCTTCGTCGGGCTTATATCCTGTTAGTTTGCAGGCTGGTGTTACAGACAGCTGTATACATGCAACATCAAAAGGGAAAACAGATATTTTTTTCAAGCATAAATACATGTCATTAAGATGCCTTAATTCAAACAGACCATCTAAATGGGGTCAGAGGTTGTTAGCTAAGATAAGGATCCTTGTTTACTCCATGCTCACAGACCTGGGATTAGGATCTGGATCAATCCTAATCCCAGGTCTGTGAGCATGGAGTAAACAAGGATCCTTATCTTAGATAACAACCTCTGACACCATTTAGATGGTCTGTTTGAATTAAGGCATCTTAATGACATGTATTTATGCTTGAAAAAAATATGTTTTCCCTTTTGATGTTGCATGTATAAAGCGGTCTGTACCACCAGCTTGCAAACTAACAGGATATAAGCCCGACGAAGGCTGCAAGGCCGAAAGCTTGCTTATTTTTATTCATTTTTAGTTAGCCAATAAATGGTATCATCCTGATTTAAAACTTCTTGCTTTTACTGATGGCTAACACGGTACAATACCCTACTGCAGTCTAAGGGTGGCACAGTTGGTCACTTGGTGACCGAGGTTACTAATCCAGGAAAAGTGGGTGGAGCATAAAACAGCCAATCAAATTTCAGCCATTCATTTTAAATGGGAAAATGTAAACTGCAGTCATTCTAAGAATGGCTGCAGTTTACATTTTACCATTTAAAATGAATAGCTGAAATTTGATTGGCTGTTTTATGCTCCACCCACTTTTCCTGCATTAGTAACCTCGGTCACCAAGTAATCAACTGTGCCAAAGTGTGGGGACTCTGGCTTGATTACTGTGAGAATGGCAGCCTTCTACATTTTCGAGGCATGCATGCAGACACACACACGCACGCACACACACACACGCACACACACGTGTATTACATGATAAAGATGCTAATTTTGCATTCAAAACTTGCAAAACTTTTTCTGCTGTTATGGTTTGGAGTTATCACATACTTTAGGAGCACTGGCCCTAGTGCCAAACAGTGCCAAAGAGTTGAATGCTGGGAGCTCTTTTTATCTATAATATATTCCTCCTCTTCCATTTATTTCCCTTCCTAGCTGCTTATCAGAAACACCCTCTGAATACTTGTGTTTACAAGCAAGGTTGAGGTGACTCAGTGATTGGATGTGTAAAAAAAAGACAGTGCAGTTGTTAGTATACACCTCAGTGGGAGTGTCTGAAGACTCTGGGAGGAGGGCCGCTAATGAATACACAATGAGCAAGAGAAGGGAGGGGGGGAAACAAGAGTCAGGGAGGATATGATGTCAGCATTAGCTTGGCAAAATGGCCACTGCCTAGAATAGGATTTTCTGCTTTTCCTTTAGAAAATTCACAGGAATCAGTACGTGGATAGCACAATACATCTGTTATGTAAGTAGAAGTAGTATGTATCTACTTATATATGTGTTTTTTATTTCAAGGTTAGCATGGGATTCGCTTGTTCTTTAATAGGTTAAACTCATTTGTATCATTCAAATATACATTACGGTAAAAGGACTGTATAAGTTGCAATGTGTTTCAAAGTTGTCACCATCTTAAATAACTTCTTTCTATCCCTCAGGACAATTTGTGCTACTCTTTAGAAACTATTATAACCAGTTTGGCCAGTCACAAACTGAGACTTGGCATTCGAGAATTATAAATGCTTTGACAATAGCATTGGATATAGAAAGTTATCTGGTTTCTAAGACAAGAGTAAATTATTGACTCCTATTATTATCCGAGAGATTCCCTACTTTATTTCTAGTTCTATTATGTCCAACCTGAGTAAAAAAAAATGACACCGCCTCCCTCCAGAGGAGAGCCCAGCAGACTATTCTTCCTCTGTCAACTGAAGGAGTTTGGCCCAGGAGCTCCTGACGAGCTTCTACTCAGCCACAATCGAGTCTGTCCTCTGTTCTTTAATCCTGGTCTGGAATGCCGGCTCCTCCTCCAATGACAGACACAATTTACAGAGGGTCATCAGATCACCGGAGAGGATTATTGGGAAACCTCTTCCCCTCTGGACCTCCTCTATAACTCCAGACTGTATTCCAGAGCACTGAAGATCCCCAAAGATCCCTCTTACCCAGGCCACAGCTACTTTAATCGGTTTACATCAGGCCATAGGCTTAGATCCATCTCCACCGGGAACTCAAAGGGCAAGAACAGTTTTTTCTCCTCGGCTGTCAACTCTCTGAACACTCTTCATACAGCCCCACCCACCCTCCCCAAGCACCCCCTTACTCCCCCCCCCCCTTTTTTCTTCTTGTGTCCCATTTCTACATTGCACCCAACAATCACGTTCACACTGCTGTATATTGTTCAGTTAGTGGTCAAAGTTCTGTGTTAAATTGCTATTATGTAAATTATGCTACTCATTTTTCTGTATGAAGAATGGGTCACTGCTGTACATAGCATGTCTCTTAAGCCTGTATGTGCCAAGTTCAATTAATTTGCCAATGCCCAGACATCCGTGTAAACCTTCCCGTTGCCACTAATGAACCAATCTTTTTCAACCAATGTTGCCAAATCTGTGTAGCATAAGGGTAAATTGAGTTTATATATTGAATGGGTAATATAGGCAGTCCCTTATATTACATAGAAATGGTAAGATTGGATGAAAAAGATTGGATCATTATGGGCCACCATTCTTAATTTTTCTTAGTTCTTAATTTGAGAGGCATTATTGTAATTTCACCACTGGGTGGTGCTGTTGCACGGCATATACTTTTACAGTATCCTCAGATAATTATTATTATTATTGCTTTATAAAGCGCCAACATATTCCATGGTACTGTAAGTAAGAAACGAACATGGAGTACATAATAATACAGACAATAGTGTACACCAATATACAAGATACATAATTAGTGACAAAATACAAAAATGATACAAAATACAGAAGTGGTAATGGCAGTGATAAAAGTAACATGATAAACAAAATGTATAATAATTTTCAAGACACAAAACGAGGGGAGAGCCCTGCCCTTGTGAGCTCACAATCTAAAGATAATACTTTTTACTTTGTAGTAATATTTTATTTTTTTACTTTTGCTGATATTTTGTTTATAGTAATGTTTGCAATGATATAGGACATATTTCTTATATACAGGGGTTGGACAAAATAGTGGAAACACCTTGAAAATCAACAAAATATATTTTAATATGGTGTAGGTCCACCTTTTACTGCAATTACAGCCTCTATTCTCCGAGGGTATTGATTTATACAAATTGTGAATTGTTTCCAAAGGTATTTTAGCCCATTTTTCAGTTAAAACACCCTCCAGTTCTTTTAGAGACGATGGCGGTGGAAATCGACTTCTTACTTGAATCTCTAATAACGACCATAAATGCTCAATAATGTTGAGGTCTGGGGATTGTGGTGGCCAGATGAGATGCTCAACTTCATTAGAATGTTCCTTGTGCCATTCTTTAACAATTCTAGCTGTATGGATTGGGGCATTATCATCTTGAAAGATGGCATTCCCCTCTGGAACCAGTTCTTGAACCATAGGATGAACTTGGTCATCCAAAATTCCTAAATAGTCTCGGCTGTTAATTCTGCCATGAAGGGAAATCATTGGCCCGGCGGATTTCCAAGAAAGAGCACCCCAGATCATCAAAGAACCCCCGCCATGTTTTATGGTTGGGAGAAGGCAGTCTGGATGAAATGCTTCTTTCTTTTGTCTCCAAACGTACACTCGGCCGGAGGTCGGAAATAAGGTAAACGATGATTCGTCAGAGAAAATCACATTTTTTCCACTGCTTGAGGGGCCAATGCTGGTGGTTTCTACACCACTCTAAACACTTTGAAACATTTGTCTTTGAGAGCAGAGGTTTTCAAATTGCAGTTCTTCCATGGAATCCAGATCTATGCAGCTCCCGACGAAAAGTTTGTGTGGAAACTGGGTTCTGTAGGTGTTCATTCAGCTCTGCAGTGATTTTAGGAACCGCGGTCTTGCGAGCTTTTCTAACAATTCAATTTAGGGTCTCTCTCAGGCAACTTCGACTTTCGGCCACAACTGTGCTTTACTGAGGACGTTTTCCCTTCTCCTTCAAAGGCAGTCATTACTTTTGAGACTACCTCTTAATCCCAAGCATTTGGGCAGTGTCTGTTACAGTAGCGCCTGCCATACGAGCACCAACAATTTGGCCTATGTCAAGTAGATGAACTGCGCTCTCCACCTTCCTATAAGACAACATACAAATGGCACATAGCGTGACTCCATACACATGCACTTTGCCACATACAGTCAATCACCACTGTGACAATTGTGCTCGTGTCGCACTCGTGTATCCACTCCCAATATAGATTGCGCTCACCAAACAGCAGCCACCTCAGACTCAGGTGGGTCTAGCGTATTTTTCACACATAAGCTCCAGGCATATTTAAAATCCTCAATGGTCTGTTTAATGTCGCTTTGATCCTCTCCGGAATCATGAAATTGTAAAACACATAAAATACATCATAGTGTAATCTGCATAAAAAAACACATGATAGCCCGCGCAGTGAATGCGCACTCACTTATATCTTCTTGTCATATGGCACATCATATAGGCGGCAGCGAGATCTGTCCTGGCCTCCGGGCATGGGGTGAACGGCGTCCCGTATCCCTCCTGGTACCCTTTTGCCTGGTCTGCGCTGACTCGCGTCCTCCTCGCTAAGCTGTTCCTCAAACACTTCCTAGTGCAGTGACGTCAGACGCGCCGGCCGTAGCTCCGCCCTACGCGTTTCGTCTAGTCAGACTCATCAGGGGCTGACGTCACTGGCGCGCTCCGTCCTCTTATACTGCACTGCTAATTCTATTGATGGAAACTTAGATGGAAAATGTGTCCCCTGACTTGGGACTCCAAAAAAATGGATGCCGGCTTAAGTGGCCATCCTGATTGTAAAAATTAAAATTTCAATATTCAACTAATTCCTACTAATCTATATGAAAGCTGCCTTAGTGTTTCCCATTGGACTAATATTTTATATTAAAATGCGCTCTCACCTGTTGAATTGCTGGTTTGTATTGCCCCCTATAATGCTGGGATCAATCTAAAAAACTGACAGCCGTCTAAAAACATTTTTGCCCGGAGGGTGTGACAAACCGCGCTGTCCCCCCAAATCACAATACATACCCCCCCGTACTCATTATTAAAGCACCCATCATTCTTCCCATGGTAACTTTACTGAATCATGTCTGCCCTACCCTTCGGTGGCACATCCATACATTTTGTGCTTCCATTTTTAACATGTGGAATCATTATTTCCATGGTAACCTCAATACATAATATATTGCACTGCCCCCCAGTGGCCAATGTATACAGTTTATGCTTCTATTTGTGACGTGTTAAATCATAATAAGTGATATCTGCACCGCCCTCCAGTGGCCAGTTATGTGCACTTTCAGCTTCTGTTTTTTAATGTTAAATAGTAAAGGTTCTGTTTTGGCCTATATTTACAACCTGCTGTGCATTTACTGCAGTGCTATAAAAGATGTGTAATAGGTCCCCATGCCCACAAATTAGGGGCTAAAGTCCTCTAGTGGCTATTTGGGGATTCAACATAAATTGATGCTCTGTCATCAACCTTTCCTCCTCCCCAGCACATGTGACCCTTATTTGACGGTTCACATTATACCCCTGCATGTAATTGACCCCCCCCCCTCCTCCCCCCCCCCACCTGTCATCGGTACCGTATCAAAAATCAGTCGTGATATAACAATTAAGGTCGAACTCAATGTTCAGGCCCCTTGGGTGTAGTGTGCCTAAATTGTAAATCCATTTGCCCTCTGCTTTTGAAATTTCTTTCAGCATGCTGGATCCTCTCCATTTCTTAACATACTTTTCAATACCCATGAATTTAAGCCCACTCGGGTCTGACCCATGGGCTATTCTGAAGTGGTTGGAGACACTATGTGTCTGCAGACCTTTGAATATATTGTATATATGCTGCCCTATTCTTTTATAAAGGGCTCTGGTGGTCCTCCCAATATACTCCATCCCACATGGGCACCACAGTATATAAACTACCCCCACCGTCTTACATGTGATACATTGCTTGATATTCCATACTTTGCCAGTATTTCTGGACGTCACGTATTGCCCTCTATTGGTGGTGGCCTCTTTACACCCCCTACAACTTCTACATGGAAAAAAGCCATTTTGACCCAGTAAATTACTAGAATTAATTCTGGGGGGGTCAATGAAGCTAGTGACCAATTTGGATTTCAAATTTGGGGCCCTCTTATAGATGAACCTCGGTTTATCTGGAATTGCCTTCTGAAGGGTAGGGTCCAACTTTAATATGTTCCAGTTTTTTGAGATAATTTTTTCCAGATCTCTGTACTGGTTATTATAGTCCAACACTATGTCAAACTCCCTCCATTTTCTTTCTGCCTTATTTTTATTCTCCAGTAACCTTTCTCGTGGCATTTTAGCTATCTCTTCCACTTCTTTCTGTAGCCCCCTACTATCATATCCCTTCTCCATAAATCTTTGTGTTAATATTTTACTTTGTGCTCTATATTCCTCTACTTGGGAGCAATTGCGTCTTAACCTCATCAATTGGCCTATTTGAAAGTCTGAGAGATCTGCCATTTTTATAAATTATAACCAACTTTTGTTTAAATATCTGTAAAAAAAACAATTATTTTAATTAAACATATCCAATAACAAAAATAATAAACAAAAAAAAATTAACATATGTCAAGTTTTCATTGCTTAAAATATGTTCAAAGATTATGATGCCAAAATGTTAGGTGTTTCCATTATTTTGTCTAACCCCTGTATGTCAGATTTCAGATATACATGAGCACTATTTAAAGGATACATCCAAGTTGTAAAAGAAAAAAAAAAAAAGATCCACTTACCTGGGGCTTCCTCCAGCCCGTGGCAGGCATCCTGTGCCCTCACTGCAGCTCCGGTTGCTCCCGGTCTTCTCCGGGTCAGCTTCTTCTGCGCTCCACCACGCGGGTCACGTGGTCTCTCCGACCTCATCAGGACGATATTGCACAGTAAGCCGCGTACAACATGGGCTTGATTGACAGCGGCAGTTCACGCAGACGCAGTGAGGACGACTTCGAGGTCTGCTTCTGCACCGTGCGGGGAGCCCGTCCCGGTGGCGGAGAGCAGAGCGGTCAGCGTGGGACAGTCGGCTGCAAGGGGCTGGAGAAAGCCCCAGGTGAGTAAAGCTTTCTTTTTAAAATTTGCCTGATGATTGCTTTAAGTATTAGAAGTGCTGCAACTTCAAAGTGCTGGACAAAGGCTTTAATAAGGACAAAAACTTTTTATATTGGTATGAGACTGATGATATTTAATGCTAAAACTCTCTCCGCCTGTAGCTAAACTTGTGAACTCAGAATTTACAATGCCTCTGCATAGCCCCCAACCGTCCTGTTTTCGGCGGGACAGTCCCGATTTAGGGGGCTATCCCGCTATCCCGTTATGACCCCCCATTGTTCCGGGCGGCTTGGGGGTCAGATGTGCAAAAAAAAGGATTGAGGCGCCAGCCGGCGGATGCGGTGTGTGGGATGCGGGTCTGGGATCTGGGATAGTATTGTCCCTCCCTCCCTCCGAATGTGCGGAGCGGAGCGGGCAGTCTTACCATTCCTTCTCGCGTACGGGCATCTGGTCTTCCATCTACTTCCTGTGACGTCACAGGAAGCGGAGAAGACCAGATGCCCGTACGCGAGAAGGAATGGTAAGACTGCTTGCTCCGCTGCGCTCTTATCTCTGCATACAGGGGGACACCGGGGGGCACATTTGGAGGGAGGGAGGGACGATACTATCCCAGACCCGCATCCCACACACCGCATCCACTACTGGCTGGCGCCTCGATCCTTTTTTTACCTCCACACCCATGGGCACCCTCACCCTTCTCCCCACCCACAATTATTTTTTTTAATAAGGATATATATATATATATATATATATATATATATATATATATATATATATATATATATATATATAGATTGACTAGGGGTGTGTCAGGGGGTGTGGTTGGGGTGTGTGTCAGGGGTGTGGCTTAAGTGTCCCGCTGTCTCATCTCAAAAAGTTGGGAGGTATGCCTCTGTGACAGTCCAACTCCCAGGTCTGTGAGCATGGTGTATGTAAACAAGGATTCTTATCTCAGCTAACAACCTCCCACCCCATTTAGATGTTCTGTTTCACTTATGGAATCTTAATGATGTATGTATGCTTGTAAAAAATCTATGTAACCCCTTTTGATGTTGCATGTATATAGCTGTCTGTACCATCAGCCTGCAAGCAAACAGGATTTAAGCCCGACGAAGGCTGCAAAGCCGAAAGCTTGCTTATTCTTATTCTTTTTAGTTAGCCAATAAATGGTATCATCCTGATTTAACTTTCTAGTAAATGCAACAAGAGCTTGTTAGATTTGCTCTGGCTTCTGGGGTCTCCTCCGTGGACAAACACAGCTACGCAAGTCCTGTCTACGCCTCCACGGTAGCACCGATCTGTTATTGTTAACCTCCCTGGCTTTTACTCACCTCCCGGGGTATCCAGACGTCTGTTCTCCTTCCTGTCCTCAGAGGCTCTGAATGACTCTGGTGAGATTGCTGTCATCGAACTCATTACAGAGTTACAGCGCCTCCCGGAGGACGGAGATAAAATTGCAGCGCTGGAGCCCAGGGAGGAGAGTGAGAGCAGGGGCTGCTGCAGAGACTCTGGCGGCATGATTTTTTCCTGATATTAGGGTCTGAAACGTTTTAAAAAGACTCTAAAATCTGGAAATAAGGTGAGGCACTACCCTGCCAAAGACTGTGCACAGGACCATAGTTAAGTTGGGGAGTGACCTGGGGGACCCTGCAGTCGGCTCAGGGCCCAGGTTGCCTCAGTGGTAGCTCCGACTCAGCGTTGCTCGCAATTTTTTGCCAGGGCATTTTGAATTTTGAGAAATTTTTTAAGGAAATACATTATGGCTTTTGTAATATGGTGAAAATGACCAAAAACACAAAAAAAGTTTTATTTTTACTGCGAAAATGAAAAAAATTGTTTACTTTAGCGCAAAAATGGTTTTATTTTTAGCACAAAAATTCGCGGAAAAATCACAAACTTTTACAAACTGACTTTCGATGGCATTTTTCACTCGTGAAAAATGAATGCAAAAAGAATATTAGCATTTTTGCTCATCACTGCTCCGCCCCTGGCTGGGTGTTTGCTTGCATACTTTTTCACTTCAGATTGTTGGAGAAGAGCAGTTCCCTGACTGCCTGGGTGGGTTATCCCTATGCAATTTGCAGCTTTGCGCACAGTGGCACTGTACACACCTCTCAACCAACCGCGCGCAAAGATCAAGTTTATGAAGAAGAAAGCAGTCTTTGTTTAGATTAACCTGATCCCTTTCACACAACGAAGAGGGCCATAAAAGTGCTTAGTCACAAAGGTATTCGTGAGACGTCCATAATTTAATTTTCTGCAAAAAACGCCGGAGAGAAAGTTACAATAACCTGCCCAGGAATGTCACCCAGAGGCATCTATGAACTATTAAAAAAAAAAAAAACATGACATGCAAAAAAGCAAAGCATGTTTGTATCTATTTCTGGTGTCTGCAGCCGATAACTATGCTGGTCAGGTGCTTGCGGTGGGACAGCCAAAAATGTAAGCAATGCGCACACACTAGATTTCTGTTATGCAAGACAATCTCTTCTCTTGTGATTGTTTCTGGTTAAATCTAGAGCTGGTGTACGGACTCCCCCCCCCCCCCTCCCCGCCACATCATTGACCTCATTAGTGACTCATTGGGCCTGATTCACAAAGCGGTGCTAACAGTTAGCACGCTGGTGAAAAGCCCCTTATCACGCCTAAACTCAGTTTAGGTGTGATTAGTTTAGGTGTGATAAGTTTAGGCGTGAAAAGTTTAGGCTTGATAACTATAGTACCAACTGGGTTAGCACCGCAGTGCACAGCTGATCAAAAGTTTTGCGCTAGAAAAGTCTGGTGCAATGGAGATTGCCAATGTGTCCATAATTCATAAGGTGCTCTGCAGTAGGTAGGGACTAGGGAGGACTACAGAATACCTAGGTAACTCATGGTAAACCAGAACCACAGAGGGAGTATAAAGGGCACCGAAGAGTCTTGCTAAAAAAATGTCAAGAGTGCCTTGTCTAGCCAAAGCTAAGCACTTTTTGGCAATGGTTCCCATATTTCTGTCTTCTTGTTGCATTTTGAGCCCTATGGGGGGAGGGGGGATTGGGTATGGAGCCAGCAATTGCAATCACCGCTCCATGCAGCATTCAAAAACATTATGATTGACAAATTACAAGTTTATTGAGATGAGCAGTCAATCCCAGCGGTAAATGACTTCCCGTAACTCCCCCCCCCCCCTTGATCCAAGTCTTAATATAGTTTGCATTCTTAAAGTACCCCTGGGGACAACAAAAAGAATGAAGCCTGGGTAGGCTAGATTACCTTTTCAGATGTTTCCTTGGTCCATTGTCCTTGGGCCCCCCTGTTCCCCATCCCTCTTCATATTTGATTGAATCCTCCAATCGGATACTAAAACCAGGAACCTCCAACAAGCAGCACCACGTGATTGGAGAGGGAGCTTTAGGAAACAGGGGGTATAGGGGATGACCCCCGAGGGCAACGAGCTGCTCCACAGGGCACCAGTGATGCTCGGATACCCAGGGCCGGATTTTTACTTTCCAGCGCTCTAGGCCTGCTGTCATCAACCATCTGTTGTAATTAGAGTGGACCTGAACTCAGAACTTCCTATCTGCTCTAAAAGATATGCAACAACATAACCTTTAGGCTGGTTTCACAGTGGGACGTTAAAGTCCCACGTTACAGCAGCCAGTAACGCAGCCTAACTCACAGCACTGTGAAATCAATGTGCTGTTCACAGTGCACACGTTGCGTTACATAGTAACGCAGCACGTTTAAACAAAGTGCTGCATGCTGTACGTTATACTAGGCTAAGCCACGTTAGACTGCTTGCACATGCTCAGTAATGTTGGAGGAGGAGGTCTCCCCTCCTCCTCTGCGCCAGCCACATGGCTAATTAATATTCACTGCACTGCAGAGACTCGTGGTAGGACTGTAGTGTTGTCCGGATCATGAACGAATCGTTCATTTGATCTGGATCTTTTTTGTGAGTCGAATCATCCGGATCATCACAATGAAAGATTCGGTTCCCAGTGGATGTCTGTCTGGAAGAAACAGGAACATACAGAATGTACAGTGCAGGGAAAGTCCTGCCCTGCTAATCTTTTCACCCCCAGTCTGCTTCCCAAGTAAAATGATTCAAATTATTCGGTTCAAAGATCTGGATCTTTTCAATGATCCAATTCAAATGATCCGAATCCTTAAAAAGATCCGGACTTCCAATCACTAACCTGGAGCGGCTGCTTTGAGAGCCACATAACGCAGCTCAATCTGACGTCCAACTTCAACACCGCCATGTGTTGCGTTAGGGGCACATTATGCGACCATCACGTCCCCTAAAACGTCTTGGTGGGAAAGTAGCCTTAAAGAAAAACATTTCTTTGTTACAGCTGATACAAATCCTTCAATAAATCTGCAGTGTGTCTATTTCCTGCTTTCATTGAAGCAGCCATATTGTTAACATCCTGTGCTTTCAAATGAGCTTAGATGTGCCAGTCAGGTGACACAGTGTAGAGATCAAATTACAACTTGTGATTAGACACAGATGAGGGGGGATTAGACAGGCTCTCTAAATACATACGTAGGTACATTTCTCTGTTTTCCTTCTGTCCTGTGCAAGAGTTCAGCTCCACTTTAAAGCATCTGAATGACATTTATTTATATTTGATGAAAAATCTATGCATCTCTTTTGACTGTTGAATGTACATATGGTGGTGTGCTCTAACATATTGACAGTATACGGGAACAAAGTCTGAAGAAGGCTTATTAGCAGAAAGATAACTCTTTTTCTTTTAAGCCAATAAATGGTATCATCCTGATTCAAAACGTTCTGCTTTCGCTGATGGCTAAGATGGTACAATGCTCTACTGCTACAGGAAAGCAGAAGGATGCCAAACCATACACACTAGCATAGAGGTAGTAACAGCTCAGCTGACAGTTTAGCTGACAGTTTAGCAATGAAAGGGAAGCAAACTACATTTTTATTCTGGCAGTTCTCATAGATGGTAGGAGCTGAAGGACAGAAAATGAGTCAGGAAAGAGTTAACTGAAGCAGGGAAGAGATCATTGCTAGCTAGGAAAAAAAGAGAAACAGTCATAAATTAGGGTTAGAAAGTAATTAACAACTGCTGGTTTCAGTGTCACAGCTGTAAAAGCGGTGAAGAAACTGGCAGAGCTCACTGATGTTTGTGAATGCCTGCATTAAAACTCAGCAGAACTTAGTTATATCTGCTTTGTAATGTAAATCCCTGGTATTTCTCACATCCACTTGTACTGTATGTCTATTATACAGAGGAATGGATCATCAGGTGACAGCAGATGAGATGCTGATTGTCATAACACATCAGGAAGTATGAGAGAGAGAAGCAGGGATTGGGGAACTCTGGAATTCAGCAGAGCAGGGCGCTGGCTGACTGCGCTGCGGGCCATAAGAGGTGATTAACTTTTGACATATGACCTCTTCTCTCTCTCCAAGTCCTGCCGCCCTTCTTACCTTATCTGATTTTATCGCCCTAGGCCATGGCCTTCCTGACCTTCCCAGAAATCCGGCCCTGCTGATACCGCCAATCACGAATTCGAGTGATCACGAATTCGATTCTGCCCACTTACAAATTGACTAGTGATCACAATCACGAACAGAGACAGATATCCGACTCGAGTACGTTTTTTTTATTTGAATCACTGCATATAATCACGAATCACAAGTCCTGATTAAAAACCCACTGACTTTAACGGTTAATAGCTTTTTTTCACAAAGACCCTATAGTTTTTGAGAAAATCGATTTTAAAGTTTCAAAGGAAAACATTTATATATTTAAATGCAGTAAATACATTAACTGTCATTTACCGCATTTATCGCATGTACATAAGCATTCTCAGCCTTTGCTCAATACTTTGTCGATGCGCCTTTGGGAGCAATTACGGCCTCAAGCAGTGACATAATTACAATTAAAGAGGCCCCCCAGCGGAACTTTGATGCGGCCCCACTTGCTGGGCTGGGGGCTTTACTAGGCTTTGCTTGGCTGTATGTTTTGCTGGGCTGAGGCCCTAGGGCTTTG
This sequence comes from Hyperolius riggenbachi, assembly GCF_040937935.1. Taxonomy (NCBI): domain Eukaryota; kingdom Metazoa; phylum Chordata; class Amphibia; order Anura; family Hyperoliidae; genus Hyperolius; species Hyperolius riggenbachi. The sequence continues at coordinate 27,143,693 of NC_090654.1, forward strand.
CTGGGCTGGGGGTTTGCTTTGCTGGGCTGGGGCTTTGCTTGGCTGTAGATAGGTAGGTGCCTCCAATATAGGTTAGATAGGTAGGTGCTTCCAGTTTAGGTTAGATAGGTAGGTGCCCCAGTATAGGTTACAAAGGTAGGTTCCCCCAGTGTAGATTAGATAGATAGGTGACTCCAGTGTAGGTTAGATAGGTGGGTGCCTCCAGTATAGGTTAAATAGGTAGGTGCACTCAGTATAGGTTAGATAGGTAGGTGACTCCAGTGTAGGTTCGATAGGTGGGTGACTCCAGTGTAGGTTAGATAGGTAGGTGCCTCCAGTATAGGTTAGATAGGTAGGTGCCTCCAGTGTAGATTAGATAGATAGGTGACTCCAGTGTAGGTTAGATAGGTGGGTGCCTCCAGTATAGGTTAGATAGGTAGGTGCACTCAGTATAGGTTAGATAGGTAGGTGACTCCAGTGTAGGTTCGATAGGTAGGTGACTCCAGTGTAGGTTAGATAGGTAGGTGCCTCCAGTATAGGTTAGATAGGTAGGTGCCTCCAGTGTAGATTAGATAGATAGGTGACTCCAGTGTAGGTTAGATAGGTGGGTGCCTCCAGTATAGGTTAGATAGGTAGGTGCCTCCAGTATAGGTTAGATAGGTAGGTGCACTCAGTATAGATTAGATAGGTAGGTGCCTTCAGTATAGGATAGATAGGTAGGTGCCTCCAGTATAGGTTAGATAGGTAGGTGCCTCCAGTATAGGTTATATAGGTAGGTGTAGTGGTGCTCAAATACCCCTTTTTAAAATTCGAGTTTGGTCGAATTCGAATAGTAAATTATTCGAGGTCAGTCGAATATTCGAGTCGAATAATTTTTACTATTCGATTCGACCTCGGACTTCGAGCTCACTATTCGAGTCGGTATTCGAGCTCACTATTCGAGCTGACTATTCGAATTGGCCTTAAATAGCTTCCAACACTTGTTTTGAGGGTGAATGATGCAAGAAACATCTTTTTTTCCAAGTAACAACAGCAAGTGATTATGTGGGGATGTTCCTTTAAAAAAAAATGTGGAAAGAGAAGTTGTGTCCTTAATTTTGTTCAGTAGTGTTACTGTATATACTTGTTCTTCTTCTTCTTTATCTTTCTTCTTCTTCTTCTAGATCTTCTTCTTCTATATCTTCTTCTTCTTCTTCTATATTGTCTTCTTCTTCTTCTTCTTCTTCTTCTTCTTCATCATCTTCTTCTTCTTCTTCTTCATCATCTTCTTCTTCTTCTTCATCATCTTCTTCTTCTTCTTCTTCATCATCTTCTTCTTCTTCTTCATCATCTTCTTCTTCTTCATCTTCATCTTCTTCATCTTCTTCTTCTTCTTCATCTTCATCTTCTTCATCTACTTCTTCATCTTCTTCTTCTTCTTCATCTTCTTCTTCTTCATCTTCTTCTTCTTCTTCTTCTTCTTCTTCTTCTTCTTCTTCTTCATCTTCTTCTTCATCTTCTTCATCATCTTCTTCATCTTCTTCTTCTTCATCTTCTTCTTCTTCATCTTCTTCATCTTTTTCATCTTCTTCTTCATCATCTTCTTCATCTTCTTCTTCATCTTCATCTTCTCCTTCTCCTTCTTTTTCAATATCGTCTTCTTCTTCTTCACGTATTTCTCTTTTCAATTTTTTTTTTAAAGAAATGCAGCTATTTTTGAGCGTAACAAATAGCTGGTGGGCGCACGCATGTTGGAAGCGCCATTGTATGTGCTCCCTGGCAGTGGAAACACAAAGACAGCAGGAGGTAAATTCAGCAGCAGGAGGAGGAGGATGAGTGTGTGGCAGCAGGCAGTCAATGAGGCAGGCAGCTCGCCGTGACATAATAGCCCTGGTACCTAGCGGTGATACCAGGGCTGTAAATAAACACAACAGGAGGTCCCAGACAGCGGTCATGCAGCCCACATTGTGTCCAATACACAACTGGGACAACACAGTTTTCAACCCGGGCACCTCAGAAAAATTAAACCTTTTTTTTTTTTTTAATGGTTTGTTTGGTTTTGGTTTTGCAACCAATATAGCTATTGTTTGACGTAATAGCTGGTGGCAGAGTGGCAGCAGAAGGTAATTCTGTGTACCCTGGCAGTGGGAAACACAGACAGACAGCAACAGCAGCAGGAGGAATGGAGGAGTAATGTGAGCAGCTATTGTTTGACGTAATAGCTGGTGGCAGAGTGGCAGCAGAAGGTAAATCATCTGTGTAGTGTACCCTGGCAGTGGAAAACACAGACAGACAGCAGCAGCAGCAGGAGGAGGTATGGAGGAGTAGTGTGAGTGTGGCAGCAGGTAGGCAGCGTGACATAATAGCCCTGGTACCTAGCGGTGATACCAGGGCTGTAAATAAACACAACAGGAGGTCCCAGACAGCGGTCGTGCAGCCCACATTGTGTCCAATACACAACTGGGACAACACAGTTTTCAACCCGGGCACCTCAGAAAAATTAAACCTTTTTTTTTTTTTAATGGTTTGTTTGGTTTTGGTTTTGCAACCAATATAGCTATTGTTTGACGTAATAGCTGGTGGCAGAGTGGCAGCAGAAGAAGGTAATTCTGTGTACCCTGGCAGTGGGAAACACAGACAGACAGCAGGAGGAGGAATGGAGGAGTAGGCGAGCAGCTATTGTTTGACGTAATAGCTGGTGGCAGAGTGGCAGCAGAAGGTAAATCATCTGTGTACCCTGGCAGTGGGAAACACAGACAGACAGCAGCAGCAGCAGCAGGAGGAGGTATGGAGGAGCAGTGTGAGTGTGGCAGCAGGTAGGCAGCGTGACATAATAGCCCTGGTACCTAGCGGTGATACCAGGGCTGTAAATAAACACAACAGGAGGTCCCAGACAGCGGTCGTGCAGCCCACATTGTGTCCAATACACAACTGGGACAACACAGTTTTCAACCCGGGCACCTCAGAAAAATTAAACCTTTTTTTTTTTTTATGGTTTTTTGGTTTTTGGTTTTACAACCAATATAGCTATTGTTTGACGTAATAGCTGGTGGCAGAGTGGCAGCAGAAGGTAAATCATCTGTGTACCCTGGCAGTGGGAAACACAGACAGACAGCAGCAGCAGGAGGAGGAATGGAGGAGTAGGCGAGCAGCTATTGTTTGACGTAATAGCTGGTGGCAGAGTGGCAGCAGAAGGTAAATCATCTGTGTACCCTGGCAGTGGGAAACACAGACAGACAGCAGCAGCAGCAGCAGGAGGAGGTATGGAGGAGCAGTGTGAGTGTGGCAGCAGGTAGGCAGCGTGACATAATAGCCCTGGTACCTAGCGGTGATACCAGGGCTGTAAATAAACACAACAGGAGGTCCCAGACAGCGGTCGTGCAGCCCACATTGTGTCCAATACACAACTGGAACAACACAGTTTTCAACCCGGGCACCTCAGAAAAATTAAACCTTTTTTTTTTTTAATGGTTTGTTTGGTTTTGGTTTTGCAACCAATATAGCTATTGTTTGACGTAATAGCTGGTGGCAGAGTGGCAGCAGAAGAAGGTAATTCTGTGTACCCTGGCAGTGGGAAACACAGACAGACAGCAGAAGGGCAGTACACAGCAGCCCACTGTAGGTGTAAAATGTGTGGCTGCAGGCGACGTAATAGTCAAAGTGAACCAGGCTGGCTTAGTGAGCAGGAGCCAGGAGGTGGTAAAGGGTGGTAAGGCACATTAACGATGGTACCGGCAGCCAGTTCATGTCCCCCTCTCGCCGACAACAGGGGCCAGGAACTCGCCTTCCACCCACGCCTGGTTCATCTTGAGAAACGTCAGTCTGTCCACAGACTTGTGAGACAGACGTGAGCGTTTCTCGGTGACCACGCCACCAGCTGCACTGAAGCAGCGCTCGGACAGCACGCTGGAAGGGGGGCAGGACAGCACTTCCAGGGCGTACTGCGCCAGCTCGCTCCAGATCTCCATGCGCTTGACCCAATACTCCATGGGATCAACAGGGGCATTGCTGTCAAGCCCGCTGTACGACCCCATGTAGTCAGCCACCATGCGGGTCAGGCGCTGGCTGTGACCGGAGGAGGATGCTGCTGCATGCATCTCCTCTCTAGTCACTGCTGCCGGAGCCTCTACAGTCCTGTAGAGCTCGTGGCTGAGAGACAGCAGGTCTGTGGGGCGCTTGCTGCTGCTGGATGCAGGCACCTGCTGCTGCCTCTGTGCTGGCTGCTGGACAGTGGGGGTGGAAGGCTGGGGGAAGGCTTCCTCCAAGCGCTCAACAAGGGCCTGCTGCAAGCTCCTTATTTGTTGCGCTGGGTCTCCTCCTGCAGGCGGCAGGAACTGGCTCAACTTCCCCTTGAGGCGTGGGTCCAACATCATGCTGATCCAGATGTCCTCCCTCTGCTTCATCTGGATCACCCTGGGGTCCCTGCGCAGGCACGTCAGCATGTGCGCTGCCATTGGGAAGAGGCGGGCCACGTCTGCTGGCACATCGACGTCAGTGCTGTCCTCATCCTCCTCCTCTGCCGCCTCATCCTCTCTCCACCCCCGCACCAACTCAGCTGCACTGTGCTGATCCCCCTCATCAGCAGCCAGGTCAGGGACCTCCACCAAGTCCTCCTCCTCCTCCCCCTCAGAGGTGGACTGCGCAGCTGGTTGCCGCTCCTGCTGGTCCAAGGCTGCCGCTCCCTGTTCCAGCAAAGCATCGAGGGCCCTGTTCAGCAGAGAAACCAGGGGCACCCACTCGCAGACCATAGCATGGTCCCTGCTCACCATGTTTGTGGCCTGCAGGAAGGGAGCCAGCACAAAGCACACCTGCTGCATGTGCCTCCAGTCATCATCGGGGACGATGGACGGGATGTTGCTGGTCTTGTCCCTTCTCTGAGCTGCGGAAACAGTGGCCAGGGCAAGGTACTGGTTGACAGCGTGCCTCTGTTCAACCAGACGCTCCAACATCGCCAGGGTGGAGTTCCAGCGAGTCGGAACGTCAAGGATCAGCCGATGGCGTGGCAGATCCAGCTCCTTTTGCACGTCTTCCAGGCTCGCACAGGCTGCAGCCGAGCGCCGGAAGTGACGCACAACATTCCTTGCCGTTTCCAGCAGTTCGCCCATCCCCTGGTAGGTGCGCAGGAACTTCTGCACCACCAGGTTCAGCACGTGGGCAAGACAGGGGATGTGGGTCAGGTTTCCCCTGTCTATTGCGGCAACCAGATTGGCCCCATTGTCGGCCACCACCTCTCCGACTCTGAGGCCTCTGGGGGTCAGCCAAATCCTCTCCTGCTCCTGGAGTTTGGCCAACACATGGGTTGCCGTCAGCTTGGTCTTCCCAAGGCTGACCAAGTGCAGCAGCGCTTGGCAGTGGCGGGCCTTCACGCTGCTGCTGAGGCGGGGGGTTTGGCCAGGTGTGCCGGAGGATGGCAGAGGATCGGAGGAACCTGCTGCAGTTCCCCTAACCCTGCGGGGTGGCACCACCCACTGTGTTGCTGCTGCTGCTGTGCCCGCTGCTGCTCTCCCATCCTCACCCCCTTCCACCAAGCTGACCCAGTGGACAGTGAAGGACAGGTAGCGGCCTGTCCCGAAGCGGCTGCTCCAGGAGTCCATGGTGACGTGGACCCTTTCACCAACCGCGTGCTCCAGCCCTCGCTCCACATTGGCCATCACAAAGCGGTGCAGTGCAGGAATGGCCTTGCGGGCAAAGAAGTGTCTGCTGGGGAGCTGCCAGTCTGGGGCTGCGCAAGCAAGCAGCGCACGAATGTCGCTCCCCTCCTGCACGAGCGTGTACGGCAGGAGTTGGGAGCACATGGCCCGTGCCAGCAAGCCGTTCAGCTGCCGCACGCGACGGCTGCTGGGAGGCAGAGCCCTAACCACCCCCTGGAAGGACTCGCTCAAAAGGCTCTGGCGTGGCCTTTTGCTGACACGGGAATCAGCAGACACAGCAGAGGAGGCCACTGAGGACTGGCTGCCAGAACAGGCCTCAGTGTCGGCGGCAGGAGTTGCAGAGGGGGGAGGAGCAGTGCGTTTCCGCACTCCTGCTGGTGCTGCTGGAGGAGCAGGAGGGCGGGTGGCTGCTGTTGCTGCTGCTGCTGCTGAAGGCTGTGCAGTGATGGGTGTGGTGCCACTGCCAGCACCAGATGCCTTCAGCCTCTGGAACTCCTCATGCTGGTGGAAATGTTTAGCCGCAAGGTGGTTGATGAGCGAGCTGGTGCTGAACTTTAAGGGGTCTGCACCTCTGCTCAACTTCCGCTGACAGTGGTTGCAAGTGGCGTACTTGCTGTACACAGTGGGCATGGTGAAAAACCGCCAGATTGGTGACAGAAACATCCCCCTACGGCATGGAAGCGCTGCTGCCTGTCTCCCTGTGGTGGTTGGGGGGGGGGCTTGGGTGCGGCTGGTGGTGGTACTGGCTGATGCTGCTGCTGCTGCTGCTGAGCCTGAGACACCAGCAGGCTGTGGGACGCTGCCAATGCTTGCAATGATGCGCCTCCTTGCAAGGCCCACAAGCGCATCCTCCTCCTCCTCCTCAGAGCTGCTGAGGACGACATCCCCTGGAGGTGGTGGCACCCAGTCTCTGTCTGTCACCGGGTCATCATCATCATGCCCCTCCTGAAACATGTCCTGCTGGGATGATACCCCCCAAACTCCTCTCCTGATGCATGGATGGGACGCTTGACTGTCGCCACAGTCTTGCTGTCCAATCCCTCCTCCCCCAAAGTGCCCATCAGCATCTCCTCCTCAAAATCGCCAACAACAGCAGACAATACCCTGATGGTGCCTGGGGTAAAAAGACTGCTGAGTGACAGGTCGGCGACTGATGGTGAACTGGCCTCCTCCCCAGGCCCTGCTGGGCGGCTGCTGCGAACAGGGGTGGTGGTGGTGGTGGTGAGGGTGGAGGCCTCGGATGCAGAGCTGATGGCGGGCTGCTCATCCTCCGTCATGAGTTGCACCACAGTGTCTGCATCCTTTTCCTCAATGGGACGTTTCCGACCCGGCTGGAGGAAAATGGGAGCAGGTGCTACACGCTGCTGCTGCTGTGTCTCTGCAGCGTGAGTTGCAGATGCTCCTGCTGGGCGGCGCCCAAGGCGTCCACGGCCAGTGGCTATGGGAGGAATGTTAGCCACTGACGCTGCTGCTGCTGCTGCGGAACTGTGCATGGTGGCGCGCCCGCGGCCGCGGCTTGCCACAATGCTGCTCCCTCTCCTCCTGATTCCCTTGCTGCCCTTCCCCTTGCCCAAACCGCGCTGGCTGCCACTTCCAGACATCTTCAATGTTTTGGGCGTATAGACAAAAGTTTTTTAAAAGGGCGGGTGAAAAGTGGGGTACTTTAATGGAGTGGGTTGGTTGGTGAGGTGACTGAGTGAGTGTCCCCTAGTACAGTAAGTAAGTAGTAACAGTCAGGAAGTACAACTAGCAGTTACAATAATCAGTAGTAATCACAAGTAAATTTAGTGTGTGTACACTCAGACAGTGAGTGCACGCACGCAGGAGCTAGTAGCCTATGAACACAGTGACTGAGTGTCCTAGACTCCTAGTACAGTAAGAGTAAGTAGTAACAGTAAGTAGAACTAACTAATTACAATAATCAATCAGCGATCAGAAGGAAATGGAGTGTGGGTGTGTGTACACTCAGACAGTGAGTGCACGCACGCAGGAGCTAGTAGCCTATGAACACAGTGACTGAGTGTCCTAGACTCCTAGTACAGTAAGAGTAAGTAGTAACAGTAAGTAGAACTAACTAATTACAATAATCAATCAGCGATCAGAAGGAAATAGAGTGTGGGTGTGTGTACACTCAGACAGTGAGTGCACGCACGCAGGAGCTAGTAGCCTATGAACACAGTGACTGAGTGTCCTAGACTCCTAGTACAGTAAGAGTAAGTAGTAACAGTAAGTAGAACTAACTAATTACAATAATCAATCAGCGATCAGAAGGAAATAGAGTGTGGGTGGTGTGTGTACACTCAGACAGTGAGTGCACGCACGCAGGAGCTAGTAGCCTATGGACAGTGACTGAGTGTCCTAGACTCCTAGTACAGTAAGAGTAAGTAGTAACAGTAAGTAGAACTAACTAATTACAATAATCAATCAGCGATCAGAAGGAAATGGAGTGTGGGTGTGTGTACACTCAGACAGTGAGTGCACGCACGCAGGAGCTAGTAGCCTATGAACACAGTGACTGAGTGTCCTAGACTCCTAGTACAGTAAGAGTAAGTAGTAACAGTAAGTAGAACTAACTAATTACAATAATCAATCAGCGATCAGAAGGAAATGGAGTGTGGGTGTGTGTACACTCAGACAGTGAGTGCACGCACGCAGGAGCTAGTAGCCTATGAACACAGTGACTGAGTGTCCTAGACTCCTAGTACAGTAAGAGTAAGTAGTAACAGTAAGTAGAACTAACTAATTACAATAATCAATCAGCGATCAAAAGGAAATAGAGTGTGGGTGGTGTGTGTACACTCAGACAGTGAGTGCACGCACGCAGGAGCTAGTAGCCTATGAACAGTGACTGAGTGTCCTAGACTCCTAGTACAGTAAGAGTAAGTAGTAACAGTAAGTACAACTAACTAATTACGATAATCAATCAGCGATCAGAAGGAAATAGAGTGTGTGTTGTGTGTGTACACTCAGACAGTGAGTGCACGCACGCAGGAGCTAGTAGCCTATGAACACAGTGACTGAGTGTCCTAGACTCCTAGTACAGTAAGAGTAAGTAGTAACAGTAAGTAGAACTAACTAATTACAATAATCAATCAGCGATCAGAAGGAAATGGAGTGTGGGTGTGTGTACACTCAGACAGTGAGTGCACGCACGCAGGAGCTAGTAGCCTATGAACACAGTGACTGAGTGTCCTAGACTCCTAGTACAGTAAGAGTAAGTAGTAACAGTAAGTAGAACTAACTAATTACAATAATCAATCAGCGATCAGAAGGAAATGGAGTGTGGGTGTGTGTACACTCAGACAGTGAGTGCACGCACGCAGGAGCTAGTAGCCTATGAACACAGTGACTGAGTGTCCTAGACTCCTAGTACAGTAAGAGTAAGTAGTAACAGTAAGTAGAACTAACTAATTACAATAATCAATCAGCGATCAGAAGGAAATAGAGTGTGGGTGGTGTGTGTACACTCAGACAGTGAGTGCACGCACGCAGGAGCTAGTAGCCTATGGACAGTGACTGAGTGTCCTAGACTCCTAGTACAGTAAGAGTAAGTAGTAACAGTAAGTACAACTAACTAATTACGATAATCAATCAGCGATCAGAAGGAAATGGAGTGTGGGTGTGTGTACACTCAGACAGTGAGTGCACGCACGCAGGAGCTAGTAGCCTATGAACACAGTGACTGAGTGTCCTAGACTCCTAGTACAGTAAGAGTAAGTAGTAACAGTAAGTAGAACTAACTAATTACAATAATCAATCAGCGATCAGAAGGAAATGGAGTGTGGGTGTGTGTACACTCAGACAGTGAGTGCACGCACGCAGGAGCTAGTAGCCTATGAACACAGTGACTGAGTGTCCTAGACTCCTAGTACAGTAAGAGTAAGTAGTAACAGTAAGTAGAACTAACTAATTACAATAATCAATCAGCGATCAGAAGGAAATAGAGTGTGGGTGGTGTGTGTACACTCAGACAGTGAGTGCACGCACGCAGGAGCTAGTAGCCTATGAACAGTGACTGAGTGTCCTAGACTCCTAGTACAGCAAGAGTAATTAGTAACAGTAAGTAGAACTAACTAATTACAATAATCAATCAGCGATCAGAAGGAAATAGAGTGTGTGTTGTGTGTGTACACTCAGACAGTGAGTACACGCACGCAGGAGCTAGTAGCCTATGAACACAGTGACTGAGTGTCCTAGACTCCTAGTACAGTAAGAGTAAGTAGTAACAGTAAGTAAGTAGAACTAACTAATTACGATAATCAATCAGCGATCAGAAGGAAATAGAGTGTGTGTTGTGTGTGTACACTCAGACAGTGAGTGCACGCACGCAGGAGCTAGTAGCCTATGGACAGTGACTGAGTGTCCTAGACTCCTAGTACAGTAAGAGTAAGTAGTAACAGTAAGTACAACTAACTAATTACGATAATCAATCAGCGATCAGAAGGAAATAGAGTGTGTGTTGTGTGTGTACACTCAGACAGTGAGTGCAGTGCGCACACGCAGGAGCTAGTAGCCTATATGAACAGTGACAGTGAGTGTCCCTACGGGTACAGTAAGAGTAAGTAGTAAGTAAGTACAACTAACTAACAATAATCTATCAGTAATCAGAAGGAAATAGAGTGTGTGTACACACAGACAGTGAGTGAGTGCACACACGCAGGAGCTAGCTAGTAGCCTATAAACAGTGACAGTCAGTGAGTGTCCTACTCCTAGTACAGTATAACTACAATACTATTAGTAAAGGACAGCAGAAATACTGGTATAGATGAGAGAAATAAACAGAGGACAGCTGCCCACAGAGGCAAGGCCCCCCTGAGGCCTAAACCTGTAAGCTTGCAGCAGCTGCCTGTCTCTAATGTAACACACAAGCTACTAACTAAAATACAATGTCTAAATAACTAACAACAATATAGGTGTGTATAGGAGGTGTATGTGAGCAAAAACGCTAGGTAAATGACCACAATAGAGCTCTTGCTAAGCCAAAGCACAAAGGAGCAACTCTCTCTCTGTACAAGTCTCAGGCAAGCACGGAGAAACGGAACATGGCGGCCGCTATTTATAGGGTAGGGGCTGGCCAGGGTCCCCCTCTGTGATTGGCTGCCGTCAGAGGGCCTGGGAGCCCTCTGATTGGCTCTAAGGACATCAATCTGGGCTATGACGCTATTCGAGCTCGGTACCGAGCTCGAATAGCGCCGGGTTGCTCGAATAGCTCGAATAGTGAATGGGCTATTCGAGTGTACTCGGATAGCCCATTCGAATAGCTCCAGCTATTCGGAGCTCGAATACCGAGCTCGAATAGCTGAAAAAGAGCTCGAATATTCGAGCTACTCGAATATTCGAGCTCTGCTGAGCACCACTGGGTAGGTGCACTCAGTATAGGTTAGATAGGTAGGTGCCCCAGTATAGGTTAGATAGGTAGGTTCCCCCAGTGTAGGTTAGATAGGTTGGTTCCCCCAGTATAAGTTAGATAGGAAGGTGCCCCGAGTAGCTGCTAGACTGAGCTGCAGGAGGGGGGCGCTGGGCAGAGTGGCGGGGGGAGCGGGCATAGTGTAGTTAAAAACTCACCTTCCGATCCTGCCACGCATGCACTCTCCATCTCCTTCCTACTTCCTCCCCCGGTGTCCCTTGCATTGGTAACAGCGCCCCCTGTGACTGATGACATGTGGTCACATCATCACAGGGGGCTCTGTAACCAAGGCAATGGCCGCTGGGGGAGGAAGTAGGAAGGAGATGGAGCCTGCCTGCGGGGATTGGAAGGTGAGTTTTTAACTACACTGTGCCCGGCGCACTGCCCAGTACCCCCCTCCTGCCGCTCAGTCTGGGGCCCTGGGCGATTGCTCTATTCGCCCGGGGCTAAAAACGGTGACAGGGCACCCAGCCATAATGGATCCGGGTCGGCAACAGGTTCGTGGGCGGTGCCCCGGATCAAACCCCTAGCCACTGCCTACTGCTCCCCCCCCCCCTTCTTCTTTCTGCCATCGCATCTCTCTGTGCTACCGCTCCCCCTGTTCTCCTTTCTGCCCCCTGCAATGTACCTGAAAGCACCCCAGGATAAGTTGGGGTGACTGCGCATGTGTATGACATCACTAAGCGTCCATTTTCAAAACGGAGGACGGAGAACTCCATTGATCACAGTGGATAAGCAGGACGCAGGAGAGGAGAAAGAGATTGATGAGTAGACTACACCTAGAGGTAAGTAGGTTTATTTTGACTTTTAATTTTCAGTTCAGGTTTGCTTAAAGGAAATGAGACAGTATAAAATGCAGCTGAGATCACAAACTTGACCTGTAAATATGAAAGAGGGATTTCTCAATCAGGTGAGTTTGGCCAAAGGAACACGATGTGAGCCGACAGTTGTGTAAGGAGTGACAGATAAGCTTGTTTGCTTTAGGAGCGGTTAGGCGGAAAAATATAGATCTTTTCTTAGTTGGGACCCAGAGGGGCGGCAGAGATACACAATGGGGTGCTGATAACCCGCCGAGGAGCAGAGCGACCTAATGACATCAATAAGCCACACCCATTATTGATGTGCAGCTACATGCCAAATATTAACAGGTTCCCACCAGCATTGTCCCTCTGCATTCCACGGATGAGGCATAAGCTTGCAGGGGGTCTGTGGGAGGGGCCGCTCATCGCCACCCGCCAGGAATTATTACAGCACATCTGAAGTGAGAGGCTGACATTTATTTCCTTAACCCACAGGTGGGCAGAAATAACGTTTAAAGGGGAACTCTGTCTAATATGTTTTATGGGGGTAACGCTGCCTAGTGTATTTTTTGAGGGGGGAAATGCTGCCTCATATGTTTTTGTGTGAATTTGGGGGGGCTATGCCACACTACGTACAGTGGAGGAAATAATTATTTGACCCCTCACTGATTTTGTAAGTTTGTCCAATGACAAAGAAATGAAAAGTCTCAGAACAGTATAATTTCAATGGTAGGTTTATTTTAACAGTGGTAGATAGCACATCAAAAGGAAAATCGAAAAAATAACCTTAAATAAAAGATAGCAACTGATTTGCATTTCATTGAGTGAAATAAGTTTTTGAACCCCTACCAACCATTAAGAGTTCTGGCTCCCACAGAGTGGTTAGACACTTCTACTAAATTAGTCTCCCTCATTAAGGACACCTGTCTTAACTAGTCACGTGTATAAAAGACACCTGTCCACAGAATCAATCAATCAAGCAGACTCCAAACTCTCCAACATGGGAAAGACCAAAGAGCTGTCCAAGGATGTCAGAGACAAAATTGTAAACCTGCACAAGGCTGGAATGGGCTACAAAACCATTAGCAAGAAGCTGGGAGAGAAGGTGACAACTGTTGGTGCGATTGTTCGAAAATGGAAGGAGCACAAAATGACCATCAATCGACCTCGCTCTGGGGCTCCACGCAAGATCTCACCTTGTGGGGTGTCAATGGTTCTGAGAAAGGTGAAAAAGCATCCTAGAACTACACGGGAGGAGTTAGTGAATGACCTCAAATTAGCAGGGACCACAGTCACCAAGAAAACCATTGGAAACACATTACACCGCAATGGATTAAAATCCTGCAGGGCTTGCAAGGTCCCCCTGCTCAAGAAGGCACATGTGCAGGCCCGTCTGAAGTTTGCCAATGAACACCTGAATGATTCTGTGAGTGACTGGGAGAAGGTGCTGTGGTCTGATGAGACCAAAATAGAGCTCTTTGGCATTAACTCAACTCGCTGTGTTTGGAGGAAGAAAAATGCTGCCTATTACCCCCAAAACACCGTCCCCACCGTCAAGCATGGGGGTGGAAACATTTTGCTTTGGGGGTGTTTTTCTGCTAAGGGCACAGGACAACTTAATCGCATTAACGGGAAAATGGACGGAGCCATGTATCGTGAAATCCTGAACGACAACCTCCTTCCCTCTGCCAGGAAACTGAAAATGGGTCGTGGATGGGTGTTCCAGCACGACAATGACCCAAAACATACAGCAAAGGCAACAAAGTAGTGGCTCAAGAAGAAGCACATCAGTCTCCGGACCTTAATCCAATAGAAAACCTATGGAGGGAGCTCAAGCTCAGAGTTGCACAGAGACAGCCTCGAAACCTTAGGGATTTAGAGATGATCTGCAAAGAGGAGTGGACCAACATTCCTCCTAAAATGTGTGCAAACTTGGTCATCAATTACAAGAAACGTTTGACCTCTGTGCTTGCAAACAAGGGTTTTTCCACTAAGTATTAAGTCTTTTATTGTTAGAGGGTTCAAAAACTTATTTTACTCAATGAAATGCAAATCAGTTGCTATCTTTTATTTAAGGTTATTTTTTCGATTTTCCTTTTGATGTGCTATCTGCCACTGTTAAAATAAACCTACCATTGAAATGATACTGTTCTGAGACTTTTCATTTCTTTGTCATTGGACAAACTTACAAAATCAGTGAGGGGTCAAATAATTATTTCCTCCACTGTATATTGTGTGGGGTAACACTGCCATATTATGTGTATTTTGTTGGGTAAATACTGCCGCATTGTGTGTATTTTGTAGAGAAACGCTGCCGCATCATGTGTATTTTATGGGAATGCTGCCGTATTGTGTGGGGGAAACACTGCCGCATTGTGTGTATTTTGTGGGAAACGTATCTTCATTATGTGTATTTTTTTAGGAAACACTGCTGCATTATGTGTATTTTGGAGGAAATGCAGCCACATTATGTGTCGTACTGTCTGAGAGGGTCTGTCTGCTGTCCCTGGACCCGAGTTGTTTGGTGCCAAAGAGGTCTGGTTGCTGCCAAATGCTATTTGTGGGTGGAGGGAACGTTGTTTAATAACCTTCAGGGTCAGTTTGCCTAAGTGTGTTTTGGGAGAAAACTCGGGCCTACTGTCACTGTGTTACACTGTTAAATTACTGTTAGCTCCACCCACATCCTGTCATGGCCTCACCCACTCACTCCTATTCTGGTCTGGCCCCTCGAACTTGAGAACCCCATGTGGCCTTGTGAGTCAAAAAGTTTGCCCACCCCTCTTTTAATCCTTTTGAATCCTATGTTAGACTAGGTACAACATTGGCCTTTGCCAGTCCAACATGATAAAACATGGCTGCCGCTAAGGGAACTGTTGCCTGATCTAGTTCAGGCGTCAGCCCCTAAGGTCAAAGTGTCAGACCAAAGGTGGCCACAAAAATAAAATGATCCAATTTTACGTCAATTTGATAAAAAAAAACGATCAATTGTACAAAAAAATTAAAAGGTTTTTTTGTAATTAGTTCGAGAAATTTCACTTTTTTTTAGTAGATCAGGAGTGGTGGAATTATCAGATCATTTTACGTATATGGTACATTGTCAATTTCTTGATGTATAGACCCAAGCAATTTTGTCTGCATTTTCAATCTTTTTTTTTTCATAATTGGGGAAAAATTGAACACATGTGTATTATTATTATTATTGACTTATAAACAGACCCGGGACAAGGTCCTCCAGCACCCAAGACTGAGGGCCCGTTCACATCTAAAATCGCAAAACATTTTGCGGGAGTGATTTTCCTGCGATTAACGCAGAAAAATCACTGGACACTGCGACGGTTTTGGAGCGATCGCGATTAGCAGTGCTATGCATGCTAATCTCAACCGCTAAACGCTAATTGCGAATCGCCGGCAAACCACTGCATGTAACATGTTTGCGGTTAACGATAACCACAAACGCAGCAGTGAGAACACTGCCATGTGTTACATGCTGTAGCGGTTTTTACAAAACCGCTAGCGGTTTGCCTTGAGCGGGAATCGCGCGATTCCTGCTCAAGTGAGAACAGGCCCTGAGACACCAAAGTGCTCCCCCCCTATCCCTCCCACCCCAGCCGTCACACACTGATTGCTATTAGACTAAGAGGCGCCCCAGGGCCCCCAACACCATAATCTCTAGTTATCTGGCTTGCGGTCACTGCCATGTATCCCCTTTTCCTATTTCTCTCTGCTTCAAATGCAATAGGGGAATGATAGCTGAGGGAGTTGTGTGCCTCCTCCTACACTGCACCCTGAGGCTGGAGCCTCTCTCGCCTCTGCCTCGCCCCCGCCCTGTGCCCACTCCTACACTGCGATCTGAGGCTGGAGCCTCTTTCGCCTCTGCCTCGCCCCCTGCCCTGCGCCCCATTGTACACTGCGATCTGACACTGGAGCCTCTCTTGCCTCTGCCTCGCCCCCGCCCTGTGCCCCCTCCTACACTGCGATCTGAGGCTGGAGCCTCTCTCGCCTCTGCCTCGCCCCCTGCCCTGCGCCCCATTGTACACTGCGATCTGAGACTGGAGCCTCTCTCGCCTCTGCCTCGCCCCCGCCCTGTGCCCCCTCCTACACTGCGATCTGAGGCTGGAGCCTCTCTTGCCTATCCCTCAGCCCTGTTCATAAAGCACCAGTGGCGTATATGATACATTGGTCATATTTTTCAAATATTAAAATCAATTGCAGAAAAAAAAAAAAAAAAAAAAAAAAAAAAGATTGTAAATTCTTGAATGAAATTAAAAAAAAAAAAGCGTTGTGACCACTTGAAGTCCTTAACTGTGACCCTTGCTGGCCCCACCCTCCGCTGCTTAAATATTAAGTGGGCGTGTTTGGACTCGATACCAGGAGCGCTGTTGCCAGATCTAGTGCAGCACAGCGTCTGAGACTTTGATTCAATCTGGCACCGCCCTGCTCTTTGCAAAATTACGCAATTATGATGGCACACAATGGAGGAAAACAACAGCACGCACACTGGCGCTGGCCCTGCTAGCTCCCTCTAGTGCCAGGAGGTAGAAACACTACCAGCTCCCAGATAAGGATTAAGGTGAAATGGGGCCCTAGGCAAGATAGCAGTTTTTACCTACTGCTCATGATCACCTCACCTGGCTTTTTTTGAAGGGGCACTATGGCGAAAAATTGTAGAATTTAAAATATGTGCAAACATAGACAAATACGAAGTACGTTATTTCCAGAGTAAAATGAGCCATAAATTACTTTTCTCTTATGTTGCTGTCACTTACAGTAGGTAGTAGAAATCTGACAGAAGTGACAGGTTTTGGATTAGTCCATCTCTACATTAGAGAAGGTGGCCCGAACCTCCGATTTTAGGTTCGCAAACCTACTGCAAAAGTTCGGTTCGCGCGAACTTTCGCAAACCGCAATAGACTTCAATGGAGAGGCGAACTTGGACAATTAGTAAAAATTATGCTGGCCACAAAAGTGATGGAAAATATGTTTCAAGGGGTCTATTACCTGGAGGGAGACATGGTTGAGTGGAATAGACATCAAAAGTCCCAGAAAAAAATCTGGATTTGACACAAAGCAGTGTTTTAAGGTCAGAAACCTCATTGAATGTTCAATTGCAGGCCTACACTGCTTTACAACATCAGGAAGTGTAATCCTCCCTCTCTCCCTCCTCCTGGAGGGAGGAGCAGGGTCTTGTCTTCCAGGCAATTGTAGGATTTCAAAAGCCAGCTTACATACATTGGCCGGGCCCGGGAGTCAAACCCGGGTCTAGTGCTTGGTAGGCAGCTCTCCTCACCACCACTATACCACCACCAACACTACATGCTGAAGCCAGCCTGGCATGTACCATTATGATATATCCAAGAGAAAAATGAGCTTGCTGTAACGATCGGTGAAGCACAGAGATGATCTGATTACCGGTGATTTGCAGTATCACTGGGAATACAGATGTATACCAGATTATAAGTAATCTGCAGTATCACCGATAATCCGATATACCAGCTAACTTCTGTTCACCCGAGTAGAGTGTGGTGTTAGGTGTAAACAGTAACACTTAGAGGATTAGGCCTCAGCGCAGTAAGGAGTACTGCACGGATTCCTTCCGAAGACCTGAACTCTCCAAGGCGAGAGGAGTCAGGTCGAGAGTAGGAAGGATTGTCTGAAAGTGACACTCAGGAGGAAGTGTCACTAACAGGACGGGGAACCGCCTCCAATAGTAAGGTCGGTTCTCGAGGTCGGACAAGCCAGGTCGTAACACACGGACAGATAAAGTACAGATTCAGAAGGCAGAGGCGGAGTCTAGGTACAGGCAGGGTTCGGCAACAGGGTATCAGAAATATCGAGGTACAAGATCAGGAGGCAGAAGCAGAGTCTAAGGACGAGCCGGGGTTCGGCAACAGGGTATCAAAATGGCAAGGTACAAGATCAGAGTTCAGGAGGATAGTCAGGCAGGCAAAGGGTCATAACAGATAATCACAATCAAACTAGTACTTTAGCTATCAACAGAATCTAGCTAAGTGTAGGATTACAGCTCCAGCTGGTCCCGGCACACTTAAGGATCTGACTACAGGTCTGAGTGCTCCCACGTATGTGTTCGCAACGCCAGACAACCAGCAACTGCACAGCCGGCAGTATATATACCCATACATATCTCCAGCACCTCCCTAAGTGCTGGACCAATGAGGAGTGGAGCCAGAATCAGTTGACCAGCCTGGTCCGCCATGCCCTGCACGGGGACAGCCGCCTCAGACTGAGTGGAGGCGGCTGCCTCCCCGTGCTCTGCCAGACTGTGTGCGGAAAGAGCCGCCTGCCGCTGACTCATGGCGGCGGCTCTTCCGCGATTCTTGACACTTGCTTAGGGATTTGTAGGATGTCAAAAGCCAACTCACATACATTGGGCAGGAATCGAACCCAGGCCTACCGCGTGGTAGGCTGCTATTCTAACCATTATACCACCAACACAACACACTACAATGCTACATGCTGAAGCCAGCCTAGCATGTACCATTATGATATATCCAAGAGAAAAATGAGCTTGCTTAGGGATTTGTAGGATGTCAAAAGCCAACTCACATACATTGGCCATTTTGACATCCTACAAATCCCTAAGCAAGCTCATTTTTCTTTTGGATATATCATAATGGTACATGCTAAGCTGGCTTTAGCATGTAGTGTTGGTGGTGGTATAGCGGTGAGAAGAGCTGCCTACCAAGCACTAGACCTGGGTTCGATTCCCGGCCAATGTATGTAAGCTGGCTTTTGAAATCCTACAATTACCTGGAAGACAAGACCCTCCTCTTCCGGAGGGAGAGAGGGAGCTGTTGCGGGGTGCAATATAAGGAATAACAATCAGCCAGGAGCAAGCTAACAAGCCTACAAGAGCCTAACTAAGCTTTCCCTGGCAGAGTCTGTCAGCAGCTGTCAGTTAACTAATTACTGTAGGCAAACGAGTGAGTAAAACGTCTGGAGAACCTTGCCTTTTATAAGTAGGGGTGGGGCTCCAGGAGTGAGTGTAGTCTGATTGGTGACAATGTGCTTGCTGACTGTGTTGTAGAGGGTCAAAGTTGACCCTAATGGAGCATTATGGGGCAAATCGAACTTTCGTAAAAGTTCGCGTTCTCTGGTGAACGCGAACCACCCAAAGTTCGCCTGGAACCGTTCGGGCCATCTCTACTCTTCATAGAAACAAGGAACACCAAGAGCCCCAATAGTGTAATATGTACTGGTAAATGGTTACTAGATAGAGTAAATATTAATACTCACAAACCAGGGTTACCATTAGGCAACCACTGTAAAGGCAGGTGGGGAGATTTTCCTGACCCCACTCAGGAATAAGAAGTCACTCTCTGTAGATGAGAAAAAGGGGTTCAACCCTCCACCCAGGGTGGACTCAATATTATGCAGGAGAACAGAGGCGCCAAAAGGATAAAAGGAAGCTAAATGAGCTTAAAAACCAAATTCTTGGTAAATAGAGGAGGTAGCGGGATCAAACCTGCGAAACGTGTTGCATATTTGGAGTTCATAAATAAAATATATTGACTGTGTTTACTACAGTCGTTGTGTATCTACTTGGAGGAGGTAAGTCCACCACTACCTCCTCTATTTACCAAGAATTTGGTTTTTAAGCTCATTTAGCTTCCTTTTATCCTTTTGGTGCCTCTGTTCTCCTGCATACTACTCTTCATAGGAGATTCTCAGCAAGGCTTTTATTCTTTATAAAGATATTCTCTAAAAAGGATTTCAACAATGATCCTGGCCAGATCCCCTGCTCGCTACACAATTTTTTGTAGAGCAACTGCCATTCACTAAGTGCTTTTGAAAATAAATAAATCCCTGAGAATCCCCCATGAAGAGATGGACTAGCCCAAAACCTGTCGCTTCTGCCAGATTACTACTACCTACTGTAAGTGACAGCAACATAGGAGAAAAGTAATTTATGGCTCATTTTACTCTGGAAAAGCCATACTTCTTATTTGTATATGTTTGTTGCACATATTTTAAATTTTTTTGCCATAGTGCCCCTTTAATAAGATTTAGTGAGGGAAGTGGCATAGCAATAGGGGATGCAGAGGTTGTCCCTGGACCAGGGGGGCTCATCTTCATCCATCTTATTAGCTTTTCATAGCTCCAGCACAGAGGGTAACCTGAGGACTACCAAAGTTTTTGAGGGCACTAAAGAATCATCAAGTATTGCCTCCTGTTTTTTTGAGTTCAGGTGTGCTTTAATTGTGGTTAAAGCGGAATATAACCCTGCATTTCAACTTTGCTCTAAAACATTATTTACTGCATATTATATGCAACCAGCATTTTTTTTTTACTAGACCAGCATTGGAAGGGTTACACACAGAGGTTTAAAGTTCCGTGGAGAGATATGCAGAAGTTCAGATAGATACATTTAACTAAATAGAATGTAACAAGTGAGAAATGTTACACACTCTTTGGCTTTCCCTTAGCTCAGGGGTAGGGAACCTATGGCTCAGGAGCCAGATGTGGCTCTTTTGATGGCTGCACTGGCTCACTTACAAATCAAACAGCACAGCTTAGTGCGGCAGGGCAAGTAAAATTTTTTAAGTAGGCACGCTACTGCTGTAGTATGCACTACTAACTTACTCACACTCCCCCCAAAACGAACAGCTGCTCCAATTGTCCCACTCTGGACCCTGTCAGGTCCAGTGACTTTGTAGGACGAGGTCCCCGCACTTTGAATGGTCCAATAGGCTACCTGTCATTTCACAGGCAGCCTTTTGGGCCAAAATGCAGGGATCTCATCCTACAAAGTGAATCAACCCTCAAGTCAGCTAGCTAATTGTACAAGCTGTTAGTCGGTATTTCTCCTGTCTGGCTCTCGAGGAAATTGCTGATGTTGCTGAAACCCAAGAAAAGCTGAAGATGTGTCTAACACGTCCGTTGCCCGGAGGATCAACTGTATACACATCACCATGGCAACAGGGACGTGAGCCCTGCTGTCCCAGTTTGAAACATATTGTATGGCTCTCACGGAATTACATTTTAAAATATGTGGCTTGGTTTAGGGCTCTCTCAGCCAAAAAGGTTCCTGACCTCTGCCTTAGCTCCTTCTCAGTCAGAGACAGTGAGTCACATTCCACACTTAGATACATTTAAGTAAACAAAATGTATCTATGTCAGCTTCGGATGCGTCTGCAGTTCTCTCCAGGAACTTTAAACCTCTGTGTGTAACCCTTCCAATGCTGGTCTAGTAAAAAAAAAATTGCTGATTGCATATAATATGCTGTAAATAATGTTTTAGAGCAAAGTTGAAATGCTGGGTTATATTCTGCTTTAATCTTTTACATTGCGTCTATCGTAATCAGGGCCGGTTCTCTCATGAAGCAAGGTGAAACATTTGCATCAGGCGCAGAGATTACAGGGGCAGCATGTTTGTACTGTGTTTAGACTTACATGCAGTCAGAGTAGGAGGAGAAGCGAGAGGAGAGCGAGGTGAAGAGGTCATCATTGGGGAAAAGCAGCTTGTTGTGCGGTGTGAGGAGTCTGACAGTGAGTGAGGAGGGGGGAGGCAGGAGAGCATCATTGGGGAAAAGCAGCTTGTTGTGCTGTGTGAGGAGTCTGACAGTGAGTGAGGAGGGGGGAGGAAGGAGAGCATCATTGGGGAAAAGCAGCTTGTTGTGCTGTGTGAGGAGTCTGACAGTGAGTGAGGAGGGGGGAGACAGGAGAGCAGCATTGGGGAAAAGCAGCTTGTTGTGCTGTGTGAGGAGTCTGACAGTGAGTGAGGAGAGCGAGGCGAAGCGGTCATCATTGGGGAAAAGCAGCTTGTTGTGCTGTGTGAGGAGTCTGACAGTGAGTGAGGGGGGGGGGGGGCAGGAGAGCAGCAGGGTGTCAGTTGACTTGCACAGCAGAAGGGAGGAGGTGGTACTGCTGTCCTGACTGAGGAGGAATGGAGGACATGAGGGTGAGCAGACTCGCAGCCAGCCAGTGTGTTGTTGTGTTGAGCTGCAGCGTGTCATGTCTCAGGTTGTTGCTTAGGCTCCCTTGTTGACTGAGAACATTGAATGAAGCAGAGCAAATTGTGGGGTGCTGTGCGATCATTCCAAATTGGGGGGTGGGGGCATGCTCATAAGTTTGCCTCAGGCAGCAAAAAGTCTAGAACCGGCCCTGGTTGTAATGGACAATATTATTGCATTCACAATCATCCACCAGGCAACCTAGGCAGGTGTTTGGGGCCTAGTGGGTGTCAAAGGGCCCACTTGCCCCCTTCTTCCATCACTCGCCAAGCTTTGTTACCTTTAAACGCTCTCTAAAACTCATTTGTTCCGACAAGCATATGCGCTACCTTAGGCCACTTCCCTTTGTCCTAAGACCAAATTGCACCCCTACTAGGTATCCTAAAACACACAGCCTCTATATATTTGTTGTATACTACCCCTCCTCTTGTTCCCCCCCCCCCCCCCCCCATTCCCTTTAGATTGTAAGCTCACAAGGGCAGGGCTTTCTCCCCTTGTTGTGTCTTGGAATTCATTAAACATTTTATTTATCATCATGTTACTTTTATCACTGTCATTACCAATTCTGTATTTTGTATTCTGTATCTTGTATCATTTTTTGTGTTTTGTCACTAATTATGTATCTTGTATATTGGTGTACACCATTATCTGTATTATTATGTACCCCATGTTTGTTTCTTACTTTGTACAGCGCCACGGAATATGTTGGCGCTTTATAAATCAATAATAACAATAATGGAGATGGTAAAATTGGTCAGTGATTGGCCAACGGGCGTGACCGCGGCGGCAGCCCCAGGCGTCAAGTCCTGGGGCCGGCTTTTGCAGGAGATCGCACGCACATCTCCGCTTGGTAGGCGGAGCTCCGCCCCGCCTTCAAGGGACACTTAAGTCAAACAAAAAAAAAATGAGTTTTACTCACCTAGGGCTTCCAATAGCCCCCTGCAGCTGTCCGGTGCCCTCACCGACTCCCTCCGATCCTCCTGGCCCCACCAGCAGCCACTTCCTGTTTCGGTGACAGGAGCTGACAGGCTGGGGACGCGAGTGATTCTTTGCGTTCCCAGACACATTAGCACCCTCTATGCTGCTATATGGTATATCATATATGCTATAGCAGCATAGATGGCGCTATTGTGGCCAGGAACGCGAAGAATCACTTGTGTCCCCAGCCTGTCAGCTCAT
This sequence comes from Hyperolius riggenbachi, assembly GCF_040937935.1. Classification (NCBI taxonomy): domain Eukaryota; kingdom Metazoa; phylum Chordata; class Amphibia; order Anura; family Hyperoliidae; genus Hyperolius; species Hyperolius riggenbachi. Next base: position 27,166,659 of record NC_090654.1, read on the forward strand.
GTCACTGAAACAGGAAGTGGCTGCCGGCGGGGCCAGGAGGATCGGAGGGAGAAGGCGAGGGCACAGGACAGCTGCAGGGGGCTATTGGAAGCCCCAGGTGAGTAAAACTCATTTTGTTTGTTTGACTTAAGTGTCCCTTTCAGTCTCCCAGCGGCGATCACCGTCTTTTATTGCCGTACAGCGATGCAATCCCCTGGGAGACATGACAGTGGTCGGCTATCATAGGCTGAAGCCTATGACAGCTGATCATGCTGATTGGCTGGCGGGGGGTGGGGGGAGGGAGCGGGGGGGGGGGGGGGGAAATCAATACATTTATTTAAAAATAAATAAGAAAAATATTTCCCCCAAAAAATAATCATCATCATCGATCAGACCCCGCACCAACAGAGAGCTCTTTAGGTGGGGAGAAAAGGGGGGAATCACTTGTGTGCTCTGTTGTGTGGCCCTGCATTGAGGCATTAGAGCTGCAGTGGCCAATTTAGCAAAAAAATGGCCTGGTTTTTAACACTGCGGTCCTCAAGTGTTTAAAATTGGATATGTGTGTATGCACCTGAAGAGAAACCTGGAGCTGTAAATCATAAATAAGAAGTCTACACCAAAATAACGCTTCACATTCTTCACATTTTCTATTATTTATAAAACATAAAAAAATAATACAAACCGTTAAATGTAACAGCATTTTAGGAGAAAAAAACAACAACAGATTTTACAGACTGAATCTATGTACAAAATATTTACAAAACACATGACAGTAAACAGAGTTTTCGTCCTTCATATACTACGTAATGTTTTCAATATCACTAGCATTTCCTATTGAATCAGACAATGAGGCAAATGGCCGGAATTGGTAAAAAAAGAAAAAATGAGGACTTTATTTCGGGGAGAATCTCTGATAGTCACATGGCACGATTTAAAAGCGGCCTCCGGCTTTAAAAGTCAGCTACAGAGACAAATATCAGAAACGGCAGAGAAATCCGGGAGCATTGCATGCTGGGAATTCTAAAGACAAAAAGAGAAAACTGTAGTTGGTTGGGAAAGGGGGGGGGGGGGAGGTCGGGGATCTGAGGGGTAAAATAAATAAGGCAATAAGGCATCCAAAAAGCGAGGAAAATGAGAGGTAGATGTTTTAGACATACATAATATGTGGTGGTTTAGAGATGCATACCATCTACATTTACAATAACTTTATTCTTGCAGGGTTAAACTACTGAAAAGTGATGCGTCAGTTAAGGATGGAGTCAGGTGGGCTTCCTCGTCACTTATCTTCTATTGCGGACTCCGGAAGTGAGATCTCCCAGAAGCACCTCATATTAAAGGACAACTGAAGCAAGAGGGATATGGAGGCTGCCATATGTATTTCGTTTTAAAGCGGAATATAACCCTGCATTTCAACTTTGCTCTAAAACATTATTTACAGCATATTATATACAACCAGCATTTTTTTTTTTACTAGACCAGCATTGGAAGGGTTACACACACAGCTTTAGGCCTCGTTCAGACTATACGCGCTGCCGTGGGCATTTTGGCAGCGCGTATAGTGTGCGACACGCAAGAACGGTAGAAGGGCATAGACAGCCCTTCTACCGTTCCCATCATATGCGCTGCGTGGCAGCGCGATTGCGCTATCGCGTACTGCACGCATTTTTGGGAATCGCAGCGCAGATCCCATTCATTGTAATGAATGGGATCCGCAGCGCATAGGAGCGCAGATGGCGTGCGATTGGACGCGTTGCGTTCCGATCGCACAGCCATCTGCGCTAAATGATGTGAACGAGGCCTTAAAGTTCCTGGAGAGAACTGCTGCCACATCTGAGGCTTATACATAGATACATTTCAGCAAAACAAAATGTAACAACTGTGGAATGACTCACTCTCTCTGGGCTCTTTCACATCAGAGCTTGCGTTGGAGAACGCTCAAAGCATACGTTTTGTTGTATGCGTTTTAATGCGTTTTGATATGCGTTGCACTGCAGTGAGTGTGCGTTTTTAATCCGTTTTCAATGCGTTACAGCACATAGAAAAACGCAGTTAATTTTTGTTTCTTTTAGTTTTCAACTTTCTACATTGTTCCTCTTTTGCATTCTGGGACTGATTGCCTGCGTTCGGATCAAAAATGCGCATAGTGTGCGTTTTACATTGATTAACATTGTAACGCATAAAGCTAGCGGCGGCCGAATAACTGCGCCTGGGTGCAGTGTAACGCAACGCACAAAAAGGCTGCGTTATATGTGAAAGCTAAAATGAAAGTCTATGGACTTTCATTTTACCTTGGGTAACGCAAACTTTACCCTTTGCGTTGAAACGCAGAAAATCTGCCCTAATGTGAAAGAGCCCTTAAGGCTGTGCAAGAGCTGGAGGACAGCCAAAGAGTGTGTAACATTCACCACTTGCTACATTTTGTTTACTGAAATGTATCTATCTAAACTTTGGCTGCCAGGAGCAGCTCCCTCCACAGAACTTTAAACTCTGTGTGTAACCCTTTCAATGCTGGTCTAGTAAAAAAACAAATGCTGGTTGCATATAATATGCTGTAAATAATGTTTTAGAGCAAAGTTGAAATGCAGGGTTATATTCCGCTACAATGCCAGTTGCCTGGCAGCCCTGCTGACCCTCTGCCCCTAATGTTTTTAGCCATAGACCCTGAACAAGCATGCAGCAGATCAGGTGTTTCTGACATTATTGTCAGATCTGACAAGACCAGCTGCATGCTTGTTTCTGGTGTTATTCAGACACTACTGAAGTCAGATAGATCATCAGGGCTGCCAGGCAACTGGTATTGTTTAACAGGAAATAAATATGGCAGCCTCCATATTCTTCTCATTTCTGTTGTCCTTTAAATGGGAAACGCCCCCAGAACCTGTGAGTAATGCATGAAGGATGCTGAGTGTCATTTGGATTATACAGCTGTGATTAATCATTTTCATAACACTCAGACATTACACTTGTAATCCTTCACAACCTGACTCCTTCGTCTGACCGGTTCGCAGACGCCCACATCTGCCTGGCTTAAGACTTGTTTGTGTGCAGACAGAGGTAAAACACGTGGGAAGCAAGGGATTTTGTATCAGACATTCAGTAGTGCTGCTTCTGTGTAGCAGAATTCACGGAATAGCAGTTGGTGGATTGATAAGGCTTTAAAGCACTAATCGTAATCACCCATTGCTTCCGTTTCCTGCGTAGGCTAAAGTCTCCTACACATGGTAGAGAAAAATCATCCAAGACTATTGTTCTGCGCAGGGGTGTAACTAGAAATCACTGGGCCCCCCTGCAAAACTTTGGGTGGGGCCCTCTCCCCCGGCCCACTGAATAGGGACTGTCTACAAAACTTTGTATGAATTATTATCAGTGGCTGAGCAGATACAGTCATTAGAACTATTGTGCAGAGAGCAGAAAGCTTTTCTTTCCATGCCCAGACTTCTCAAGTATCACTACAGTACACAGCACTTGGGGAGGGGTAGAGAGGCTGGGGGTAGAGCAGTGCTGTAAACAAGACCCTGCTGAACACTAAATAGGGACTGTCTACAAATCTTTGTCTACAAAACTTTCTATGATTCATTATCAGTGGCAGAGCAGATCCAGTCATTTGAAAACTAAAGGTCCGTACACATGCCTGATCAAAGGCAACGACGGGTCCGTCGTCACCTCCTGCTGGGCGTGTTTTCAACAGACAGTACGGCGTGTGTACAGTCTGTCGGTGGATTGATCAGGCTGTTTCTGAGCGATCCGATCAGGCATGTTACGGACCTTAAGGGTAAGGAGAGAAAAAAAATAAACTTTCTGCTCTCTGCACAATTGTTCTGTGTCTCAGGATGGGGCCCCCCTGCAGCTGCATTCCATGCAGGGTCTTGTTACGCCCCTGGTATTGCGTCATTTCAACCAAGAATCTAGCATGTGCACACAGCTGACCCATGATTAGTGTCAAATGACCACATGCGCTCCTTTCTTCCCAGCATAGCCAGCACTGTCAACTTCCTGTTTTCCTTTTCTCAAGTTCCCCTAGTCAGGGCCAGTTTAACACCCAATGGGACCCTGGGGCAAAGGTAACCTGCCCCAACCTCTCCCCCGGCAACCCCCTCCCCCCCAGAGCCTCCAAGCCAGCTGTCGCCTCCCGATCTCTCCCCTTAGCTATGATGTGCTCCCCGGGGCCCCTGCACTGTAACACCATTGGTATCTCACCTGTCCGGGTGGCAGCGCACTTCTCCCATCTTCTTCCTGCCTCTTGTGATCCAGTGCATGTTGCGTGAGGACATGTGCTGGCCACAGGAGGCAGGCAGTGAGATATGAAGATGGGGAGCATGAACAGCGTGCTGTCCGCCGGGATAGGTGAGATATCAAGGCTGTTATAGAGTAGGGGGGCCCCGGGGAGGGAATCAGGGGTCTTGCTGCCTGGAAGGGAATTGCCACCCTATTCTTTATGGAAGCATCGGCTCTGTCCCTAGTGGAATTAACAAAGAATGTGTTCCTTAATAGGTACCTGAAGTGAGAGGGGTATGGAGGCTGCCATATATATTTCCTTTTACAATAATACTGAAGCAACTGTGTGGGAAAAAAGTCAGACACTCGCCTATGGAGCCTTCGCTTTCCTTTCTCGGTGTCCTCGTTCCATCACTGCTGCCCCCCCTCGTTGCTGGTATTCAGCCTACTGAGGGACACAAGATATACCAAGCTTTCCGTGGGCTCCTGGAGGCAGCTGATTTGAACGGCGGGCAACGCTGGACCAAAGACACCGAGAGAGGACAGGGAAGGCTTTGTAAGAGCCACACCCTTCCCTTTCAATAGGCGAGTATCTGCCTCATTTTCCCCACAGTCACTTCAGTATTGCTTTACACAACTCCACTGCCTGATCTCTTTGGCTACAGCTATGTAAACCATAAACCTGAAACAAGCATGCAGCTCATTGGGTCAGAGTCAGGCCTGGATTTACATCACAGGAGTCTATAGACACAGATGTTCTGGCACCTTAGACTCCGCCCTCCATGAATCTACAAACCCCCGCCGAACCGCGCCGCAGGTGTGCTGGCTGGCCCCAGCTGTCACTTCCACCTTACATCCCTTGTCTGTCATAGGTAGCTACAGGTGCCCCTTAGTATTAGTTAGCCAGAGTTACCCTCAGTATTAAGTAGCTAGAGGTGCCCCTGACTGAAGGGAGATCTGGTCAGTGGAATGCAGAGATCAGGGTGAGGAACCTCTCATTTACACTCCTCTTCAGGACTCTGCATAGGGAAGGAGGGAGGGAGGCACTCAGGGAGGGGAATGAACCGCCTTTCCATCTTTAGACGCCTGTAGGCACGTGCCTACAGCGCCTTATGGTAAATCCGGCCCTGGTCACAGCACCTGATCTGCATGCTTGTTCAAGGTCTGTGTGGCAGAGGATCAGCAGCCAGGAAATATGCATTGTTTAAAAGGCAATAAATATGTAAGCCTCCATTTCCCTCTCACTTCAGATGTCCTTTAAAGCAGAAACAGGAAGTTAAATGGGCATTAAAACCCTGGGTGTCACTGGTGCACAGGAAGTGGGAAAAGATCCCTCAGCCACTGTAGGGCTGACTATCACCATAGAATCTTACTGCTCAATTTATAACATCTATCTTATATGAGGGTCTTGGCCAATTGAACATAATATGGACAGATAGTTTAACTAGGCCCATGTACTACATGGATGGGGTAGTATTGCACAAGATCATACAATCTGGTTGTATAGTATGTGGTCACCTTACAAAATGGCAGCAAGGGCATACCTAACTCCATCTGCAACTATAAACACATGTTTTGGGGAACAACCCAATTTGAATTTGTTAAGGGCTGTTTGCACATTTTTTAAGTATATTCTGGGAAACAGAAAAGTTAAGGAGGATAAAAAAGATTTTATGACTTTTTGTACCTTTTACAGGACACCTGACCCGAGCAAGGCTATCTAAAGTAAGCACAGAGGTATGTGCATGCTGGGTACACCAACCTCTGTGTGTTGTCTGTTGTTCTCCTCGTTCCCCTGGTCCCCGTCATCGCTACTTGAAAAATTTAACTTTTAGCAAAAGTCATATTTTCAGACAGGAAGAGACAGGCAATGTTCCTTTGTACCACCCTCTGATAGGCTGGGACATTGCTGCACGCCTGCCTCTTCCTGTCTGAAAATTTGACTTTAGCCAAAAGTTCAATTTTTCAAGGAGTGATCAGAGAGAATGGGGGAAATGAGGATAGGAATGGACAACGCAGAGAGGTATGTGGATCTAGCATGAACATACCTCAGCATTTACCTTGGGTAGCTGTGCTTTGAGTCAGGTGTCCTTTAAAGGAGACAACGTCAACATCTGGCTATGTCCATTGACCAATGAGGTGTTCTGTCTGAGTTAAAAAATGGCAAAAATACAATAGAAAATGATCTTCCTTGTCACAATCTGATTGAGCATGTACCACATGCTGCTTCACAGTAAGTACAAGAGATGAGGTTGCGTCTCTGGGTAAGATATCGCTTATAAAAAAAGTTTTTAAAATGAAAGAACACAGTTGTTAAACCTGGGCTTTGGGCCGAGTCATGCAGCCATCTGTGGCTGTGGTTGGCAGTACCTCGGAACTGCTTGGCTGCCCTATCAAAGCTATTTCATTCACTATAGAAAGGTTATCTTGTCCCCTATCACTTAAATTGCACTTCCCTAAGATGCCTTTGAGTTGAAGCCAAAAGAAAGACTGTCTGTTCTCCTCAGGAGGCCACTCCAAGTAGGTTTTAGTTCGAAGGAGTTTCCGTAGCCTGTGGAACCTTTTTGGCAGATCTTCCATGCTGACGCTTTCCTTGACCACCAGAACAATGTCCTCAAATGCGTGGCCAATGGCCCTTTGGTGAGCAAAATAGAGTTCATAGTTACACCACTCGCTGTTGACAAAGTTGTTGGACAGAACAAAAATGATCTTGCGGCTGTTCTCAATATTCTCAATTATGTTGTCAATGATCCATTTTCCAGGCTGAAAGTCCCTCTCATGGATACATACTCTGTATGGTGGGTTGGAAGTCTCTAGATGAGGGAGGAGAACCCTCCTTACCCAATCAGCATCCGAATAGCTGTAAGAGATGAAGGCATGATAGGCGTAGTCTTTGATTTGGTCTACATTCCGGGAACGATATCTAGACCGAATTATTTGACATGTCGCTCTAATGTACCATGGTGCATTGAACCTCCAGCACAACAATGAGCAGACAATGACCACAAATGCGGTCACAGATACAGAAATTGCCACTACTAAGCCGATTTCACACTCCAGCCTTCCAGGGTGATAATCATGAATTCTAGTGTTTAGTAAATGCTGGGGTTGATAACAGTAATAATCATCAGGCCAGTCTGGAAGAACTAATGACCCCTCCAGTACGGTCTCCCTTATGAAGGCATGAAGTTCACATGTACAATAGTATGGATTGTTCCCCGCAGTCAGGTTTGTCAGCTGGGGCAAATGTTGAAAAGAACCCCTATCAATCACCCCAAAAGAATTACCCTCTAACCCCAGTACCCAGAGGTTAGGACTGTGCCACCCTGATGGAATGAACTTGATTTTATTGTTTCTGAGATACAGTTTTTGCAGATTGGTTGCCTTTTTAAAATAACTCATATCTAGTCTATCAAGTTGGGAATTGGACATGTCCAAATATTCCACTGTGGTGGGCAGGCAGTTAAACACTTCAAACTTAAGCATATTGTCTGATAAAATAAAAACTTTGATAGAAGGTAACCACACACACGACTCGTTGAGACTCCCAAGATTGTTGGAACTAAGGTCAACGTAGGTCAGCTTTGGCCACTGGGCTGTCAACGATGAAAGTGTCTTTAGACTTCTCATGACATTGTTGCTGGCATTGAATACCTCAATATTTGGTAAACTGCTATCTGGGCACTGCAAGTTGAATAGATACGAGGCAAGAAGACGGTTCCCAGATATATTGAGTGTTGCTAATTTTTTCATCTGGTCCCAAGCATCGCAGGGAACGTAGTTAAAGTTCACATTAATGATGTGAAGTTTAGTGACCTGGCTAAACCAGGTGAATGTCCAGTCAAATCGAAGTATATCTGGGTTGGTTACATCCTTTATCACCAAGTTTTCCAACTCTAACTCTGTAATGGCAATATCTGAACTGCTGGCATTTGGAGAACGGGCAAAGTCTATGGTAAGTATAGAAAGATTATCCACCTCAGATTTCTGGACATTTAGCAAAACCAGGCGTAGGAGATTCTCATTAAACTTTCCTCTGTAGAAGACAAGGTCCCGTACGGTAATCTGTGGTAGATATGAGAAAATGTCAACAGCCCCCATGTAATAGGACAGCTCAAACAAATTTCGAAAACGGAGGCTGATTAAAGATTTACCCGACAAATCCTTCAACATGTCCATCAGCAGTTTTGGGTTTTTGTCCACTGCTATATCAAACCACAACTCACGAGTGTTCAGCTTCAAGAAAGCCCCAGGTTCATAGTAGTCCAAGCTGGACTTGGATTTTAGAGCAAACCTAAAAAGGCTGATGTTCTGAATTGAGACAAAGTCATCTTTTAAGATATTCCCAACAAGAGGACCTCCAATGGACAAATATTTCAAGTTCACCAGATTGACGAACGCCTTTCCAAGAAAAGCATGTTGATAGAAGTTATTGGACATATCCAAGATCTGCAAGTTCTTCAGGTCTTCCAATGAGGACTGAGGAATCTTTACAAGAGAGTTATTAAACAAAGTCAAGTTCCTAATTTGCAAATTATTCTGGAATGTTCTGTCTTCCATAAAGGAAATGTTGTTGAAGCTCAAGACTAATGTGCGTAGGTTGCGATACCGAGAGAAGTTCTGTGCGTATATGGCCGAGATTTGGTTATATGACAGATCCAGGTATTCCATATCCTCGTGGAGATTTTGAGGGACTCGTGTAAGCTTCTTCCCATTGCAAATGACGGTTTTCTTGTCTATACTTGTGTCACAAACCGACTGGCACCAAATCAAGGCAACAAAACCACCAATCAAGACGATAAGGAGCATCCACCTCCCATGGCGTGGAGACATATCTAGATAATTCACATCTTTTTCTGGAAAAAAAGGGAAAAAGATTTTAAATCTTTATGTGAGTGATACACTTCAGATTTATATTTTCCACTTAAAGTGTAACTGTCAGGCATAAAATCAATTATTTATTTTTGTCTGGCAAACACGTATCAAGGATGCTAACCAGGCAGTCCAAAAGTTGAAATCACTATTACTTTTCTTGTTGATAAATGATCATTCCCCAGTTTACCTGATTCTTATTTAATACACCCAAAATTTGGTACACAAAAAAGGAAGTTGCAGGGCATGCTGGGTTGTCCTTTTTTGCTTCTCTACTTCCCCCTCAGACAACCATTGCAACCTGATTGGCTGAAGCCTCTTTCCCTCCTGTTTTCCCCTCCCACCTGTTCCTCTCTGATGGCCAATATTTCTCATGCTTAGACAATGCACTTTCTATAGTGAAGGGCGGGCAATGCATACACAATGAGGCATAGGAGAGTGAGGGAGGAAATTACATCAGAATTGGCTTCAAAATAGCCACAGTCAAAATGGGAAATGCTAAGAAGGATGTTCTCCTTTTTTTCCCTTTTTTTTTTTACTGTAGAAAAAAAAAAAACTAAAATCAAAACGTGGACAGTGCAATACATGTTATTTGGAGCAAGTATTTATATACGTGTTTTTTTCTCTGAGATACTATGGCTGACAGCTCTTCTTTAACAGGACTTTTCTGGCACCCACAGTTTTATTTTGTGTTTAAAAAAAATATCTAAGTTCAACGCAGTGGCGGACACAGCCAGCAGTGGGTCCCTGTGCAAAATTGCAATTGCGGGCCCCTACGACCTGCGGTGCGCAAAGCGCGCTGTGGCAAAAAAATGGGTGTGGCTACAACCTGCGGCGATAGGTCTGGATAGAACCTGCGGCACGTAGCGGCGCGGCAAAAAATGGGCGTGGCAATGACCGGATGAGGGCGGAGCTAACTGTAATTTAAAGCGAACCCGGGGTGAGGGTTTATTTCCTTTTAAACAATACTAGTTGCCTGGCGGCCCTGCTGATCTATTTGGCTGCAGTAATAAACTGAATTACACCAGCAACAAGCATGCAGCTAATCTTCTCAGTTCTGACAATATTGTCAGAAACCCCTGACCTGCTGCATGCTTGTTCAGGGTCTATGGTTGAAAGAATAAGAGGCAGAGAGGACCAGCACGGCGGCCAGGCAACTGGTATTGCTTAAAAGGAGAGAAATATGGCAGCCTCAAGATTATTCTCACCTCGGGTTCCCTTGAAAAGTGCAACGCAAAGACAGTGGGCCCAAGTTTTGGTGACCCTTTCCCCAGAAAATTCACATAATTGTGCAGGTTTTCTCAAGAAAATACACATCATGTCGGCAGATATGCCCAGAAAATACGTGCAATCATGTCGGCAGATATGCCCAGAAAATACGTGCAATCAAGTCGGCAGATTTGCGCAGAAGATACATGCAATCATGTGGCAGACCTGCCCAGAACATACACCTACTAATATAAATAAAAAAACAAAAACATTTACTCACCTGCAGCAGACCTCCTGTCCCAGCCTCCATCCGGCGCGCAGCTCCCATGGGTGGTTGGGTGGATAGGTAGCCGGGTGGGTAGGTAGGTAGGTAGGCAGCTGGGTTGGTAGGTAGGTAGGCCTTAGCCGGGTGGGTAGGTAGCCTGGTGGGTGGTTGGGTAGGTACCCGGGTGGGTGGCTGGTTAGCTGGGTGGGTAGGTAGCTTGGTGGGTGGGTAGCCGGGTAGGTAGCCTGGTGGGTGGGTGGGTAGGTAGCCTGGTGGGTGGGTAGGTAGGTAGCCTGGTGGGTGGGTAGGTAGGTAGCCTGGTGGGTGGGTAGGTAGGTAGCCGGGTGGGTGGTTGGGTGGGTAGGTAGCCGGGTGGGTGGGTAGCCTGGTGGGTAGGTAGCCAGGTGGGTGGGTTGGTAACTAGCCCGGTAGGTAGGTAGCCTGGTGGGTGGGTAGGTAGGTAGGCAGCCTGGTGGGTGGGTAGCCGGGTGGGTAGGTAGCCTGGTGGGTGGGTTGGTAACTAGCCCGGTAGGTAGGTAGGTAGCCGGGTGGGTGGTTAGGTAGGTAGCCGGGTGGGTAGGTAGCCAGGTGGGTGGGTAGGAAGGAAGCCTGGTGGGTGGGTAGGTAGGTAGCCGGGTGGGTGGGTAGCTATCCAGGTGGGGGGCCCGACTCCTATCCTCCCCTCTTCTTCTCCTTGGGGGGCCCCCCTCCCGGTATGCGCGGCGGGAGAGCGGCAAATACAGGAAGTCTCCGGGACTCCAGGCTGGCGCTAGAGGCTCAGCCGCTTGGTCTCCAATATGTCTCCAACTCTGTATACTGCTCGCTACTTCCTGGTTTAGAAGCGAGCCGTATATAGAGTTGGAGACATCGGAGACCAAGCGGCCGCTGAGCCTCTAGCGCCTGCCTGGAGCCCCGGAGACATCCTGTATTTGCTGCTCTGCCGCCGCGCATATCGGGAGGGGGGCCCCCCGAGGTGAGGGAGGGAGGATAGGAGTTGGAGGCCCCCCAGGGAGAAAATAAAAAAAAATATATATAAAAAAAAATACTTAATGGGCCCTTGAAGCAACGGCACTTCAGGGGCCCTCGTGCGGCGGCACGGCCTGCACAGCCGTATGTCCGCCACTGGTTCAACGTTTTTAATCGACACAGCTGAATAAGCACAGTCACCTTGCGTGCTCTAGTCTAACCCAGATTCCTAAAAGCCATGATGATATTTTACCTAATGAAGAAGCTCGACTGTGAAACGCGTTGTCCATCTCCACCAGAACTTCGAGGCATGAAAACTCCTTCTGCTGTCAACCTCCTGAGCTCCCTTAGGGCAATTCCACCTTCAGCGCCCACCCCCTTCACTTTATAACCCCCTAAAGTTGCAGCTGTCAGAATGATTGAACTATCTAGCATAACTAGATGAAACAAGGAAAATACCGCTCCACTCACAGAAGGGAGACAGTGCTGGAACAGGGGCTGCCCAGCCCAGAACACAATGTCAAGTAAGCGGAATCCGCACAATGTCTCCACAACCCAAAATGTATTCAGGACGTATCCCAATCAGATATGAAGAGCACTTAGACTGACATGTTTCGAACCTGCACGGTTCTTAATCATAGCCCAGGCTATGATTAAGAACCGTACAGGTTCGAAACATGTGGAGACATTGTGCGGATTCCGCTTACTTGACTATCTAGCATAACATTGTGTTAGCAACTGTACCTTATGGTCTCCTTTGGTACTCCTGTTTATTTAATTTAATTTGTACTCCTGTTTATGCTTGTTCTACTATTTATAATTCCTATCTCTACTCTGAGCAATTGTATGCGCCAAACCCAATTCCGGGCACGACTTAGTTGTGTTTGGCGATTACAATATTTCTGATTCTGAATCTGATTCCAAAGTGCAGAATAAAGATAAGATTGATTGAATTTTATCACACATCTCCTTCTTGAAGGTTGGGCCTTCTTACCTTTATATCCATACATCACTGTATTACCAGTTTTTTGAGGCGCCTCTATCAACACTATAGATGTATTATTTTATATGGCTTACTTTGTTTTTACATCCGAGTTTGGCCCAAAAAATGATTGACAGTATTCAGGGCTGGTTTTACCGCAAGGCACTGTAGGCGCGTGCCTATAGGCGTCTGGTGATGGAAAGGCAGCTCACTTCCCTCCCCAAGAGCCTCCCTCCTGCCTTTTCTATGCAGAGTCCCAAGTGGAGTGTGAATGAGAAATTATTCACCTGGGTCTCAGCATTGTACTGACCAGATCTCACTTCAGTTGGGGGACCTGTAGCTACCTAACAATTGAGGGCACCTGTAGCTTCTTAATATTGAGGGTACTTCTGGTTACCTAATGCTAAAGGAAAACCTGTATCTACCTATGACGGGCAAGGGAAGTAAGGGAGAAGGGCCAGCCAGCACACGTGCCGTGCAGTTTGGTGGGTGTTTGTAGGGTCATGGAGGGCGATGTCTAGGGTGCCAAGACTTCTATGCCTATAGGCTCCTGTGGTGTAAATCTGGGCCTGACAGTATTGCTTGGACAGGACAGAAAATCTAGGTCAAGCTTGACGGCTCATAGCATTGCACTATATTGAACAGTAAACCACTGTGGTTAAATCAATTTTCAAACTATGACCATGGTAGGATTAGACTGCGAGCTTCTGTGAGGACAGACAGTGATATGACTATGTACTCTGTAAAGTGCTGCAGAAGATGTCAGTGCTATATAAATACATAATAATAATAATAATATGGCAAGACATTAGACTATGACTATGGTAGGATTAGATTGTGAGCTCCTCTGAGGAAAGTCAGTAACATGACTATGTACTCTGTAAAGTGCTGCAGAAGATGTCAGTGCTATATAAATACATAATAATATGGTAAAACAGTAGACTATGACTATGGTAGGATTAGACTGCGAGCTCCTGTGAGGACAGTCAGTGACGTGGCTATGTACTCTGTAATGTGCTGCAGAAGATGTCAGTGCTATATAAATACATAATAATATGGTAAAACAGTAGACTATGACTATGGTAGGATTAGATTGTGAGCTCCGCAGAGGACAGTCAGTGACATCTTCTGCAGCACTTTACAAAGTACATAGTCATGTCACTGACTGTCCTCTGCAAAGACTATGACTATGGTAGGATTAGATTGTGAGCTCCTCTGAGGACAGTCAACAACATGTCTATGTACTCTGTAAAGTGCTGCAGAAGATGTCAGTGCTATATAAATACTGTCCATATTATTAGTATTAATAATAATAATAATAATAATATGCTATGACATTAGACTGACTATGGTAGGATTAGATTGTGATCTCCTTTGAGGACAGTCAGCGACAGGACTATGTACTCGGTAAATACATAATAATAATAATAATAATATGGTAGGACAGTAGACTATGATAAGAATTAGACTGTGAGCTACTCTGAAGTGAAGTGATCTGACATGAGAAACAAACAGTGAAACTTGTGAGAAACCACTGCCACCTTGTGGTAAGCTAGAAAGATGACATATGCTAAAACAGTTGTGACTGGAGAATGATTTTATTATAATAACAATGTAGGTTAAAAGTCACATTAACAGTATGAGGCGGCTTTTCACACTGCATTTTTTCAGTCTTTCCAATCACTCTGGCAGGATCTGCATACAATCTCCACTCTGTGCCTGCTCCACCCTTAATCTCTGTTTAACCTATATTTTATACGAATCTGCTTTCTCCGCCTGTTTCTTCCTGTCGATTGTTTGTTTGCTTTGTGCCATTTATACATTTACACTCATTTGTTCCATTTATAGTCTCCCTACCTTCTGACAAACCCTCAGCTGTGATAAGACTCCACTCTGATAGTGACCGAATCACCACTGCTCAGTGTATATACATCACTAGCTTGGGAGGTCAGTGTGACAGCATAGCCTGCCGTGGCTGAAGAGTATGCTGGTTAAGAGCTCTATAGGCGCCTGGTGCACCAGGCGATGGTCTGGAGCGCTCTGCAGGGGGGGAGGGCATAGCCGCGCGGAAGGGGGACCGCGGCCACCCCCGCAAGATGGTGTGTCCCCAGGTCTAATAGACGTTGCGCCAGTTCACCCGTTGCAGCCCGCAGCTCACCTCTCCAGCCTGCGGAATCTGGTTTCCGGCAGGCAGAGCAGGGCTACAGGAAAATGAATTCCGAAGCCCTGCACTGGAGACTAATTGTGTCTCCAGTGCAGGGCCACAGGTTTTCTTGCCTGGAGTGACAAAATGGCCAGAGGCAGCCCTGAAGGCCTCTGCTCTGACGCAGGAGACCTGGGTTCAAATCTCAGCTCTGCCTGTTCAGTAAGCTGCACCTATTCAGTAACCTGAACCCTAAAACTGCTACTGTCAAATGAGCGCCCCCTAGTGGCTGCCTTGCTAGTGCTTTGAGTCAGACAGGAGAAAAAGCACCATACAAATACTAGAACCATTATTTTATTATTATCTCAAGCTAGGCATACGCTATTCAACCACAGCACAGAACCGCGCTCAACATTACGATCACGCCCAAACCACCCGTGAGCAAGCCTCACTTGGATGTGAAATGGCTGTAGTAACATTAAGTGCTATTAGGTAGCCAAAGGTGCAACCCAGAATTAAGAAGCTACATATGCCCTCCAGTATTAAAGCGGACCTTAACTCAGAACTTCATCTCAGCGCTAAAAGATAAGCAGCAGCGTAATAACCTTTAAAAAAAAAAATATTTGGTGCAGCTGATACAAATCCTGCAAAACAAAATCTGTAGTTTGTCTACTTCCTGCTTTCAAGGAAGCAGACATATTAACATCCTGTGATTACAAATTTAGCTCTCTGCCATGGCAGTCAGCTGACACGGCTAAGGGATCAAATTAAAACTTGTGCTTAGTTACAGATGAGGGAGAATTAAACAGGCTTAAAGGACAACTGAAGAGAGAGCTATATGGAGGCTGCCATGTTTGTTTCCTTTTAAGCAATACCAGTTGCCTGGCAGCCCTGCTGATCCTCTGCTTCTAATACTATTAGCCATAGCCCCTGAACAAGCATGCAGTAGATTAGGTGTTTGACATTATTGTCAGATCTGACAAGACTAGCTGCATGCTTGTGTCTGGTGTTATTCAGATACTACTGCAGAGAAATAGACCAGCAGGGCTGCCAGGCAACTGGTATGGATTAAAAGGAAATAAATATGGCAGCCTCCGTATACCTCTTACTTCAGTTCCCCTTTAACTTTTTATGTACAAACAGGGTGCAATTCTCTGTTTTCCTTGTGTTCTGTGCAAGAGCTCAGGTCCACTCTAAGCAACCAGAGCTGCCCTCAATATTAGGCAGTCAGTATGAGGCAGCGAGAAGGTAGCAGACTTCACATTATACAAGAGGAGATCAAAAGTTTACAAATTAAAGAGAACCTGAGATAGTGAAATATAGTGTACTAGCCGACCCGCGTCGTAGCATACGCCGCATCTTCTATCTATCTAATAGAGTATGTGCCTCAACCTTGAAGCAAGAAGAATAAAGGTGGGTACACACATCAGATAAAAGTCTTTGGAAAATGAAAGATCACAGACCAATGTTACCCCCTTACATGTAGTATGAGAGCCATTCCTACACAGTCTAGTCTATGGAGCTGAACTCCCCATCAGACAGAAATCTTTGCAAGATGCTGCACACACAGATGCTGTACACATGCAACAGATCAGTATCTGCAAAAGATCAGTTCCTGCAAAATGCATTCATAGGGCTTGATTCACAAAAGAGTGCTAACTGTTAGCACGGCCGTTTTCGCGCGAATTTTCGCATTGCACGCGATTTTTTGCACGAAAACGATATCGATTTCGCACAAAAATTAGCATTTGCGCTCAAACGGTATCGTTTAGTGCGAAAATTCGCGATTGCGCGCAATGCGAAAATTTGTGCGAAAACGGCCGTGCTAACAATTAGCACTCTTTTGTGAATCAAGCCCATAGTCTATATCTGCAGATCTCATACACACCTTGTTTAACGGAGAATCATCTGCTGATCAGATCAACCAGGATGGATTTTTGGATCTGCAGATGATTGTCTGATCTGCAGATGAATGTCCGTCAAACATGGTGTGTATTATGCTGGGCATACATGGTAGGTTTTCTACTGTGTAATCGAGCCGCTGGCTCGATTCCCGCTCGTCCCCGCGGGCGCCCGGATCGATTCCCGCTCGTCCCCGCGAGCGCTTTCTTATTTTCCACTCGTTTCTTCTTTTGTCCTGCCCACCGGTATCGAGCGCAGAATCGATCCGGCGGGGTATCGGACATGTCGGAAATTATCAATCGAGCCATCAGCGACTCGATTACATGGTAGAAAACATACCGTGTATGCCCAGCATGAGATCTGCAGATATCATAGACTATGAATGCATTTTGCAGATACTGATTTTTTTTGCAGGAACAGATCTTTTGCAGATACTGATCTGTTGCATGTGTACAGCATCTTGCAAAAAATGCAAAAAATAGCTCAATAGAATAGACTGTGTAGGTATGGCTCTCATACTACATAGAAGGGGGTAAAATTGGTCTGTGATCTTTCATTTTCCAAAGACATTTATCTGATGTGTGTACCCACCTTTAGGCTTTCCATTAGAAAATGTATGCGTGCTCAAACACCAAGTTTAACCCTAGCAAGTCTGGCTTTCCAAATCTGGCCTAATTGGCTATTCATGAGGCAATGCTCATGCAAATATGCATTTGCTTTCGCATGCCAAACTATGCAGGGTCAAAAAAACTATACAATGAATTTTCGATGCTGGTCGAAAATGCAAATATTTCTGAAGATTTTCGTGAAAATTCGCCCAAAACGAAAACGGGATTTTTGATGCGAAAATGACTTAGGCGAAAATTTGCAAGCAAGGCTTCCCAATACCCACTTTTTATACAACCAGGGGGAACCACGGGGTCCCAGGCTCTCTCACTGCCTGGGAACCACAGCGGCATCCCCCGCTGTTTGTATCCTTTGGAGGCAGGTGGTGGATGGCTTGCTCCGGTGGTGTGAGCCCTGGAGTGAGTTGTCTGCGCTTGTCCTTCAACACCCCCCCCCTCCCCCCCGGAGTGTTGTATGTGAGCCAGCCCTGAGCTCTAAAGCTTGGGGTGACCCATGCTTCACTCCTTTCCCATGTGGTGCCCCCAAGTTAATGCGCATGTAGCAGAACGCAATGGACATTAAGGTAAGTGCCTGTTTTTAATATTGGGAGGTGGGTGCGGACGGCTCTCCCCGGCGCTGGCCACGCTTGGGGGGGGGGGGTTTGCCTGCGCCACCTAGCCTCCCCTTCCGGGGTGCCGCTGTGGTTCCCAGGCAGTGAGAGAGCCTGGGACCCCGTGGTTCCCCCTGGTTGTATAAAAAGGGGGCATTGGGATTCCTCCCCGAGGCGCTCCTGGATATTGCTAATGTAGCATGTAGCAGTGTTGCTTGCGAATTTTCGCCTAAGTCATTTTCGCATCAAAAATCCCGTTTCCGTTTTTGGCGAATTTTCATGAAAATCTTCAGAACTATTTGCATTTTCGACCAGCATCGAAAATTCATTGTATGTGGATGCTTATGCCCTTATGCGGAAAAATGTCCACAGTAATCCGCATGGAAATTCAGTTTATGCGGACGTTTAGACGGAAAAATGTCCGCAATAATGCGCAAGAAACTTCTCTGAATGCGGACGCTAATGCCCTTATGCGGAAAATGTCCACAATAATACGCAAGTAACGTGAAAATGACTGCATTAGGCGAAAATTAACGCAAAAAAATTAGATGGAAAATTTGCCTGTCAAAACGAAATTAGGTGAAAATTCTGTAAAAATTTGTCGAAATAAATTTTTGCTCATCACTGGCATGTAGCAGGGCGACCGCTTTGCGGTATTGGTGTTTTGACTCTGCCTAGTTTGGCATGCAAAAGAAAATTTGCATGAGCATTGCCTCATGAATAGCCAATTAGGCCAGATTTGCAAAGCCAGACTTGCTAGGGTAGGCCTCTTTTCCACGGACAGTTGATAGGCAGTAAAATGCCTCTCAAACTCATACAACTGCTTACTGCTGCCTGGTAACAGCTTGCTGCTGCCTGGTAACTGCTTGTTGATGCCTGGTATCTGCTCACTGCTGCCTGGTAACTGCTTGCTGCTGCCTGGTAACTGCTTGTTGCTGCCTGGTAACTGCTTGTTGCTGCCTGGTAACTGCTTGTTGCTGCCTGGTAACTGCTCACTGCTGCCTGGTAACTGCTTGCTGAGCACACAGCTCAACAGTCCGTGGAAAAGAGGCCTTAAACTTGGTGTTTGAGCACGCATACATTTTCTCATGCAAAGTACTTCTTCTTCGCGCTCGAAGGTTGAGGCACTTACTCTATTATATATATAGATTTATACTTACCCCTATGAGGATCATGCCCGCCCTCGTCGTCCTGTTCCGCCCCTCCATTCTGCTGCTATGACTCTTGGACAGTCGGGGCTTCTGTGCTTGCGTGGCCACACGCGCACCCCTCCTCGCCCTCCTGCGGCCGGGAGTGTTCTGTGCCTTCGCAGTAGTTCAACCCAGGTGCAGAACACTCCCGGGGATGGAGCGTGCAGCCGAACCACGCATGCGCAGAAGCCCATGACTGGCTGAGACTGACTGAATTACTGGCAGCGGCAGAACGGAGGGGATGAAGACAACGGCGAGGGAGGACACGGTCCTCATGGGGCTGGAGGAAGCCCCAGGTAAGTATATATAAGTCATAGTGTACCATCTCAAGTACACTTTAAAGGGGAACTATAACCAAGAATTGAACTTCATCCCAATCAGTAGCTGATACCCCCTTTCCCATGAGAAATCTTTTCCTTTTCACAAACAGATCACCAGGGGGCTCTGTATAGCTGATATTGTGGTGAAGCCCCTCCCACAGTGTGATGTCAGGACCATGGTTCTTTCTGACATCACACTGTGGGAGCCGTGTTGCACTGTGGAAAATAACAGCTGTTTCCAACTGCCAAAAAAGCTAAAAGCATCTCCTTCCACTGACATCACCTGCCAGCAGTAAAAATGTCACCATTTGATAAATGTCAGAATGTAAATCAGGGAGAGGAAAGATTTTACCATTGGCAAACACTGACTAAGGGCTGGTGCACACCAAAACCCGCTAGCAGATCCGCAAAACGCTAGCAGATTTTTAAACGCTTTTTTTTATTTTTATGAGGCGTTTTGCTAGCGTTTTGCGGATTGCTGCTGCGGTTTTCAGTATAGTAGATTTCATATATTGTTACAGTAAAGCTGTTACTGAACAGCTTCTGTAACAAAAACGCCTGCAAAACCGCTCTGAAGTGCCGTTTTTCAGAGCGGTTTGCGTTTTTCCTATACTTAACATTGAGGCAGAAACGCATCCGCAATCCAAAAAATGCCTCACCCAGGCATTTTTCGTTTCTGCAAAACGCCTGCCGCTCTGGTGTGCACCACCCCATTGAGATACATTGACCAAGCAGATCCGCAGCCGCAAGCGGATCTGAAAACGCCCAAAAAGCCGCTCGGTGTGCACCAGCCCTCAATCATTTACACATAATTATTGTAAAAATGAAGCACTTTTTTATTACATTATTTTCACTGGAGTCCCTCTTAAAACAGTAGGGAGGGGAACTAGGATTACATTATGCAGGAAGAAAAAAAACAACTTTCCAGAGACCTCTGGGTAGACTAATGCATTTAAATATCCTGATATAAGGATAGACTCCAAATGGATAACACAAAGCTGTTGGAGGAGAGAAGGAACTGACCCAGTACACTACAAATCCTGCCTCTTCTCACACATTGATGTATTCCTGGTAATAGGAGACACAGCTGGGCGCTCTCTGCACTGATACATCCACATGCCAGATGGGGAGAAGTTCTACTTCAACAGAGGAAGACATAAATCTGACAGAACAGAAGCTACAGCTCCCTGCAATGACTCCACACAGAGTCCAGTCTGTAAAATGCTACTATCAGCTTCTGGCATTGTGTTGTGAGCCTCTGCGGTGAATGCCTGAGCCACTATCTCAAGGAAAGAAAAAAATATTCCTTAAAGAGGAACTCCAGCCTAAACAAACATACTGTCATTAAGTTACATTAGTTATGTTCATTAAAATAGATAGGTAAT
Organism: Hyperolius riggenbachi; assembly: GCF_040937935.1. Classification (NCBI taxonomy): domain Eukaryota; kingdom Metazoa; phylum Chordata; class Amphibia; order Anura; family Hyperoliidae; genus Hyperolius; species Hyperolius riggenbachi. Next base: position 27,187,303 of record NC_090654.1, read on the forward strand.
ATAATCTCTTACCCACCCTGTTTTAAAAGAACAGGCAAATATTTGATTTCATGATGGCAGCCATCTTTTTGGTTGAAAGGAGGTGACAGGGAGCATGAGACACAGTTCCAACTGTCCTGTGTCCTGAGCACCTCTCCCAGTTGCTAGGCAACGTGAACAACAACATAGGAAATCCCATCATGCTCTGCACAGGTGGAGCTTAGGTAAAAATGCAGCTAAAAATGATGCTTTGGTAAGGAAAACAAAGTTCTGATGCTGTGAAACTGTTAAAGAAACACCAAGCCTTTTCAGTGCTGCTGAGTAGATTTGTAGTCCGGAGGTTCACTTTAACGTACGTACAAGTACAAGAATATAGCATAGCTCCCAACTGTCCCTCTTTGGGAGCCCTGTCCCTCTTTCCTTTCTGACTTGTCCCTCTTTCAGGACTTTGTCCCTCTATGTAAATATATAAATTTCTGTACTAAAAAAATGTGTTTGATTGACTCTACACTTTATTCCTATCCTTTAAATTGATATATTACTAATTTTAAAATGTTAATATGAAGGAAAATGAACCATGGTGGTTTGAATTAGAAAACAACATATTTTTCTTATGAAATCTTTATGGCATGCAAGACTAGGGGTGTGATGGGGGCGTGATCAGGGGTGTGGCAGAGGCGTGGCTTAAGTGTCCCTCTTTCTCGTCTCAAAAAGTTGGGAGGTATGATATAGACTTAGGGCCGGCTATACCATACCTAATCCTACACTGCAATTTGTCTGTTTTCTCTAAAGTTTTGGAATGAGCACAAACTTCAGGAAGAGAAAATGGAACGCTGAGCCAATGTTACATAAAATGAGACACCTCCTGGCCCCTCCCATCAGGTATCTGCACAGAAAGGAAGGGTGCAGAACTGTCATCAACAAACACGTGGGGGTCGAGAGGAGGGGGGGGGGGTCGAGAGGAGGGGGGGGGGGTATATTTGCCTCCAGACTGATCTTAAAGTAAATCTGAGAGGCACAGACTAACCAGCAAGCTCATGGTGACCCAGAACTCATTGGAGTGTGTAAGGGACTACAATAGTCCTAAAAGCCCCCTTACTAAGATGTTAAGAAAAACAAAAGTTTGCTTTCCTAAAACAGAAAGAATTTGCGATAATTCAGGTTACAGTGAGCTTGAGATGTCTCCCAGAGCAACACTGCTGAATATATGCAAATGAACCATTGTCACCCTTAGAAGCTAAACACACCTCCAGAACCGCTGGAATGCAATGATGTGTCAGTTTGTTAATTTGTACAGAGCCATAATAATCCAACATGCATACAGACTGTTTCGGATTGTTTGATCCTCATCAGTGCATGGCATGGATTAATTTGGCTCTATGGAGTAGGGCTTGTGAATCAAGCTGACACATCATTGCATTCCAGCGGTTCTGGAGGTGTGTTTAGCTTCTAAGGGTAGAATGGTTAATTTGCATATATTCAGCAGTGGTGCTCTGGGAGACATCTCAAGCTCACTCCAACCTGAATTATCGCAAATTCTTTCTGTTTTAGGAAAGCAAACTTTTGTTTTTCTTAACATCTTAGTAAGGAGGCTTTTAGGACCATTGTAGTCCCTTACACACCCCAATGAGTTCTGGGTCACCATGAGCTTGCTGGTTAGTCTGTGCCTCTCGGATTCACAAGCCCTACTCCATAGAGCCAAATTAATCCATGCCATGCACTGATGAGGATCAAACAATCCGAAACAGTCTGTATGCATGTTGGATTATTATGGCGCTGTACAAAGTAACAAGCTGACACATCATTGCATTCCAGCGGTTCTGGAGGTGTGTTTAGCTTCTAAGGGTACAATGGTTAATTTGCATATATTCAGCAGTGATGCTCTGGGAGACATCTCAAGCTCACTCCAACCTGAATTATTGCAAATTCTTTCTGTTTTAGGAAAGCAAACTTTTGTTTTTTTAAAGTAAATCTGTACTAAGAAAAAACGGCACTTGGGGGGTATTCACCTCGGGAGGGGGAAGCCTCAGGATCCTAATGAGGCTTCCCACGCCGTCCTCCGTCCCACGTGGGTACCGCTGTGCCCCTCCGAACGCCGGTGATGTAAATATTTACCTTCCCGACTCCTGCGCAGGCGCAGTAGCGGCGCTGTGCTCAGAAGTAGGCGGAAATGCCCGATCTCAGTCGGGTGCATTCTACTGCACAGGTGCAAGTCTCCGGCACCTGCACAGTAACGGACCCGACTGAGATCGGCTATTTCCGTTTTCTTCAAAAATCGAAAGCCCTAACGGCGCCCCCGCTGGAGCCTGGAAAGGTAACTATTGAACAGGCTGACGGATTTGTCAGGCCGCTGTTCGGAGGGCTGCAGCGAGACCCCCGTGGGACAGAGGACGGCGTTGGAAGCCTCATTGGGACCCTGAGGCTTCCCCCTCCCCGAGGTGAGTACCCCCCAGGGGAAGTTTTCCTTGTTACAGTGTCTCTTTATTAATACAGTCTTAAAACGCAGCATTACCTCTGTGTCTAGATTTTAAATCCCCAGATATAATTTTTCAAATAAATCACAAGTAAAGTTCGTGGTCAGGAGCCCAGACCGCAGCCACTTCCTGCAACACAGATTAATATTGCTATGGGCCTATAGTTTCAGTCTGTGCTCCTCCCCTTTGCATACTGAGCAGCAGCTGAAACTGAGGCCCTCTCGTCTGTCGCTTCTGGTTATGTGATCTTAACCACTTGACGACCAGGGGATTATTGCCTGATCTGTGCTGCGTGGGCTCTCCAGCCCGCAGCACAGATCAGGATTATGCCAGGGCGATCAGACTTCCCCCCCTTTTTTCCCCACTAGGGGGATGTCCTGCTGGGGGGGTCTGATCGCCGCTGGCTTGCTGCGTTTGCAGGGGGGGCTCTTTAAAGCCCCCCTCCGCAGCGTTTTTGGCGCTCCCTTCCTATCCCTCCCTCCATCTCCTTCCGTGGGCTGCGCAGGACGGATATCCATCCTGCGCATTGTAGGATAGGCTTCAGCCTATCATATGCCGGCGATCCCCGGCCAATCAGAGGCCGGGGATCGCCAATCTGCCTTACGGCGCTGCTGCGCAGCAGCGCCGTATGATGTAAACAGCGGGGATTTCTTCCCCGCGTGTTTACATTTTGCCGGCGAGCCGCGATCGGCGGCTCTCCGGCTGTTCACGGAGACACCCTCCGTGAACGGACATGGAAAGGCCGCTCGATCGAGCTGCCGTTTCCATGGAAACCCGCAGACGACCAGTTTACGCCAATCGGCGTCAGCTGGTCGTCAAGAGGTTAAAGGACCACTATAGTGAAAAACCGTATGGTTTAAAATACCAGTACATTTCTCACAGAGTAAAATACACTATAAATTAGTTTTCTCCTATGTTGCTATCACTTACAGTAATGTATAAATCTGACAGGTTTTGGAACAGTCCATCTCCTCATGAGGGGATTCGTATTTCCTTTAGTCTTTACAAAAGCACTTCCTGGAAAGGACCTATACAAAGATGCCGGACAGCTTCCCTATTCGCTGCACGCTGTTCTGGCAGTTGGACTGAGCAGCGGCTGTCCAGTGCTTTTTGAAAATAAAGAAAACCTTGAGAATCCCCAAAGAGGAGATGGACTAGTCCAAAACCTGACAGATTTTACAGTCTATTGTAAGTGACCGTGACCTAGGAAAAAATAAATGTATGGTGCATTTTACTCTGGAACAAGTGTATATTTTATACATATGCCTATACATGCATTTTAAAATGTTACAATTTTTTTGTGATACTGGCCCTTTAATTTAAAGTGAACCCCAGGTGAAAATAAACTGATGAGAAACAATTGTATTTATCCTCCTACTCCTAAAAATGACATTTTCTTTAAAGACATCCTATGGTTTTATTTTATATTTAAACATTTACAAAATAGATTGAATGATTTGCTGCCTCTGCTCAGTGGCAGTCTGTTAACTGACCCAGAGTGAAAATACAAAACCTTTTTTATCTCCTTCTGCTCTCAAAAGTTATATTCTGCCGGAAAAGCTTTTATGGCTGTAATTTGCATAAAGAGGAGCGGTCATCCATACTATCTCAGAAACACACACACACACACCTTACATATCATTTTAGTGATTTTTCTATAGTATTTTAACTGTGGCTATTTTGAAGCCCATCCTAATGTCATTTCCTCCCTTACTCTCCTCTGCCTGATTGTCTATGCATTGCCCGCCCACCACTATAGAAAGTGCATTGTCTTAGCATGAGATATATTGGCCAATCAGAGAGGAACAGAGGTGTGGGAGGGGAAAACAGGAGGGAAAGAGGCTTCAGCCAATCAGACTGCATTAAGTCTGAGGGGAAGTAGAGAAGCAAAAATGGACAACTCAGCATGCCCTGCAACTTCCTTTTTTCGTACCAAATTTTGTGTGTACCAAATAAGAGTCAGGTAAACTGAATGATCATTTATCAACAAGAAAAGTAATAAAGATTTAAACTTTTGGATTGCCTGTTTAGCAGTTTTATTACTTGTTTACCGGATAAAAATAAAAAATTGATTTTTGATTTTATGCCCGACAATTACACTTTAACAGTGATGTTTACTATATTCCCGACAAGACAGAAGCTGTCACTTCCATGCCTAAAAATTAACTGTTTTAGGCAGCGAAACGAAACAAGTAAAACAGCCTTGTTATTAATATGTTTTCTACTCTGCATACACATATTTATCTCATGTCACAAGTCACCTCGGGTACAATTTAAAGGGGAACTGAAGTAAGAGGTATACGGAGGCTTCCATATTTATTTGCTTTTAATCAATACCAGTTGCCTGGCAGCCCTGCTGGTCTATTTCTCTGCAGCAGTATCTGAATAACACCAGAAACAAGTATGCAGCTAGTCTTGTCAGATCTGACTTTAAAGGCTGAAACACCTGATCTGCTGCATGCTTGTTCAGGGGCTACGGCTAATAGTATTAGAGGCAGAGGATCAGCAGGGCTGCCAGGCAACTGGTATTGCTTAAAAGGAAATAAACATGGCAGCCTCCATATACCTCTCTCTTCAGTTCCCCTTTAAAGACAACATTTTTAGCTGCAGAAATCTGATCCCTTTTTTTCCCCAGTGTTTCTCCATTACCATTTACGTTTTTTTATCAAACAATACGTATTTGTCCTTTACGTGCGCATTGGTGTTAATGAGCCATGTCTATTCCACACTGTGTACACAGAGGCCATACACTAATCAATAATGGTGGGACAGACTGATAAGGAGACCGCACCGCCAATCGGATTGTGTAAAAAATCAATATGGCTTTATATCTTCTTTAATATATGATGAGGTTAAGAATTAAGCATTTTTATTTCAGGTCTGTGTAATCGGGACTCCAGAAAGCGTATTTTCCAGGATGTGGGTTTCTGTGACGAGGAAAACCTAAAAAATCAAACAGCGTACTTTGTTCTCAGAAGTTTTCTGCAGAAGGCCCGGATGGCTGACCAAACACTCGCCAAACACGTCAGCCTGGCCGCGGTGCGGGCGCAGGAGGGAGCGCTTCAGAGAATCCGCTCTCCAGGCAGAGATTCTGACATTTCCACGAGATGATAGAGGAACATTTATATTAGTATTACAGTGGTTAAAGCCACTATAAAGTGGGGGAAAGAGGAACATTTATATTACTAGTACGGTAGTACCGTGGTTAAAGCAACTATGAAGTGGGGTAAGGAAAAAAAAACATACGTAACATCAGACCATATATGGGCAGAACGACCAAGAGACAGTTCTCTCTCTGATCGGAGAGAGATCTGTTGAAATCGATGCGGAATTGGCCTTTTGACGCCGCATCCGCCGCCTCACTGACCTGGCCTGACACTGCCCCCTCAATGTCAAATGTCCACCCCCCCCCCCCCCCCCATGCCGCATACATGTCATGTGCTTACTAGCAGTGGAGTAGCTAAGGAGCTATGGGCCCCGGTGCAAGTTTCACATGAGGTCCCACAAGCACTCTAACAATTGATACGGTGCAACAAAACCTGCCAACGGCAACTACAGTGTCAGAGGTGCAAGAAGGGGGAACAGTGTGTTAAGGATTACCACTATTCAAAGCATCTATAGAAGTGATTATTATGAGCACAGGACCAATAGAGAGCTAATACTGTCTGTGATAGAAGGTGGACCCTTCGGGGTCCCTCTGGCCCAAGGGCCCTTATGCGATCGCTACCTCTGCACCCCCTATTGCTACGCCCCTGCTTACAAGTTGCTTGAGCAAACGCCCGAAAAACACAAACCTCCCCCTCTTGTGCAGGATAAATTACTCAACAAGTTTCCAGGCGACATCTTTTAGGGCTTGTTCACACTATGAGCATTTTCAGATTTTATTTAAGCGCTGACGATTTTAGAAATCGCCCTAAGGACCTATTTACACTAGAAATCGCTAAGTGCAAATGCTGAGCGATTTTCTGGAGTTTTCCAGCAGTTTCTCCAAGAGACAGCGATTTTTCACTGTACAGTTCAATAAGCTGTATCTGTCTTCCCTAAACAGGAAATGACATCTGCACAGGAAGAGGTGTTTTGTGGGTAAACTGCAAGGTTTGATGGGTAAAACTGCTGGAAAAACTCTGTTGATTGTGAACAGGCCAGCACTTCCAGAGCGATTTACCAGCGTGCCTATACTTAACATTGAAACGCTAATCGCTCAGAAAATGCTGCAGGCAACGCGCTTGCGTTTCATCAAATAGCAAATCGCTTATATGAGAACGCTTCCATATACTTTTCATTGTACAAGCGTTTTTCAGCAATGCTGAAATCACTTGGAAAGCACATAAGTGTGAATGGGCCCTAAAAGAACTTGTGTAATGATTTCCTATGAGTGTGTTCACATGTTCCGTTTTCTAGAAGTTTAGAAAAAGCACCAAATGCTTGAAAAAACCCTTTGTGTAGCAATTTCCCGAGCCCTTTTAGGAATAAATACATTGTATTTATTCTTTTCCGGGTCAAAGAGTTCACTTCCTGACTTAAAGAGGAACTCCAGTGCAAATAATGTAATAAAAAAAAAAGTGCTTCATTTTTTCAATAATTATGTATAAAGGATTTAGTCAGTGTTTGCCCATTGTAAAATCTTTTAAATCCCTGATTTACATTCTGACATGACATTTATTACATGGCGCCATTTTTACTGTGGGCAGGTGATGTAGCTGCTGCTTGCTTTTTTGGCAGTTGGAAGCAGCTGTAAACAGCCATTTCCCACAATGCAGCAAGGTTCACAGACAGGAAACTGCCAAGAGTACGTACTCAGAATTTCTTTGTGGGAGGGGTTTCACCACAATATCAGCCATACAGCGCCCCCTGATGGTCTGCTAAAAGGAATAGATTTTTCATGTAAAAGGGGGTATCAGCTACTGATCGGGATAAAGTTCAATTCTTGGTCGGAGTTTCTCTTTAAGTCAGGAAGTGTAAATCTCAATTGCTCCACAAAATCGCTTATAAAACTGCTTTTCTAAGCTCAAAGCGCAGGGAAAAGCTCTTTGAAAAAAGCTCAATGAATTGCTCAGTGCTTGCGGTAGCGCTGGCGATTTATAATGTGAACAAGGCCATAGCCTTCCTGCATCTCCTAGCAACTTTTTGGGGTCCTTCACGTATGGCTCGCGGCAGGTCAGCTGACTCGTGTCGGGTCATGTGACACGCTGGGCGCTGTGCATGGATGCCGGAAAGCGCTAGGAGCTACAGGAAGGCTAGAAGACATCGTCTGGAGGCTCAGTGAGTATTTTATGCCCCGCAACCCCCCCCAAAAACCCCAAAGCACAGTCCCCGTTACCCCCTCAGGCATGCCGGTTGGTTGAGACATCCGGTTGCTGAGTTCCAGATAACGGGGACTTTGCTGTAAATGCTTAGAATGGCCAATAGGGTAGGAATACACTAGGCAAGGCAATGCATGAAAGTTAGCGTTTTGCTGCATATGCGTTTATGGGGATTTTTTGTTCCGCACATGTGTTTTGTGTGCATTTTAATGCGTTTGCAGTTTGCATATACCATATATACTCGCATACAAGCCGAATTTTTGACCCCCAAAAAGGGGGTCAAAAGTTGGGGGGTCGGCTTGTATGCGAGTCTGGTGCTGGTGATGGTGGTCCGAGCCCCCCGCACTGTCACCCCGCCCCCCCCCCCCCCCCCGCGGCCGCCGCTACCGCTGCAATTACCTGCCCGGCGCCGCTTCTTCTATCCCCCTCCTGTCCGGCTCCGTAAATCACTGCAGCGCTCTTCACGGCGGCTGCAGTAGAGAGAGAGAGCAGTTCCCATAGCAACCGCCGCTAGAGGAAGCCGCGCTCTTCGCTGCTTCCTGTCAGATCACAGCAGCCACCGTGAAGAGTGCTGCTGTCCTACGGAGCCAGAGAGGAGGGGAATAGAAGAAGTGGCGCCTGCTAAGGTAAAAGCAGCGGCGGCTGCGGGGGAGAGGGGAGGCGGGGGGGGGGGGGCACTGGGGCACTATACTAGCGATACTGGGGCACTATACTAGCTATAATGGGCACTATACTAGCTACACTGGGCACTATACTAGCTATACTGGGGCACTATACTAGCTGCACTGGGCACTATACTAGCTATAATGGGCACTATACTAGCTACACTGGGCACTATACTAGCTATAATGGACACTATACTAGCTATACTGGGCACTATACTAGCTATACTGGGGCACTATACTAGATGCACTGGGCACTATACTAGCTATAATGGGCACTATACTAGCTATAATGGGCACTATACTAGCTATAATGGACACTATACTAGCTATAATGGACACTATACTAGCTATAATGGACACTATACTAGCTATACTGGGCACTATACTAGCTATACTGGGGCACTATACTAGCTGTACTGGGGCACTATACTAGCTGTACTGGGGCACTATACTAGCTGTACTGGGGCACTATACTAGCTGTACTGGGCACTATACTAGCGATACTGGGACACACTAGGGGAATAAGGCGGCCAGCATTTCCTACCCCCGGCTTATATGGGGGTCAATCATTTTTTACTGGTTTGTTAAGTAAAAGTGGGGGGGGGGTCGGCTTATATGCGGGTCGGCTTATATGCGAGTATATACGGGTATGCGTTTTTTGATATGCGTTTTAATGTTAATCACTTGGAAGTCAACAGGCAGTGGAAGTACATCATACAACTTGGTTTAAAAAAAGAAAACAAACATCCAAAAAAAACCGCACTAAAATGCAACACCCCTGCATTCATTATGTGCGTTTTAGGGCAGAAACCCACTAGGAGCGCTTTGTGATTTGAAAAGCTCTTGCTAATGTAATGCTATGGGTGTGATCTCACTGGAGCGATGTGATTTTATAAAAATCCCCCATAGCATTGCATTAGCAAGAGCTTTTTCAAATCACTAGCGATTAGAAAGTGCTCCTAGTGGCTTTCTGGCCTTAGATGAGTTTTGGAAAAATATGCAGCAAGCAAGTCCTGCGTTTTAAAAAACGCACATTGCAGAATGTAAACATGTGAGTTTTTCCATGCGGTCCATCGACTTGCATTATATGCGTTTTCCGCAACGCTAGCGTTTCTGCCTAGTGTGTTCCTACCCAGAAGCATAACCGTTAACTAATGTCGTATGCCACAGATAATACTTTTTTTTCCGTGGAGTTTAAATGATTTTTTTAAAATTAATTAAACTAATTAATAGCATGCAGTACACCTAAAGTGAGAGGGATATGGAGGCTGCCATATTTATTTCCTTTTACAGAAAGCAGATTCCCTGGCTGTCCTGCCGATCCTCTGCCTTTAACCTCCTTGCTGGTTATTCCAAGCTCAGCTCGGGGTAACCCGCCGCGGAGGATTGCTCTGGCCCTGCTGGGCCGATTTGCATAATTTTTTTTTGTTACATGCAGCTAGCACTTTGCTAGCTGCATGTAACATCTGACCGCCGCCGTTGCACCGCCCCCCCCCCCTCCAGACCTCTTGCGCAGCCTGGCCAATCAGTGCCAGGCAGCGCTGAGGGGTGGATCGGGACTCCGTCTGACGTCATGACGTCAGTCCGATCGTCCCCATGGCGATGGGGGAAGCCCATACAGGAAATCCCGTTCAGAACAGGATTTCCTGTTGGGCATTTGCGCCGGAGGGGTGGGAGGGATAGCGAATTGGGGGAAGCATGTAGCTAGCGCTAGGCTAGCTACATGCTAAAAAAAAAAAAAAAAACTTCCCGCTGCCGTGCGCAGCAAATAATTAGAACGATAGTGAGGTTAATACATTTAGGCTGCTTTCACAGTGGGACGTTACAGGCGTATGTTAGAGCAGCCTGTATTGCACCCCACTGCACAGCAATGAAAAATCAATGGGCTGTTCACAGTGCCCACGTTGCGGTACACAGTAACGCTGCGCCATAAGTCAACGTACTGCATGCAGTACTTTGTAAGCGGCAGAGCCGCGTTAGACTGTTTGCACATGCTCAGTAACGTTGGGGAGGAGCGGAGAGCGGCCAGGCACATGGCTAATTAATATTCACTGCACTTCCTTGAGAGGCCGCTCTGTGCGGCGATTGGCCGGGCGGGACCACGTGATGCCGCATGCGTCCAAGAGTGCGCATCACGGCATCACGGACGCCAGAGTGAGCTGCACAACGCGGCTCACTCTGACGTCCAAAGCAGAGAGCACCAGGCCTTGCGTTAGGGGCACGTTGTGCGACCATAACGTCCCCTAAAACGCAACGTCCTGGTGTGAAACCAGCCTAAACCATAGACCCTGAAAAAGCATGCAGATCAGGTGTTTCCGACTGAGGCCGGGTGCACACACACAGCAGAAACGCTAGCGTTGCATAAAACGCTGCATTTTATGCAGCAATGTTAGTCAATGGGATGCAGAAAAAAACGCAGAGACCTGCGATTTACAGTATGGGGTTTTGTTGCATAATATGCAGGAACTCTGCCAAAGAGCACATAATGAAAGTCAATGGGAACGCAATGGTATGTGTTTTTCATGTGTTTTTATATGTGTTTTTTTCCTAAAAAACAAAAACAAAACTTTTTGATGCATTTTTACTTCCTGTTGTCTTCCAAGTGATTTGCATAAATGGAAATCTAAAAACACAGGGAAGACGCATTTTGTATATGCAAAACCGCAACCGCATTAAAGCCCATGCAAAACGCATGAAAAACGCATTGCAAACGCTAAATAAAAGCACCCAAAAGTAACATAAAACACGGCATAAAACGCAGCCTTTCACGCTTTGTCATATGTGAACCCAGCCTGAAGTCTGATTGGATTAGCTGCATGCTTGTTACAGGTGTTTGAATCAGACACTACTGTAGCCAAAGAGCTCAGCAGAATGCCAGGCAACTGCATTGTTTAAAAGGAAATAAATATGGCAGCCTCCATATACATCTCACTTAGGGATACTTTAAAGTGGACCTGAACTCATGCACAGAACAGAAGGAAAACCCAGAGAAATGCACCCTGTATGCATTTATAGAGTTTAGCCTGTCTAATTCCCCTCATCTGTGACTAATGCCAAGTGTAATTTGATCTCTCAGCTGTGTCAGCTGGCTGCCTCAGCAGAGCAGCTTATTTGTAAACACAGGATGTTAACCCTATGTCAGCTTCCCTGAAAGCAAGAAGTAGATGTATTGGAGGATTTGTATCAGCTGTAATAAAGAAATGTTTTTGTGTAAAGGTTATTATGCTGTTGCGGATCTTTTAGGCCTCTTTCACAGTGCGACGTTCAAGTCGCACATTATAAAAAATTATAACGCAGACTAGCGCACAGCAATACAAAGTCTGTGCGACATTCACAGTGCACACGTTGCGTTTGTGTGTAACGTGTACAGTTATTAGAAAGTGCTGCATGCTGTGCCTTTAGCAATGAATCTGCTGCGTTACTTGTGTTGCACATGCTCAGGAATGTTTTTTTTTCAAATGTAACGCATGCGCCGTTTTCGTTCCATCAGTATGCGACGAAAACGGCGCACCAAGAGACACATAACGCAGTGCAACGCAGTCACTGCTTCGCCTATCCCACCTCCCAACAGGTGCAGCGTGTCGGAGGATTAAAGGCAGTGGCTGATGGGTGATAATTATCTCTATGGCCTAGTGCACACCAGAGCGGTTCTGCTGCGGTTTGCGATCTGCTTGCGGGTGTGGATCCGCTAGGGTAATGTATTTCAATGGGCTGGTGCACACCAGAGCGGGAGGCGTTTTGCAGAAACACATACTCCCGGGCTGCTGCAGATTTTGGATTGCGGATGCGTTTCTGCCTCAATGTTAAGTATAGGAAAACCGCAAACCGCTCTGAAAAACGGCAGTTCAGAGCGGTTTGCCAGGCGTTTTTTGTTACAGTAGCTGTTCAGTAACAGCTTTACTGTAACAATACATGAAATCTACTACACCAAAAACGCTTCACAAAACTGCAAAACGCTAGCTGAAACGCTGCAGAAAAATAAGAAAAAGCGTTTCAAAATCTGCTAGCATTTTGCGGATCTGCTAGCGGTTTTTGGTGTGCACCAGGCCTTTATCTCTCCCATGGCAGGTCACTTACTTAGCTGCCATAAGTATAACCCTCAATTATTAATACAGTTACTTTCTGTGTGTTTGCCTAACCGCTAGCTACTAATAAGCTTGGCCACTTTTAATTATAGCGTGAGCTCCCAGACTCCAGGAATTACCCAGACTTCCTCTATAGAGCACTGGCCCTAACAGCGTGGCTTTTATTAAAAGCAGACACTCAGAAAACACCTAGGTAGTGTAAACAGCGCCTGAAACACAATCCCCCACAAGCAAAGCAATCAGTGTTCAAAATACATACTGTATTTTCAAATGTCCCCCCAAAACACCCTCCTTTCCCCAGTAATTACAAGGACTGCAAATGATCCACCCCTACACGCACGTGCACACACTGCTTTTATATTACCTCTAATCACTCCCCCACTACCACAATGTTTTTGCGCACTAGACAGTGAAGCATACCCAGGTGACAACCTGCCATACAATTGGACAGCAGTGTCACCTAATGCAGAATTGGATTGGAAGCCAGCAAATTACTTCTTGCTGGCTTCCATGTGGAAACATGGTGCCAGAACTGCTGCCTCATCTATAAGTAATATATTTTGTGTGTGGACTGTGGAGGGCCGGTAAAAAAGCCTCAGGGGGCCGCATTCGGCCCGCAGGCCTTAGTTTGAGGACCACTGTCCTAGGCCATGAACTGAAGGTCTCCCTTCTCATATGTGTGTACCTGCAGCTAATAAAAGCCAATCTCTCTGGAAAATTGGCGATGGAGAGATGGTCAGCATAGACAGGCAAAGAATACAGCACGGAAACTGCAAGACGTCCAGGACAGGAGAGATACAAAGGCTGCAGCCATGGAGACATAATCCAGCATAATGAGCAGAGTGCAGTCACCTCTTACCTCACAGAAGTCATTATAGTGGGTTTCCTGTGTCACTCGCCAGGGGTGTTAGGTGATGGGTGGGCTGTTACCAGGATTGTGCGCAGTGGGAGTGGAGCGTCTCATCGTGGCTCAGAGCGCAGTGCCTGTAAAATAGAGAGAAGGCTTGTGAGCTGGGCTGTGTTATTACTGAATAATACATCAGGCAGGTAACAATACCAGGCCTGCACCATGCATACTGAGGCTATATCATCCCACCTGGCCGCTGCATTGCACAAAACAGTCATTTACTTCTGAAGCAGTTATTTTGGGTGCATAGCCCGATCGGTAATTTGGGTGCTGCCATAGACCAATTGCAACTGTAGCGTTGCCGACTGTATAATTTTATTGTATAGCTGAGGTCTGTAAGTGGTGAAGCGCCTCTTGGCGCACAGCACCGCCGGGCCCGCGATTGCCAGACCCCAAATTACGTTTCCCTCTGAGTTGCTTCCAGTGCGGAGCTATTCTGAGCTGGACAATAACACACGCCTGTCCTGCAGGATTTCTCAGCTGCCACAGGTTCTCTTGCTGCAGGGTCTCTCTAGAGTTTTTGCTTTTTAACACAAACAAAACCCGAACGGCCAGTTTTTCCACCCAGGCGACAGACAATGTTGTCCCCGTCTCACAATGCCGGCATGGCAAACAGGACAGGACAGAGCGGGGGACAAACTGACGGCAACCAGTTTACTGAGAGCTTAGAATCTGCCACCTCAGCCACGTTTTCATGCATTGGTTCTTTAGCGTCATCTATTGTACTGCATGCAGCAAGATGTGCCTGGCGGGTGCAGAACGAGAACACTGCGCATAAGGATAGCAGAACATTTCTGTGGGGGGGGACAGGCTGTCCATGGCCGGCGCTACTATGGGGCAAACTGGGCAATAGCCCAGGGCCCCCCGAGTCAGCTGCTGGGCCCTACTGATGAGCACAAATTTTGCATAGACGTAATTGCGCATGCAAAATCGTAATGCCAAATTTAGGGGGGGGGGGGGGGGGAATCATAATACATTTCATCTGTAATTATAATCATTTGTAATTCTGCATAATTTTCACTTAAGTTTTGTGTAATTTTGTGCCGACTTTAGCTGTGATTAGCAAAGTTCCCATAAAGGCTATTGCCACCAAAATTGCTATGTATGTTAAGGATTAGTTGGTACAAGTAAAAAAAAAAAAAATTTTTTTTAAAAGACCTTAGTAAGTACGGTAATTTTTGAAAAGATTTTAAAAATGCAGGAGGAAAAAATGTTTTTTAAAGTGTAATTTTTCTGACTTGAGGCCTCTTTCACAGTGCGATGTTAAAGTCGTGCGTTAGAAAATGTTTCAACGCGGACTAACGCACAGCAATACTAACTCTGTGCGAAATTCACAGTGCACACGTGTAGCAATATTTAGAAAGTGCTGCATGTTGTGCGTTTAGCAATGAATCTGCTGCATTACTTGTGTTGCACAGTCTCAGTAATGTTTTTTTTTTAAATGTAACATGCATGTGCCGTTTTCGTTCCAACACTGTGCAACGAAAACGGCGCACCAAGAGCGCATAAAGAAAATGTCCAAGTTAAAGTCAATATGCGTTATGTTAGGGCCACGTTGTGCGACCTAACATCGCACTGAAACGCAACGTTCTATTGTGAAAGAGGCCTAAAAAACATTTTTCCTTTGCATCTTTAAAATCAATTTTCTCAAAAACTACAAGGTCTTTTTGAAAAAAAATTTTTTTAAAAATTGTACCCGCTATTCTCATGAACATACGTAGCAATTTTGGCATCAATAGCATGTATGGGGACTTTGCTATTCAACGCTAAAGTCAGCACAAAATTACACAAATATTATGCAAACAAAGCACGTGCGAAAACAGTCAAGTATGTTCCCTGCCTAATAAAGAAGGCACAGTTGTACAGTGAGCGCGGATATTCCTTCTCTGCCCTTAAAGGGAACCAGAGACGAAGCACCCTTGTGTATTTTACCATATATATCAGTAAGAACATTAGAGAAAACACTTACCATGCTTTCTGTTTCATCCTCACTGCTAAAAGTGTCTGTTATCAGCTGTGATAAGAATCCCGGACTGAGCATTCAATCTGGCTTTGCTGGGAATGATTATAGCTGAGTCATTATAGCAGAGCCACAAGGGGGCAGGCTTGGGCTTGAAAAGACACCACAGAAGACAGACTCAGCTATAATCTTTCCGTAGCAAAGCTAGACTGAGCAGCCTGAATGCTCAGTCGGGGATTCTTATCAGAGATGAAAACAGTCAGATTAAACAGAGAACAATGAAACAAAGAGCAGATTAGGTGTTTACTGTCATGTTCCCACTGATTTATAAGGTAAAATACAAGAGGGTGCTTCATCTCTGGTTCTCTTTAACGGCTGAGCTGTTTGATGTCCCACAGCTGCTGCACAGATACCGGAGAGGTTGAGCGATCACTTTACCTCCTTTTTTTTTTTTTTTTTTTTTTTTTGTGCTGAACACAAAGAAAACCTGATTGGCCAGTTTTACACAGATGTGACAAACAGACAGTGTTGTCCCCATTATAGAGCTACGGCATGGCAACCAGAACAGGACAGTGTGGGGTAAATACTGATGGCAACCAGTTTAATAAGAGTGTGGAATCTGTCACTTCAGCCACCCACGTTGTGTCACATGACAGACGGGCGCCACAGCAACCTATTTACACTGTGCTGCTTGTGGAGCAGTTTAAAAGCATAACTACGATGGACATATGACTATGGTAGAATTAGAGTGTGAGTTCCTCTAAGGACAGTCAGTGACATGACTATGTACTCTGTAAAGCGTAATGTCAGTGCTATATGAATACATAATGATAATATGGTAGGACATTAGACTATGACTATGGTAGGATTAGATTGTGAGCTCCTCTGTGGACAGTCAGTGACATGACTATGTACTCTGTAATGTGCTGCAGAAGGTGTCAGTGCTATATAAATACATAATAATAATATGGTAGGACAGTAGACTATGACAGGATTAGATTGTGAGACCCTCTGAGGACAGTCAAGTGCTGCACTGCTGCAGAAGATGTTAGTGCTATATAAGTACAGAATAGTAATATGGTAGGACATTAGACTATGACTATGGTAAGAATTGTGAGCGCCTCTGGAGACACGACTATGTACTCTGTAAAGAGCTGGGTCCTCGGTTCGAATCCCAGCTAGGGCACTTTCTGCATAAAGTTTATATGTTCTCCCCGTGTCCGTGTGAGTTTCTTTCGGACACTCTGGTTTCCTCCCACTTCCTAAAAACATACAGATAAAGTTAACTGGCTTCCCCCTAAATTGGCCCTAGACTATGATCCATGCACTACACGATACATACTGTACATAGACATAGGACTATGGTAGGGATTAGATTGTGAGCCCCTCTGAGGGACAGTTAGTGACATGACTATGTACTCTGTACAGCGCTGCGGGAGATTTCGGTGCTATATAAATACTAAATATTAATCTTAATACAAAAATAAGTGCCGCCATTTTGTCTTAAGCAGATGAAGCCGTGACCCAGGAGAAGCAAGAGTGTATCCCTCTAGTACAAATATGCTGTACCGCACTAGCTGTCCTTGCCAGTGTTTTCTGCACCGTGGAGTGAATACGTGGCATCTGATGAATGGCAATGTATTCGCTGACCGTAACATTCATACAGGTCAGGTGCACGTGTGAACTAGTCCATAGGAAGACCTGTCCGTTGTTCTGCTCCCACCAGCTCCAGCAGTGAACCAGGGCACAAAGCAGTGTCAACACTTTTACTCATGTGAAATAATGTGAAGTCTTTCTGCTCAAAGCTTAAGCCCATTAACCACATGGTTAATAACATACAAGCATTGCACCCTACATTTGACTTTCTGCATTTTGCGATACATTTCCGATCGCTTGCAAATTGCTAAACATAAATAGGTTCTTTTAAAGAGAATCTGTACTGTCCGATTTGTACAATAAAAAAAAAAAATACCAATTGAGTCACTGATCTCCTAGAACCCTCTTTGCCGTTTTCGCCGCGATTCTGGCTTTTAATCGCCAGAGTTTTAGGCAGTGTTTACAGCATGTGACAGGCAGCTCCCTCCCCCCTCAGCCTCACAAACAGAGCAGAGAGTGAGTAATAAACAAAGCACACATAGCCTGCAGGGGGCGTGCATAACTTGCACCTATCACAACAGAAGCAGCCCATTCCTCCCTGGGTCGACAAAAAAAAGAAGAAGATTAGATATATTACAGAGAGAGTGCAACTAGAAAAGGCTGCAGTAATCCAGACCACATTAGAACAGGTATAGGAACTTATAGGATAGAAGAAATAAGGCTAAAAATGTTATTACAGAGTCTCTTTAAAGGAGAACTGTAGTGAGAGGGATATGGAGGCTGCCATATTTATTTCCTTTTAAGCAATACCAGTTGCCTGGCAGCCCTGATGGTCTATTTGCCTAAAGAAGAAGTGTCTGAATCACACCAGAAACCAGCATGCAGCTAATCTTGTCATATCTGTCTAAATTTGTCAGAAACACCCGATCTGCTGCATGCTTGTTCAGGGCCTATGGCTGAAAGTATTAGAGGCAGAGCATTAGCTGAATAGCCAGGCAACTGGTATTGCTTAAAAGGAAATAAATATGGCAGCCTCCATATACCTCTCACTACAGTTCTCCTTTAACCACTAATATGAGAAAAATAGGTTCTATAAGGAGTACTTAATGTTATAAGCTCTGTCTAAATGAATATTTGGAAAAGTCGCGGGTTTAAAGGGGAACTGAAGAGAGAGGTATATTGAGGCTGCCATGTTTATTTTCTTTTAAGCAATACCAGTTGCCTGGCAGCCCTGCTGATCCTCTGCCTCTAATACTAATAGCCATAGCCCCTGAACAAGCATGCAGCAGATCAGGCGTTTCAGACTTTAAAGTCAGAGCTGACAAGATTAGCTGCATGCTTGTCTCTGGTGTTATTCAGATACTACTGCAGAGAAATAGACCAGCAGGGCTGCCAGGCAACTGGTATTGATTAAAAGGAAATAAATATGGCAGCCTCCTCATACCTCTTCCTTCAGTTCCCCTTTAAATACTCACCGGTTCTGACATTGCTGTGCCTCTCTCTCCAGAAAGGGCCCTGGCAATTTTTTTTCAAACTACCTGCCGAGGCTCTGACCATGCCCAGCTATGTGGCCACGTCCCTCCCCCAGCTTGGCAGCTGCTGCCTGATTGGTGGCAGCCAAGTTGGGGACAAGCCACGATCATGCAGGTGGAGGTTTCTGAAGACCTTAAAGGGAGACTGTAGGGGGGGTCGGGGGAAAATGAGTTGAAGTTACCCGTGACTTCTAATGGTCCCCCAAAGACATCCTGTGCACGCGTAGCCACTCCCCAATGTTCAGGCCCCGCCTCTGTTTTACTTCTGGAATTTCAGACTTTAAAGTCTGAAAACCACTGCGCCTGCGTTGCCGTGTCCTCGCTCCCGCTGATGGCACCAGGAGCATACTGCACAGTATGGTCTGTGCCTGCGCTGTGCGCTCCTGGTGACATCAGGGGAAGCAAGGACATGGCAATGCAGGCGCAGTGGTTTTCAGACTTTAAAGTCAGAAATTACAGAAGTGAACCGGAGGTGGGGGGGGCGGAGCATCGGTGAGTGGCGGCGCGGGCACAGGATGTCTGCGGGGGACCATTAGAAGCCCCGGGTAACTTCAACTCATTTTCCCCCGACCCCCCTACAGTATCCCTTTAAGCAGTCTTTGGAAACATGGCCACCACACTGCCAAGGAGGAGGGGCGGAGCGTCGCCTGTGCCCCAAAGACATCAGGACAGGTATGTATTCAACCCCTGGACCCCCCCCGACATCCGATCTCATTCAAGCAGACCCTGTCATTACAGACTCTAATGTAACCTCAAGAACTCTTTACTGGTGCGAGAAAAATAGGTTATTTAACCACTAGTGTGAGAAAACCTATTTTCTCATGCTAGTGGTTTTTACTTATTCAGGTAAGCTTTTTTTTTTTTTCTGTGAAGTAAATACAATGGTAAATGGCATTATTGGCCAGGGTCTCGCTTAAAGACAGTTTAACCACTTCAGCCTTCAGTCGTTTTTCACCTTATGCATCCAAGCAATTTTCACCTTCCATTCATTCGCCAATAACTTTATCACTACTTATCACAATGAATTGATCTAGATCTTGTTTTTTCCATCACTAATTAGGGTTTCTTTGGGTGGTACATTTTGCTAAGAATAATTTTTTTCTAAATGCATTTTAAGGGGGATATTAAAAAAAATAATTATTTATCAGTTTTCAGCCATTATAGCTTTAAAATAATACATGCTACCATAATTAAAACCCATGTGTTTTATTTGCTCATTTGTCCTGGTTATTACACAATTTAAATAATGTTTCTATCACAATGCATGGCGCCAATATTTTATGTGGAAATAAAGGGGCATTTTTACAGTTTTGTGCCCATCATTATTTACAACTTAAACTTATAATTCAAAAAATAGTAATATTCCCTCTTCACATGCAAAAGTTCAGACCCTTAGGTAACTATTTGGTTTTTTTTTATTTTAATTTGTTTAATTAAAAATTTATTAGGGTATTTTTGGGAGTGTGGGGGGTAAACAGCTAATTTTAAATGTAATAAATTGTATTTATTAAAAAAAAAAAAAAAAAAGTATGTAGATGTAGTTTTACTATTTGGTCGCAAGATGGCCACAGTCCAAATTTTAGTTTTTTAGTCCTGTAAGGCCCGGTTCACATTAGCGGTCGCCGTCCGGAATCGCCGTGCCGGAGCCGGACCGCATGCAGAACGGACGCACGGCATAGCAATGAAAGCCTATGCGTCCGTTCACATGCGTCCGTTTCGTCCGGACCGGATCCGGACTCCGGCATAAGACCCAACATGCGCTATTTTTTGGTCCGGCTCCTCCGGCAGCCGTATCCGGAGCGGAGCCGGACTGCACCATCCAGCCAATACAAACCAATGAGAACCGGAGAGCGCACAATACACTGGCTAAAAATCCGGATGTTCTACCCCACTTCCTATGCGTATTGTAGCGGCGATTTTGGATGGGGACACATGGGCAAGCATTTTGGAGTGGAGCAGCAGTGACTTTAAACGTGCTGGAGATGTTGGCAGTATGTCGGAGGTGGAGGTGAGTGCTAAACAGCGGAGGGCCTGATTCCACAGGTCCACCTTCTGCTGACCTCCCAGACCCCAACATTTTTATTCGGTTTCTATTATCTTTTGCCAAACGGATCCGGATCGCATCCTGATGAACACCTGATGCAACCTGACCAGATCCGGATCGGATCCGGATCAGAACCGTACGGTTCCGATCCGGATCCGGTCCAGATCCGGTCAGGTCATCCGGACCGTTTGGCAGAGAACCGCAAGTGTGAACCGGCCCTTAGCGAGCGCTCTCACTTTTAGGATGTAAAGGTAGGACGGGAAACTTTTTTTTCTTTAGAAAGATTGCGGCTTCTAAAAGAAGCTGTCGGTATTTTTAACGGGGACTTAGATTAATAAATAGGAACTGGGACCATTGTTGGTCTCCGGCCTAACGGGCGGCGGCACGGAAGCGCGCAGCATCGCAATAGCAGCCTTTTGGACGTATTAGCAACGTCCAAAAGACGAAAGTGGTTAAACACACTTATGTTCCCCTTTTACACAGGAGGCTGAAGGTGGTGAATTTTCCACTTGTTGTCGGCTACCCCCCGTGCACCTGTCTGACTAGCGTTTGGCACGGGCACTGGAGAGGCAGCCCCCCTTATGGAGTTACAACTGAGCACAGCCGGGATTAGTCAACATGAATTAGGGGTTTTTATTTTTTGCCACTAAGCAATACCACCATGCGTCAAATTTTGACGCGTGGCATAGTGGTGTGACAATTCAAGGGGCCCCCTGCGAAACTTTGATGCCCCCCCAGTGTTCATGCCCCTTCCCTTGCCTCCCCTTGGTGCCCTTTAATAGGGACTTTAATATGTATGGCACGATGGTATATTACTGTTATATTTGCATATATGGGCTTGTAGTTAGTGTCGTGCGCAAAACTGGAAAAAATACACCTTTCTTTCCAAATAAAAATACTGTTGCCATACATTGTGCTAGAAGCAGAAGTTAAACATAAAAACTGGGAGAAATGGGCAAATAAAACGCGTGAGTTTTAATTACGGTAGCACTTTATTTTAAAATTACTGTATATTCTGGCATATAAGACTACTTTTTAACCCTTGAAAATCATCTGAAAAGTCAGGGGTCGTCTTATACGCCGGGTGTCATTGATGCCACGTGATACACTCTATCCGGTTACTGCCTCTCTCTCAGATCTCGCTGCTGAGGACTGTAGGAAAGCGGTGCAGGCGCACATGTGCGAGATCTGAGAGGTAGAGAAGGAGGTAAATAGGATACAAGGGCGGGGCCAGAAGGGTGAAAGAGGCGTGTTTTATGGGCACAGCGCAATGTATTCTTCCATACCGCTCTGATAAATGGAGACAAATTTACTTAGGGTTAGAGAGAGTTGAACAATCCAACCAGTCAATCGCCTATATACTGTTATATACTGGGTACCACATACAGTACAGCACCAGTATCTGTTCATACATGGCACCAGTATATGATTTTTTAAAATTTTTATTTGGTGTGTGTTGGAAGAGGGGTAGTCTTATATGGCGAGTATATCCCAAACTCTGTATTTTAACTGGAAATGTTGGGGAGAGGGTCGTCTTATACGCAGGGATATACTGTACCTGTATAATGGCCAAAAACCGAAAAATATATTTTTTTCATTTTGTTCTAATTATTCCCGTTAAAATGCACTTAAAAATAAAAATAATTCTTAGCATAATGTGCCACCCAAAGAAATCCTAATTGGTGGCGAAAACAAAAAAACAATGTATAGATCATTTCGTTGTGACAAGTAGTGCTAAGGTTATTAGCGATTGAGAGGTAGGAGTGCTGACAGGTGAATATTGCTCTGGGCCGTTAGGGTAAAAACCCCTTGGTGGTGAAGTAGCAAACAATGCCACCTGCCCCTACCTTATGGATATGAGTAAATTGGGTAATGTACATTCTCATGCAGTCACACTTAGTGATGAGCGTAATGACCTAATTACGTTTCGTACAATTACGATTAGGGCCGTAAAAAAAAAATCGTAATTTTGCAAAATTATGTGAAATTTCACCTTTTGTTTATGCGGAATTTTGTACTTATGATCATTTTTCGTAATTATGATAGTTTTTGTAATGGAAACAAATCAGAATTTCGTGTGTAACGCGGAAAATAGTCCATTCTACAAATTGTGTTTCCAACCAGAGCCTCCTGATACATTTAAAGCGACAGCACAGGCAGGGACTTTTGCATTATCAGATTTTGAAAGGCCCAAAACCAAGTGTCTCAGCATGCGTGACTGCTAAGTGCATCTTGACAAAGAGCACCTGTCTTCGAAGTGGCTGCAGGTAGAGCCTCCTGATACATTTAAAGAGACAGCACGTGCGGGGGCCTTTGCATTATCAGTAATTGCAACGAATTAGTCACTTTCCTGAGTTTAATAATTACTTACATTTTCATAATTACTATGAAAAACTTCATTTGCAGTTAAATCCTGTGTTTATTTTAAATAATTTTACTCGGTTCAGGTTTCCTTTAAGTACCACCTGCCCCCCCCCGCATGCTCTAGGCCCCATAGCAGCTGCTATGGCTATTGCTACTCCGGTGTTAGGGCCTGTTCAGACTATGCGCGTTTCTAGCCGTTTTCAGGGAAGGCGTACGGGTACCAAAAACACATAGAAACGGCTCCTAATGCTTTTGAATGGGCTAGTTCACATGTATGCGTATGTGACGCATACGTTTCTTATCCGCATTGCTGCGTGCAGTTCTGTGCGTCACGCATGGAAACGGACGCAATAAAGTCTATGGACGCGTATAAAAACCGCGTACTATTGCGTTTTTAGCGTACGTTTCCCTCTGCGGTTCCCATAATTCTTTTTTTTTCCCTGGGTCACGTGTGCGCAAAACGCAATAGAAAATGCATTAGAACGCAAGAAAAACGCATGCGTTTTTCAACTTGCGTTTCTTTGATTTTATACGCGTGCTTCATACGCTGACAGTCTGAACAGGCCCTTACCGAATGCTGCACTGGTGGTCGGCAGACAGGAGGCTGAACTGTTCAACATGAGCGCAATTCAACCGTCTTTGGAAAACAGGCCAAACTCAGCGGAGATGTTTAATGCTTAGCAAATATCCAGCTACATTCTGCTCTGAGCTGAGAGGTCCCTGGTGAGGCAAAGGAATTTGTAAAATTTCACATCACCCCGCTCCCTCCACCCCTGTATCACTGACCCATCCCAGTCCCTGCTTACTGGCAGGGAACCTGTCTGCTGCTGCCAGGTATCACAGGAGATTGAAATCAAGACACTGGCTTACAGTATACCTGAACTGAGAGGCATGTAGAGGCTGTCATATTTAACCACTTCAGCCTACAGTGTTGTTTCACCTTATGCATCAGAGCAACTTTCACCTCCCATTCATTCCCCATTAACTTTATCACTACTTAACACACTGAAATGATCTAAATCTTGTTTTTTCCGCCACCATTTAGGCTTTCTTTGGGTGATACATTTTGCTAAGAATTATTTTATTATAAATCCATTTTAACAGGAAGATTAAGAAAGAAATGGAAAAAAAAAATTTCTCTGTTTTTGGCCATTATAGTTTAAAATTAATACATGCTACCATAATTAAAACCCATTTATTTTATTTGCTCATTTGTCCCTGTTATTACACCATTTAAATTATGTCCCTATCACAATTTATGGTGGCGATATTTTATTTGGTCCGGACAAACAGACAACATGAACAAGTCAGATTGGATCCACTGCTCTTCCGCAAGAGCGAGTGCGATCCGTACACATGAACAGGACTGAAAGAATCCACTGCTCTTCCGCAAGAGCGAGTGCGATCCGCACAACAAGACAGACAGAAGGAGTAACCAGCAGCAACTGCAGCCAAGGTTAAACTCCAACACAGAATACAGAGAGATCCACCGCCTCTAACGCTAGGGCGAGTGCGATCCAAACAGACAGAACGATTCACTACCGCCAACCGCTGGTGACAGTGCAATCGCAAGGACAAAACAAGACAGAATAGGCAGTACAAATTATAACACAAACCTGACTGCACTAAATAGGAATGCAAGGAGAACTCCCAAAGGATAACTACTCTAAACTAGCAATAATAGCCTACAATGAGCAGAGGGCTGAGACTCTAGGCAAGTTAGCAGGAACAAACCTTCATGACCAGCAGGGAATTCTGGGAGGAAATGGTATTTATACTGCAAGCCATCAAAGGAAGCAGCTAAGCAATTTGCATGACAAGTGGATGCAAATTCCTCACCAGAACAGCAACTCTGAAAGTTGCAGAGTGAAGACAGGTCTCTTTTCCAGAGACCTGCAGCACTCAGACCTAAAAAATGGTCAAAAAGCTGTCTGCCTGTGCAGACAGCAGAGCAGATCATTACATGGAGGAAAACAGTTAACTTTAAATGTAATATGTGTTTATTTAATAAAAAAATGCATGTGAGTGTAGTTTTACTATTTGGCCACAAGATGGCCACAATCAAAAAGTCCTGGAAGCGAAAGCTCTTGCTTCCAGGAAGCATTAGGAAGACGGGAAACTTTTTTTTTAGTGCAGAAAGACCGTTTTTTTCTGCCAGGGACTTAGATCGATGAATGGGAACCATGTTCCCATTCATTGACCCCGGGGCTATCGGAAGGCGGTGGGAGCGTGCGCGTCCGGCGCAGTGGCAGCAAGGTAATCTATCTAGACGGATATATCCGTCCAGATAGACTTAAGTGGTTAAAGCAAATCTGAAGCGAAAATAAACTTCGGAGATAATGAATTGTATGTGTAGCACAGCTAACAAACAAAACATTAGTAGCAAAGAAAAGAGTCTTATATTGTTTTTCAGTACAGGAAGCGTTAAAAAAAACTTAATTTATGATCTATGCAAAAGAGCTTCTCTGAGCTCTCCCATCCACTTGGGTCGAATACAGTCCTGTTTTCTAAAGCACATAAACAGCCAAGAAACCGCGAGAGACAGCTTGAGATGAGGTTTTACTGCAGAAAAGTTCAAAGGTTTATTATTTCTGCTTTGTTTTATAGCGTAAGGGCTGGAGTGTGGTTTCTAAACTGCAAGTATGACAGTATGATGCAATGTTATAAAAAATAAATAAATAAAGCGATATAACTGAAAATAAAACAGACTCTTTTCTTTCCTACTAATCAGTGTTCTCCCCAGGTCCTTTTAGCTGGGTGCTCCACCCGGGTAGTTTTGGTGAGCACCCGGCGGTCATCGGCTCACCTCCTCCTATGCTGTAAGCAGACTTGTGCAGAGAAGCACCGGCCCTGCATTCTCTCATCTCGCCCCACCCAGCTACTATTTCATGCCACCCGGCTGGAAAAAATTCTGGGGAGAACATTGCTAATGCTCTATTAATTATCCATACTGCACAAACAATTCATTATATCATATAAGGTTTTTCTCGCTTCAGGCTTCCTTTAATTCCTTTTAAACAATACCAGTTGCCGGGCTGTCCTGCTGATCTCTTTGACATCAGTAGTGTCTGGATCACACACCTGAAATTAGCATGCAGCTAATCTAGTCAGACTTCAGTCAGAAACACCTGATCCACCGCTTGATTGTTCAGGATCGATGGCTAAAGCCTCATCTACACGCGTAGATGAGGCGGCGAAGTTCCTTATCAATCGAGCCGCTGATGCAGCTCGATTGATAAGTTCTGACAGGTCCGATCTGTGAGCCGCCGATTCCCTGCTCGTTTCCTACGAGGGGACAATGGCAGGGAATTGAGTGGAAGATTATTATTATTATTATTATTTAGTATTTATATAGCGCCGACATCTCCCACAGCGCTGTACAGAGTATATAGTCTTGTCACTAACTGTCCCTCGGAGGAGCTCACAATCTAGTCCCTACCATAGTCATATGTATACTGTATATTGTGTAGTGTATGTATTGTAGTCTAGGGACAATTTAGGGGGGAAGCCAATTAACTTATCTGTATGTTTTTGTGAAGTGGGAGGAAACCGGAGTGCCCAGAGGAAACCCACGCAGACAAGGGGAGAACATACAAACTCCTTGCAGATGTTGACCTGGCTGGGAAGATAAGCGGCACCGGGCGGGGACGAGCGGGGGATTGAATACGACACATGCGCGGCGAGCGGGGACACGGCAGGTACGTGCGGGGATGCGGAAGAGGCGATCCGGCGGCTAATCAAGACGCTGGATCGCCTCCACATCTCCCCGTGTAGACGGGGCTTACAAGCATTAAGGTGCGTACACACGGACTATTGTAACAAACGACGGGTCCGTCAGACACTCCCGCGGCGCAGTCGTTCTGCCGACAGTAGTACCGTGGTTTGTTACAATAGTGCGTGTGTACGCACCTTTACAGGCAGAGGATCAGCAAGACTGCCAGGCAATATGCCACTTGCCATGCAGGGGCAACATCATATTCAGAGCATTAAAACAGAAATTGTATAAGGATGCCTATCAGAGGCGTAACTAGACATCACGGGGCCCCCCTGCAAAACTTTGGATGCCCCCCCACCTCCCTCGCTTTCTGCACAGGAAAACTAAGGACCAATGTGTTTTCCCCATGCAGATAAAAACACTTAGACTTAAAGTAAATGACAGGCAATCCATGCTACCCCTAGATCTACTTACCCAGGGCTTCCTCCAGCCCCTTGCAGCTGACAAGTCCCTCGTTGCAGCTCTGCTTCCAGTACATACACACATACAGCCATATTATTTTACTACATGAGAGCACATGCTATATAGAGGAACAACGACATGCTGAACATAAGATATAGTATTCACTGTAACTTTGGCAAAACATTCAGAATGTCACTGATTGATACTGTTATTACAGGATCTTGGACTCAGTATGAGACACAAGCTCTCAATGTGGCAGCAACAGTCAGACATCAATCTTACCCACTCCACTGTGTCCAGTAATAAGACACCATAAGGTCACTAGCCTGTGTGTGATAAGAATCTATGAATCTCTTCTGAGGGATTGCTGAATAAGGGCCAGTCTACAACTCTTTTTCAACCTGTGACTCCTTTGTTGTGACGTTGTACATGAAGTCATCAGATCTTTGCTGCACTGTGAGAGATTTTTTAACAAACTCTAGGGAGCAGGGAAAGTGTACAAATTCCAAAGTGTGTATAATTCCTTATCTGTGTGGTGGACACATGCAGTCAATATAACATCATGGTATGAGAGCAGAAAGTATTCTCTCTATGCCCTTAATTGTCAGTCTCTCACACTATTACCCCCACGGGGTTCCCTATGGCTTCTGGGCCCCCCTGCGGTGGATCCTTCGCAGGGTCTATTGTTACGCCCTTGATGCCTATATACTAAATCATTGATGGCTCTAGGTCAGGGACACTACAGGCACATTACAGAGTACATAACCATGTCACTGACTGTACTCAGAGGAGCTCACAATCTAATCCCTATCATAGTCTAGGACAAATTGTATTGAATTTTATTTTTTTTAGGATAAAGCCAGTTAACTTATCTGTATGCCTTTGGGACGTGGGAGGAAACTAGAGTGCCCAGAGGAAACCCACACAGACACGAGGAGAACATACAAAGTCCGTGCAGAGATTAGCTCTACAGCATCCACCACCAGACGTGGATTCAGTTCTGAGTGGAGTAACCCCTAAATATGGCCATGAACAAACTTGGAAAAGCCTCACTACTTTATCTCCTAGTTGAAACGCAGCATGCGTTTCCTTCTATTCCTCCAATTTCCTCCCCCGTTGTTGTGTGACCAAACTGATCCTAAAACAAAAGTAATTTGAGTGACTTTGGTGGGGACATTAGAGAGTAAGCTTTATACACATTATGCAGACTGTAAACCGCATGCAGAAACGCATGGGGATTCGCACACAGGCACGGGATTTTGTAATTGGTTTTTATACTGGTCTTCACAGCCTCCTCACTACAGCACATGAGGCTGCGCAGGAGCGCAAACCAAAGTCTCTCCTGCGATATGTTTCACAACGGCAATGTTTAAACCACGTAAGATGTGAATGTTGCCGCTGAAATGCAGTGGAATCAGTTTTTATCAGGTAAACGCATACAAAAACATATACAGGTAGGCATTAAAAAAAGAACCTGGGGAGGGGGGGGGGGGTAAAGGAATTCCTACTTACCTGAGGCTTCCTTCAGTCCCATGACCACCATCCTCCCGGGTGCCTCCATTCGCATGCGCAGAAGAGCCAGACTGATGCGACTAAGACAGTTTACCAGGGCCAATAGCAGGTGAATGAGGAAGCCCCGTGTAAGTATGAATTCTTCCTCACACAAAAATCCCCCCCCCACCGGTATAATGTAAAACGCTCTTTAGCGTTCTTCCAGGCCATTGTCAAGCTAGAAGGAGGAAATTATGGCACCGGGAAATTCGCTGATTACAGTGAAGTATAGTTACAGCACAGCGGTAAGAAATTGGACCAAGGTAGTGTTTTGTGCAGGTTCGAATCCAATCAATGCTACTTTTTCTTATTATTACTATTAATTGATCGAGATGCGCTGCTGTCTATCCAGTAATAAAAGCTTAGTTGTAATGTTTTATTACTAGATAGACAGCAGCGAATCTCTGTCAACTAATGATAAAAAAGTTGCATTGACTGGATTCAAACCTGCACAAAATATTGTCTAAGTCCATTTCCTTACTACTATGCTATAACATTTAATTTCCCGACACCATATTTTCCTCCTTCCAGCATGACAACAGCCATGCACCGTAATGACACAATTAAAAAAAACTCTATACAGCGTTTTACATTAAATTGAATGACAGCGCTATAATGGTCAGGCAGAGCTGTGCGCCATTTTTTCCTGCTGTTGTGGAGGTCATGTGACAGGAGCAGCTACCACACCTCTCTTGTTATGGAGGAGGGGCCATGTCTTGGAGGGAGGGTGAGTAGCTGAACCTCCCTTCCCCCTCAAGAATTACACCTCTATCCCAACCCTCTTTCCTCGTCACCTGTCCCTCTTTCAGGACTGATGAACAGATCTATATAATATATGCGTTTTGTTTTTTGCTTCTTTTTTTCCTGAAAAATGTGTTTTATTTACTCCAAACTTTATTCCCATCCTTTAAATTGATATATTTCTTATTTCCACTTCACACCAAAGGGGTTTTTACCCTAACGCACCTTTCAGTGCTCATCTCTTTCATTTGCCAATAGCTTAATCACTACTAGTCACAATGAAATGATCTATATCTTGTTTTTTTTCACCACCAATTGGGCTTTTTGGGGTTGATATTTGTTTTCAGTAGTTACCGGTACTTTATTTTCTATGCATTTTAAAGGGGAAAACAAGGAAAAAATGACAAAATACACTATTTCTCCAATTTTATCCTCTATAGTTTTAATATAAACACTGCTACTGTGCATAAAACTGTAATGAATAGCGAAGATATCGCCGCGCGTACAAGCGGCAGGGCGGCTATCTCCGCGTTCCACCTGGCGGCCTCTGCCGCGCAGCAACATGTCACTGGTTCGCTTGGTCCTTCTAGTGCACACAGATAGAGAGCTACGCGCGTGCGCCAGGCGACAGGAACTTTATCCCAGCAGAAGGGGAGTCAGCTGATCAGGCCGATCAGCTGATCCCAGATAGGCTCCGGATTGGCTGAGTGACTGGGGCGGCCCTGTGGAGCGCTCTGGGTATATATAGGACTTGCCTGTCAGATGCAAGTTGTCTGTCGTTGCGAATACTCACGTGTGAGCACTCAGACCCCAGTCAGATCTTACAGTGTGTTAGAACCAGCCGGAGCTGGGAATTCACACTTAGATTCTGGTGATAGCCTTTAAAGTACTATTGTATTGTTAGACTAGTTCCCAGGTGTTGAGACCAAGGACCTCACACCTAAAGACTAGGAGGTTGCTGTGTTGCTACTGTTATACTCTAGACTAGTTCCCAGGTGTTGAGACCAAGGACCTCACACCTAAGACTAGGATATTGTATACTGTTACCTGTTATGATCTCTGGCTTTCCCGACCACTCTCCTGTTTACTGATTCGGTACCTCTGCCCATCTGTCTACCAGTTGCCAACCTTGCCTGTACCCGGTTACCGAAAGACCTTCTGTCTTTGTACTTTATCTACTCGTGTGTTGCCGACCTGGCCTGTCTGATCCTTCTGGCTGTCACTCATCCCTTGAGTGATCAGGGATCCCTTGAGTGATCAGTCTTACTGTACTACTCGTGACACTAACCCTCCAGGTGTCCCGCTCCTCGGGAGATAACCTTTCTTACTGTTGCACCAAACACTTTACCACACTGGGTGTCCTGTGTCAAGCTATACTGGTTGTGACAATCCAGCCCCGCGATCCCGTCGAGATCTGCTCCCGTTAGCGTACGCAGGAAGTACGGGCGCAGACGGACAACGAGACCGGTTGCTGGATCGTCAGAGGTAAGAAGAAAAGGGCGACAGAGCGTGCCAATTCCGTCTAATCTGCTCCCGTTAGCATACGCAGGAAGTACGGTGAACAGACTGACAATAAAAATTGGTCGCGCAGCTGCCGACAATATGTAATGGGACAAACATCCACCAATCCCGTATTACTAGGCCACTGTTGCCATGCAGGTCTCATGCACTAGAGACTGCTGGAGGCAAATTCACTGTGTGCGTAGTAAACGGTTAAGATTGGTTGGAGGTGCCCATACATGTACAATTCTGATTGTATATACAATCAGTAAACTAAAAATATCGATTTCGCGCTGGAAATCGGGTAAATAAAGTAGACTGCCACCACTCTCTCAAGTTCAGGGAGGAAAGAGACTCCCGCTATCATAATACGGTAGCCAGCCCCATCACGTTCAACACGCTCAAGTCACCGTTCGGGGAATAGTCACTTCCGACGGCTTAAAGACTGTGAGCAATGTGACGTTAAAGAAAGGTTACTGGGTCCCTATATGATGCAATCTCGAATTGTATTTACAATCGAGAAACTAACGTTATCGATTTCGCACAGGAAATCTGGTACTAGCTAATCCTAGAAGGAAGAAACGGTTATTTACAACCTAGCTAGCAAACAATTTATAAGCAAATCATAAAACAATGCGGTAGTATGACTGACTCTTCAGAGGGCAGATTCGTTATAGCAGCAATCAGATGACCAGAACAGGCACAAGACTGAACGATAAAATCGTTAGTTTATTTCTAAACTACATACACACAGCTTATTTTAGAACAGATTGATTGACAGAGAGAAGGCAAGAAAAGGAACAGGATGTCTGATTAGATACAGTTCAAATACCGTTATTGGTAGTCCATGCGGCAATCGCAAGTCTTTGGCGAAAGTCCCAAAATGGCGGTTGCCATGCGGCCAACAGGCCTTTGTTAGAAAATTCAAAGATGGAGGTTGGCCCGTGTCCCTGCGGGCTGCCAGGATGTTACTAGGCATCAGATTGAAGGTAAAGGACCCTGGACTTTTGGATCATGTCAGTTTTGTTCCTCACTGTAGGTGGGGGGAGTTATGACACGTACAAGTCCAGCCTTGTGCAATTTGAATAAGGCAATGCCCCCTTAGGCAGGGAGAGGTTTTGGGCCAATTCATATTTTGCCCGCTCTCAGCATGCCCGTAGGTAATATCAAGAACCCCGAATGAATATTCACAATCAGCGTAAGTGTGTGAATCTGCTAATACCAAACACGAGGAGTCTGGATCGCTAATAGCACCGTCCCCCCCTTTCACCTTACTGGCACTGGTTCCGAAAGATCCAGAGGGCTGAAAATCTCTCAGGACCAGTGTCATGTGGAATCTAATAAACTCCGTGAATTTGAGGGAACTGCGATCTTGGGAACACCAGAAATATTACCAAATTGTGCCTATTTATTAAATACAGTTTCTACAGTTTGGTTGAATCTTTGGGTGCCCAGATGGCGTGATAAGGATCATTCCTGTCTCCTTTCAACTCAGGCCACAAGGCAGCTAGGTGTCGGACTCCTGGTGGGTCGGTGCCGATCAGGCTGGAGAAAGCTACAATTTATGAGCTTCTGTCAACTGATATCTACCCTTCACCTGATGGATGAGGTCATAAACACCTCAGGGGGTCCCCTGTGCTGGCAGAGAATCTTTTCAACAGGAGGCTAATTAACTGACCATGAAAAGATTTCTCCAGCCCTTTGGTGAAGGGAAAAAAAAGTGTATTTAAACCAAAAACTGTCAGTTTGGGTGGTTTGCGAAGAACTAGCGTTGGTAACTCCATGACGCATTCGATATGTCATATCGACGGCGTCACACTGGTATTATTGGTGATTCTGCAGATCACCAATGATCAGAAATACTCTGTGTGCTGACACCAATCGTTACAAAAACCCACACATTGTATCTGCCTATTTGTCCTGGTTATCACAATATTTTAATTATGTCCCTAGTACAAAGTATGGTGACAGTATAGTATTTGGAAATAAAGGTGTATTTTTTCTTTTGGGTGGGTTTTTTCATTATTTTCACGTGCACAGGAATGCATGCGGGAGCGCACATACGTGCACAGGAATGCATGCGGGAGCGCACGCATGTGCACAGGAGCGCGCACAGCTGCAGCAGCAGTGTATGACTATTTAAAACGTCCTGGAGCCATTAAGAGGCTCCAGCAGGACGTTTTAAAACGTCTGTATGTCATTAAGTGGTTAACATGAAGGACAACTAATGGTGATAGAAAGGACTAGTTTGAATTATAAAACATATTTTTCTTATGTAACGTTTATGTTATGCATGACTAGGGATGCGTCGGGGGCGTGATTAGGGGTGTGGCAGGGGCGTGGCTTAAGTGTTCTTTCTTATCTCAAAAAGTTGGGAGGTTTGTGTATGGGCACTCTTATTTTGCACCTAAACTATACGGAGAGCTAACTCATGAGATAAACCGATAAGGAGAGATCATGATATATCAGATTAAAAAGATGGATAAACCGTGAGTTAATAAGCAAGTGGATATAATTTGAGAAACATTTGGGAATCACTCTATGGAATCTGTCAGCGCAGCCGCCCACACCTTTGTATTATTATTATTACTCATTTATTATCATGCATTTAAATAGCAGACGGGTGCTTCTGCCATGCTTTGTGAATCAGCGTGGAATTGTGAGTGC
Organism: Hyperolius riggenbachi; assembly: GCF_040937935.1. Lineage (NCBI taxonomy): Eukaryota > Metazoa > Chordata > Amphibia > Anura > Hyperoliidae > Hyperolius > Hyperolius riggenbachi. The sequence continues at coordinate 27,220,848 of NC_090654.1, forward strand.
AAGCACTGAGGATTAGGCCGGAAAACAAGATAGAAATCAAATGGCCCAGTACAAACGTGTTACTCTTATCCACACGTGTGCACCAAAGTTTATGCATTGCTGATACTATGATAGGCATTCACACCTCCCAACATTTTGAGATAAGAAAAAGGGATGTTTTAAGACACGCCCCTGCCACATCTCTAACCACACCCCCACCCCTTCACCATGCACATCACAAAGAATTCAGAAGCAAAAGATGTAGTTTTATTATTCAAAACCACACTGGCTCTATTGTCATTAGTTTTCATTCATTTTAACATTGGAAAACAAAATAGGGAGTAGGGACTAGATTGTGAGTTTCTTTGAGGGACAGTTAGTGACAAGACTATATGTACTCTGTACAGCGCTACGGAAGATATCGGCGCTATAGAAATACTAAATAATAAAAAAGATATCAATTTAAACGATGGGCATAGAGTTTAGAGTCCATTAAGCACATTTTTCTGTAAAAATATACTGTACATATATTGACTCAGAACAGTACATTAGTCTTCTTGAAAGAGGGACAAATTAGGAAGAAATAGGGACGGGGGTTTTGGTTCCTAAAGAGGCACTGTCCCTTCAAAAAGGGACAGTTGGGAGCGGATCAGATAAAAATGTCGCACAGCACCGGGGGAATAGAATTGGCGCCTCATTGACTTCAATTATATAACTATTTAGCGTTGCCTTACACTTATAAAAGCTAAATAGCATTATAAGTCTTAAAAAATGCAGGGGGTTAGTTTTAGGCAGCGGGGGTCGGCGGGGGAGAGAGGCAGCAGCACACTGGAGGGAGTAGCATTAGCTGGAGGGAGGATGTGTGCATATGCATACATTACCTTGTCCCGCCGGCGATCGCTCCTTCACTTCTTCAGTTAGTTTGCTGTAGACCTGCAGCCAGCCAATCACCTTGTGGCTTCAGTCCCTGCATGGTGATTGGCTGGCTGCAGGCTTGTGGTTTGAACGACTTGTAGTGCAAACAACAAGTCGTTCAGATGTCCTGTACACACTGACCAACAAAACGGCTGATAGTGCTAATTTACAATCTGCATGTCGTTTAACCAACTTGATAATGGAAAATGGACTGGATAGAACAATGGACTAGATTAAAAGACTGATCAAACAACTCGTTGTTTGAACATCTATAAAGGGGCCCATACACTGAGCCGATTAGCGGCTGATCGATCGAAATCGATTGACCGATTGATTTGCAGCCGATTTCAATCGATCTGACATGCTGAAAAATCTAGGTCGATCTGTTCAGATTGCTTATCATTTTGCATTAAACCTAATAGAAATCTGATGGCAAAAAAATGCCTCAAGATCGATTTTCAATAGATTCAATACTGAAATCTATTGGAAATCTGTTCCTAGTAAACAAATGTTCCTAAACACATCAGATAGATCAGAAATCTATCTGATGATCTATCTGCTGCTAATCTAACGAGTCTATGGCCACCTTTAGTTGGACAAACGGCTAGAAGTCATTTGTACACATGTACGGACCTAATGCTGGGAATAACCGGTACCGCTCGATTGAGCCATTAGATGGCTCGATTGATAATTTCCGACATGTCTGATCCCCCGCTCGATACCGCGGGCCGGACAATTGAAAAATATAAGAAAAACGAGAAGAAGATAAAGAAAATCGCGCGCGGGGGCGAGCAGGAATCGATCCAGCGGCATAATTGAGTGTATTCCCGGCATAACAGTCTTTGAACTACAGTTTGTCCAACAGATCGAGCAAACCAGCTTTTATCATTCGCTCGACAGTGTACACACGTCCAACTTGTCGTTCAGATGACAAGTTGAACGACAAGTCGTTCGAAAAAGTTGGATGTTTGTACGTACCTTTAAGGCCCGTACTCACGGGCTGCAAAACTCGCCTGTCGCCAGCACACGTGAGCGTGTGGGCGACAGGCCGGCGACAGCTTCTCGCCAGGTCCCTCCGCGTACACATGCGGAAGAGGGACCAGCGGCAAGGCGGAAGCTGTCGCTGACGTTCCTCCTCCCCCCGCCGGAAGCTCACCGGAAGGTCTGTGAACCTCAATGGAGGTTGCTGTCGCTAGTCCGCGTACTCACGCGGACTAGCGACAGTTGCGGCGGGGGGGCAGCGGCGACTGTCGCCATGCGATTGAAAGTTTCAATCGCATGGCGACATAGCGACGGGCGACAGTTCGGGGGCGCGCGCGCGTGCGACGGCCCATACTCACGGGCGACCTGTCGCCGCAACACGCGCGCGCCGCGTGTTGAGGCGACAAAAGTCCCTCGTGAGTATGGGCCATTAGTCAGGGCTCCACTGCAGATAACATACAGATACAGATTGAAAAAAAACATACAGATAAGTTAATTGGCTTCCCCCTAAATTGGCCCTAGACTGATACATCCACTACACGATACATACATAGACATATGACTACGGTAGGGATTAGATTGTGAGCTTCTCTGAAGGACAATATACTCCATACATCGCTGCGGAAGACGTTAGCACTATATAAATACTAAATAATAATATTAAATTGCTGTTTACACTCATAACTCGCACGTTATGCAACTGACCACTGTCAATCCAGCCTGTAGCAGAAGGTCGGAGTGTGGCTTTAACATGTACACCGTAAGCCTTGCAGGGTGTCCAGAGGGCGATGTCGGCTGGGTGCCATGTTTAGGGGCAACAAGGAAAGATACTTTATGTTTAATTCACAAAACTAATCTAATGGCTTATCTCACATCTGTTTATCTGATGACAGTGCACGTGGATTTCACTGGGCGTCATGCAAACGACGTAACGTACATTGTATAGTATGTGTAACTCGTTGTATGCCCAGCATGTACATTGCATGTGTATCTGGAGCAGTGGTGCTCGTAATGGAAAAAAACAACAACTTTGTTTCGAGTTTGCGAAGTTTTTTGCATCGTAAAACTTTGCATTAAACTTTGCGTAGTATTTTACGAAATTGCGGGTATAACGTAATTACGGCTACGGTACTACGCTTGTAAACCAAATTGCGTAACGTAACAACGCGTTACGTCTGAAAATCCGCGTTAAACTTGCCAATGCGCATACTATACACTGTATATTAATGCGTATAATCATGCTTATAATGCATATAAACATACGCATTAAACAGCGCATGTGCGTCTATACAATACCATGTCCGCATGCGGAAATTTGTAAGCGTACATCAATCAAAATACGCATCAAAAGATACTAAATGACTAATTTCGTAATGAACAGTAATTTCGTGAAATTACAAAGGTATGTGAAATTTCGATACATAATTACGGTTCACACGTGATTACGCATTCTCACGTAAATTTCGCATTACGATTACGATGGAAAACGGCAAATTTTGATGCGACATTTCGGCCCGCCACTAATCTCGAGCTATGCGAATAGCGCAATGTGCGTTTCACAGACAGCATACAAATTCAGTCATTTGCATCACACCATTAGGTGAATAGACTCCACTCATCGGTTTACCTAATGAATTATTTCTCCCAGTAGTATAAGAAAAGGGGATGCACTGAGCGCCCAGGATACATTTTTATTTGTACCATGAACCCCCCCATTATGCAGTGTGCCATTGGGGGGCTGAAGGTTGGCGGCATTGCTTACCTATGGCTGGGAGCTGCTTCTCTAGCCCCTCCTCCATCTGTGTGGAGAGCGCCATCGTCCGCATTTAGTGGATGGCGGCACTAAATGCCGCTGTCTCACCATTAGATGCATCCCTTGTGCCAGGTGTGCGACTCTCTCGTGAAATACCCATTGTACCCTCCGTGTAAGGCTCAGTGCCCACTTGTGTTGCGTCACGTGCAGCCAGCGGGAGCGGAATATCTAGTGTTGGCTCCGGTGGTCCGGCTGGAGCCCGGGGCAGATGCGTTACCCCCGTAGGCTACATGGGGGAACTAATCTACTCTTCTACGAATATCGCGACTGCACAGGGGGGGCGATACGCTTACCCCAACAGATCCCACGGATCTGCTGCAGAGTGACAAGTTTGAACGGTTCCTATTTATAAAACAGGAGACGTTCACTGTCAATTTTGTGATGAGCGGAGGGCGGTCAAAAACAATGTCCTTTCTCAGCCTAAAGTGGACCTGAACTCTTGCACAGGACAAAAAGGAAACCTGAGAAATGCACCTTGTATGTATGTAACGTTTAGCCTGTTTAATTCCCCCCCATCTGTGTCTAACCAAAAGTTGTAATTTGATCTCTCAGCCGTGTCACATGACTGCCATGGCAGAGATGGCAGATAAGCTCATTTGACAGCACAGGATGTTAACAATATGTCTGCTTCTGTGAAAGCAGGCAGTAGACACACTGCAGCTTTATTTCAGGATTTGTATCGGCTGTAACAAAGAAATGTTTTTCTTTAAAGGTTATTGTGCTGTTGCGTATTTAGAGTAGAGAAGAAGTTCTGAGTTCAGGTCCCCTTAAAGAGAGAACACAGCCTCACGGGCCTCCAGGCCTCAGCTGTCACGCTGTGCTGGAATTTGTGCTGCAAGGAATAGTTACCTGCTTAATAGCCTCTTTCTAGGATAAAGAGCTGACACACACCCTGTCATTAGCCAAGGATTACAGTCAGCAACCTTCCCCCAGCCAAACAAACACTAGAGGACAATTCTCTGCCAGTGATCACTGTCTCTTAAAAAGAGAATCTGAAGTGAGATTAAAAACAGCTTTTTACCTTATATTCAACAGGGGCATGTTTGCCCCTGCTAAAACGCCGCTATCCCGCGGCAGAACGAGGGGTCTTTACCCCCCAAATCCCCTCCATGGTGCCCGGGGATCGCTTCCTGTTGAGGCAGAGCTAATGGCTGTAGCCCTGCCTCCATGCGCGTCTGTCAGCGCGTATCTCCGCCTCCGCCCGCCTCTCTCAGTCTACCTTCACTGAGAGGGGCGGGGAGGAGGCTGAGATACGCCGCTGATAGACGCGCATGAAGCCAGGGCTACAGCCGAAAGCTCTGCCTCCATGAGCAGCAAAATCTACGACCAAGTTGGTCGTGGATTTTGCAGGGGGCGTTTTAGCAGGGGCACACATGCCCATGTAGAATATAAGGTAAAAAGCTGTTTTTAAAGTCGCTTCAGAGTCTCTTTAAGGTGCGTACACACGCACTACCAACGGCAACAACGGGTCCGCCGGACCTCCCGCTGGGCGGTCTTTTAGCCGACAGTAGTGCATGTGTACGCGCTGTGGGCTGAGCGGATCATTCATACACAGCCTTATCAGTCCGCCGACAGTGCATACACACGCACTACTGTCAGCTAAAGACCGCCCAGCGGGCGGGTCCTGTGGACCCGTCGTTGCCGCTGGTAGTGCGTGTGTACGCACCTTAACACCCTCCACTGCACCAACTTAACACATTGCAAATAACCACCGCCCCCTTTTCTCCGCAAAGCGTGCTAACTAAACTATTACAACTTTGTTCAACAGAATAATACCGAAGCAGCTCAGGGTGACCCAAAACCACTAGGAAAGTAAAGGGGACTAAAAGAGACCAAAAAGCCCTCCTACTAAAAGGCAATGCTCAGTGTAGTGTACCTTCTTAAAACAAAAAGGCATTTGTGATAATTCAGCTTTAAGTGTGTAAATGTGGTTGCCCACAATGCATCACTACTGAATATGCCAATTATCTCTTTATGTGCCGGAAGCCAGGCTTGCATCCAGAGCCGCTGGTGTATAGCAAGCCTATAGCTGTAAATTTTACAGAGCCACATCAACCCAACATGCAGACAGCCTGTTTCTGACTGTTGGTCCTCATCAGTGCATGGCAGGGATTGATATGGGATAGGGGCTTGGACCAGGACTACAGAATACCCAAGCAGCTCAGGGTGACCCAGAACCTCTAGTATAGGGGACTAAAAGAGACCGAAAGCCCTCTTATGGAAAAGCAATGCTCAGTGTGGTTTGCCTTCCTAGCTTAGTGCACTGATCTAGCAGAGCGCCCATCTAGGTTTTTATTGTGGTAGACCACAGGCAGATGTTTAATCTCTTTGGGGGGGGGGGGGGGCACAGGGATTTGTCATAATATTGGCCACACCATTGATTCTGTCTTCTGCTTCCCCTAAAAAATACAGTGCCCATACATCATTGGGTTTTGTGTGCTGATCGACCTTTTGATCATATAATTTTATGGGGTCGAAGGAGAACTGCAACAGCTACCCAATTGATCTTCCGATCGATTTCTGATCAAAATCAGTTGAAAGGCTTGATCGGAAATGATGGAAAATTTTGGTCACAAGGGCTTGATGGGGTGCGCAGTGGCATCAGCGTTCAATATCACGACTGGTGTACCTCCAAGTGTATATATGTGTCCCCCACCATTGCTCATGTGCAGGGTTGAAGACTGTGTCACGCTGCCACCAGGGCTTGCGCTTCAATAAAGGCAAAGCGGGCAATTGACTTGGGCCCCGGAGTTCAGAGGGGCCCCCAAGCATCTCCCCTTTAAAAATGAAATGAGTCTGCAGTGGCCACTGGCCGCTGGGTATCGTGGTGTGGGGAATTGGGCATATACATTTCCTGATTCCGCCACGTCAGCCCGGTTTCCACTGTTGCCTTCCTTTCTGTTTTGTGGTGGGCTGCACCGCGGCCAGCCACAGCAGCGCTTTCCCCGACGTGACGCAGTCATGTGACATCATGTCAGAACGTCCATGCCTGTGAGGAGGATGGAAGAGGTGCCTTGCTGTCGCTGCGACCTGCAAGCTGGACCAAGCGATCGATACTGCATGCATCTTGCTAAAGGTGACCAGTAACAGTCCAATTTCTAGCGAAAAATCGTTTGAGCGATCAGAAATTTTGATTAGATTGGTTGTAAGTAATCTTCGTTGATAGGCACAATCGATTAAGAACGACATTATAAAAACAGTCGTTTTGGACGTTGGATTTTCGTCAAACCAAAATTTGGATTTTCTTGTTGGTTGTGATAGATAGGAAGCAAAGATTGGTTTATTGATGGTGTAGTGAACAATTTCAGTTCCAATCAGCATAAACTGATCGCTCAAACGATTTTTCGCTAGAAATTGGATCGTTAGTGGCCACCTTAAGACCGATGTCATTTCAGATCCGATGGTCAGAATAAGGAAATGCTGATAAAGGGGCGCAGTTAATAAATGTGAGGGGGGTGGGCATAGCTAGCTATACGGGGGGGGGGGGGGGGGGGGGTCATCTGGCTATTTAATCTTTAAACAACACCAAATTAGTATTTTAGCTAATAAAAAGCAATAGTAAATGCTTGAAAATAGTTTAGAAACAATGATCATGTACTGCGATTAAATATACTGTATATTTGCCAAGGGGTACTTGCAGGGCTGGGCCAAGGCAGAGGCGAGAGAGGCTCCAGCCTTAGGGCGCAGTGTGTGTGGGGGGCACACAACTCACTCAGCTATCATTCCCTATTGCTTTTGAAGCAGAGCAAAATAAGAAAAGGGAATACATGGCAGTGACTGCAAGCCAGATAACTAGTGATGAAGGTGTTGGAGACCCTGGGGTGCATCTTAGTCTAATAGCACTCAGTGTGTGATGGCTGGGGAGGGAGGGATGGGGGAGGGGCCTCTTAGTGTAATAGCAATCAGTGTGTGACAACTGGGGTGAGAGGGATGGAGGGGCGCACTTTGGTGTCTCAGCCTTGGCTGCTGGAGGACTTTGTCCCAGCTCTGGGTACTTCTGATAATGTTTACTATGCTAGGGGGTACTTGGTGAGTACATGGTTTTTAAAAGGGGTACATACCAATAAAATGTTGAGAAACACTGCTCTAACACACGCCCATCAAATAGCCACTTTGCACAAATAATGGCAGCTTTTTCAAAATACTTCTCTTTAGAGGCATAGCAATAGCCATAGCAATTCACTATTGGGCCCTGGAGCAGAGGAGGCCCAGGTGGTACTTGATGTGTTCAATCCTTTGACATTGGCACATATGCAATAAACTTTTTCTCCTGAGTTTTCTCCTAGGAGATCATTTTTCAACTTTTTTAAAATAAATTTTTAGCACTTTGCAATGAAAAAAAATGTATCAAAACGTAGGTGAAAAGCCCCTTTAAAATAATTTAAGAATTTTCTTGCTCCTGGTGTTTTAAAATGCATTTTATTTTAGTTAAAGTGAATGGGAACCGCATTTTTTTAAAAAAATGAAGCAAATACTTACCTAAGTAGAGGGAAGGCTCTGGGATGTATAGAGCCATCTGTCTCCTCTCTCGGTGCTCTCTATCTATCCTGTGCTGCCTCCCCCCCCCCCCCCCCGTTTCAAACCCCCGCTGACTGAAAGGGTATTTGGAAGTCTTCGGGAGCCGTGCCCTCCCAAAGACGTGCGGCTCCATACTGCACAGGCGTGAGCGTGCAAGAGAGCGTGCTTGTGCAGGCGCAGTACAGGGCCGCCCTTCTTCAGGAGCACTCGGGCTCCCTGAAGACTTCTGAAGCCTCCTTCGGCCGGGTAAAGCAGTATTTGACTAATTTAGTCAAATACTGCTACCGGGCGAGCCAGCACTGGAACGGGGGGACCAGGAGAGGAGCCGGAAGGCTCTATAGGACCCAGAGCCTTCCCTCTCCTTGGGTAAGTATCTATCTCAATTTTTTTTAAATGCGGTTCCCATTCACTTTAAGTTGTAAAAATATCACCTAGAAGAAAGTTCAAGTGAAAAAGTGAATTGCATATGGGCCTTTGTCTCTTAAGGTGGCCACTAACGGTCCAATTTCTAACGAAAAATCGTTAGAGCGATCAGAAATTCTGATCGGATTGGATGTAAATAACCTCAGTTGATGGGCACAATCGATTACGAACGATTATAAAAATCGTTCGACTGGATTCTCATCAAACTAAAATTTGGATTTTCCTGTTGGTTGTGATAGATAGGAAGCAAATATTGGTTCGTTGATGGTGTAGTGAACGATCGCTCAAACGTTTTTTCGCTAGAAATTGGACCGTTAGTGGCCACCTTAAGAACAATGACTATACTCAATGTACATTGCAGGAGAATATAATAACATAATAAAAAAAAATAAAATTGGCCAATTAACTCATATCCATAGGGCAGGTGGCATTGATCAAGGGTACCTAGTTCTGAGGACCCCATGAACGTTTTGCTATGGAGCCCTATGATTCCTAGCTACACCACTGTTGATCTTATATTACTTTAAAGAGACACTGTAACATCAAAAAGATCCCCTGAGGGGGAACCCACCTCGGGTGGGGGAAGCCTCGGGATCCTAATGAGGCTTCCCACGCCGTCCTCTGTCCCACGGGGGTCTCGCTGCAGCCCTCCGAACAGCCGGCGACAGACCCGACTGTCAATTCAATATTTACCTTTGCTGGCTCCAGCGGGGGTGCTGTGGCTGCTGTCGGCTCGGAGCTAGACGGAAATACCCGATCTCAGTCGGGTCCGCTCTACTGCGCAGGCGCCGGAGACTTGCGCCTGCGCAGTAGAGCAGACCCGACGGCGATCGGGTATTTCCGCCTACTTCGGAGCAGACAGTCACCAGAGCGCCTGCGCAGGAGCCGGGAAGGTAAATATTTACGTCGCCGCTGTACGGAGGGCTGCAGCGAGAGCCCCGAGGGACGGAGGATGGCGTGGGAAGCCTCATTAGGGTCCTGAGGCTTCCCCCACCTGAGGTGAGTACCCCCCAGGGGACGTTTTGATGTTACAGATTCTCTTTAAAATAATAGCTTTAGGCACACCGCCTGGCCAGGTGCTCCTACAGCGCTACCTGTTCCTACGGCAGGTGAACTCAATTCATCAAAGTCAGACGGAGGCAATCCCGGAGAGGCTGGATTAGACGCGCACGATCGTCACCTCGGGAGCCGTCACCCTGACATAAAACTGCGTGGCGGTCTACTTTTCATCTACAAAACAATGACCCCCATGACCCAATGTTAGATTCATAGTTTTTTGTTTTTTTTAAAGTAAGACTTGACTGTGTTTTTCTCATTCAGAAGCTTGTAAATGACATGCTTAAAGCGTAAGAACGATAAGAGACTGTGCAGGCCGAGCGTCCGTGCGTATGAGCCCTACCCCGGACTGTGAAATGCAGAGATCCAGCGTAGAATGAGTACAGTGGGCGACTTACCTTCCCCCAGGCCAGCGTGTCCCCCTTCTGAATCTCTGCCTGGTCTCTCCTCTCCTGCTGAACAGTGTGTGTGTATGTATGTGTGTGCAGCTAAGAGTGTGAGAATAAGGGGTGTGTCTCAACAACAAGGCCGGCCCTGCCACTTTAACACTTTAACCCCTTCCTCGCCTCACCACAGACTCTCTGTGGTGGACACAGTGGAGTTTCACCTGAGATCACAAACCAGAACCGCATTGTTTTCCAAATTCCTTTCAGGGCCAGATAAATAGAATTGACAATGAGAGATGATTGCCATGTTTAGTGAAGAGCACACACTAGACCAGGCATGGGCAAACTCGGCCCTCCAGCTGTTACGGAACTACAAGTCCCACAATGCATTTGCCTTTATGAGTCATGACTGTGGCTGTCAGACTCCTGCAATGCGTTGTGGGACTTGTAGTTCCCTAACAGCTGGAGGGCCAAGTTTGCCTATGCCTGCACTAGACGATCGTGGAAAGTTTATTGGGAGATTTTACGGCCCTAATTCAATTCACTTTTTTCTCTTAAGTTTTCTCCTAGGGGATAATTTCACATCTTATCAATAAAATATGTCAACATGTGAAATGAACTGGGTTAATGGCATTGAATAAACAACCACATTTTTAAAATTATTTTTAAGTACTCTAAGGGCTCGTTTCCACTGTAGCGGTGCGGAATCGCCTGGATTCCACCGCTGAAGAAATCGCATGCGGCTGCGTTTCCCCATGCGGATTTACCCGCGATTTCGCATGGCAAGGAGCCAGGCGAATGTAACCATGTCACTGCCTGTGTAAAGTACCATTGCCTTTCATGCGAAATCGCATGCAAAATCGCGGGGAAATCCGCATGACAAAGCCGCATGCGATTTCCCTATTGAATGCATTAGCAGCGATTTGCCCGCATTCCTGCCGCACGCGAAATCTGACGACCCTGTTGTGCAGATTTTTCCCGCACCGAAAAACGCCGCCGCCGCCGCACACGTGGAAACAGCCCCATCCACTAACATTGAGTATGCGAATCTGCATGCAGTGCCCGCATGCGGATTCGCTATAGTGGAAACAAGCCCTAAGGCCTGGAACCCACTAGAGCGTTTTTTTGAGCGTTTAGGGAGCGCTTTAAATCGCTAGCGATTTCCCTAAACACTCTGCCAATGTAAAGACATGTAACTAATTCCAAAGTAGCGACTGCGATTAGCAAAATCGCAATCGCAGGACAGGCAGCATTTTGGGAGTGTTTGCGATTCAATGTAAAGTATTGAAGCGCTGGCAAATCGCTCACGAATAGCTACACACAGCGATTTGTGTGCGATTTTAAATTACTGCAAACTGTAAAAAAAATGATAATGATTTGAAAGGACCAATCAGGATTAAAATCGCTAATTGCAAATCAATATCACAATCGCTGCCAAAAAGCTTACACTTTTTAAAATTGCTACCGAAATCAACGGAAAACGTTCATGAAATCATTTGCAAAACGCTATTAAAAATGCTAACGATTGCGCTAGAGATTTGCGATTTGCAGTGGGTTCCAGGCCTTGGCTATCGCGATAATGATTTGTGGTAGCGCTTCGCAAGCGATTTTGGGAGCGATTTCCCTGCTTCCTATATAATACATTAGAATGGAGACGCTCCCCAAATGCTGTATGTCCTGCGATTGCGATTTGCCTAATCACAATCACTCTAGTGGAATCTGTACCATCCACTTACATTGGCAGAGCGTTTCGGGAAATCACTAGCAATTTAATGTGATCCCTCGAAAAAACACTCTAGTGGGTTCCAGCCCTCAATGTTTAGTGAACAAGTGACCCAGTATGGGTTTAAAAGGTTTAAAATAAACAGCCAGTACAAAATTCCAAACAATAAAGAGTATAACTACACAGAACAATAACAGTAACAGTAACAATACTAACAGAAATCATTTAAAGTGGACCTGAACTCAGAACTTCCTCTCTGCTCTAAAGATAAGCAACAGCATAATAACCGTTTAAAAAAACATTTCTTTGGTACAGCTGATACAACTCCTGCAATAAATCAGCAGTGTCTACTTCCTGCATTCATGAAAGTAGACATATTGTTAACATCCTGAGTGAACAAATGAGCTGCTCTGCCATGGCAGAGGAGATTCTTGAGCTGACACAGCTGAGAGATCAAATTACAGTGGTGATTAGACACAGATGAGAGGGTATTAGACAGGCTAAACTCTCTAAATACATACAGGGTGGATTTCTTTATGTTTTCCTTCTGTCCTGTGCAAGAGTTCAGGTCCACTGTAATGTTAACCTGGAACTCTGAAAAAATGAAAAATAAACAATACTTACCTCTGGAGGGAGAAGCCTCTAGATCCTAAAGAGGGTTCCTTGTCGTCCTCAGCAGAACCGGGAGCCCTGAAAGTCTGCTTGTCCACGCTGCGGAAATAGCTGAGCCCGATTGGGTCCACTCTACTGCGCATGCACCTCGCCTGTGCAGTAGAGCGGACATCTCACCTGTGCAGTAGAGCGAACATCTCCCCTGTGCAGTACAGTGGACATCTCACCTGTGCAGTAGAGCGGACATCTCACCTGTGCAGTAGAGTGGACACCTCGCCTGTGCAGTAGAGCGGACATCTCACCTGTGCAGTACAGCGGACATCTCACCTGTGCAGTACAGCGGACATCTCACCTGTACAGTAGAGCGAACACCTCTGCTGTGCAGTAGAGCGGACATCTCACCTGTGCAGTACAGCGGACATCTCACCTGTGCAGTACAGCGGACATCTCACCTGTGCAGTACAGCGGACATCTCACCTGTGCAGTACAGCGGACATCTCACCTGTGCAATAGAGCGGACATCTCACCTGTGCAGTACAGCGGACATCTCACCTGTGCAGTACAGTGGACATCTCACCTGTGCAGTAAAGCGGACATCTCACCTGTGCAGTATAGCGGACATCTCACCTGTGCAGTAGAGCGAACATCTCCCCTGTGCAGTACAGTGGACACCTCGCCTGTGCAGTAGAGCGGACATCTCACCTGTGCAGTAGAGTGGACACCTCGCCTGTGCAGTAGAGCGGACATCTCACCTGTGCAGTACAGCGGACATCTCACCTGTGCAGTACAGCGGACATCTCACCTGTGCAGTAGAGCGAACACCTCTGCTGTGCAGTAGAGCGGACATCTCACCTGTGCAGTACAGCGGACATCTCACCTGTGCAGTACAGCGGACATCTCACCTGTGCAGTACAGCGGACATCTCACCTGTGCAGTACAGCGGACATCTCACCTGTGCAATAGAGCGGACATCTCACCTGTGCAGTACAGCGGACATCTCACCTGTGCAGTACAGTGGACATCTCACCTGTGCAGTAAAGCGGACATCTCACCTGTGCAGTATAGCGGACATCTCACCTGCGCAGTACAGCGGACATCTCACCTGCGCAGTACAGCGGACATCTCACCTGTGCAGTAGAGCGAACACCTCTGCTGTGCAGTAGAGTGGACATCTCACCTGTGCAGTACAGCAGACATCTCACCTGTGCAGTAGAGCGGACACCTCGCCTGTGCAGTAGAGCGGACATCTCACCTGTGCAGTAGAGCGGACATCTCACCTGTGCAGTACAGCGGACATCTCACCTGTGCAGTAGAGCGGACATCTCACCTGTGCAGTAGAGCAGACATCTCACCTGTGCAGTAGAGCGGACATCTCACCTGTGCAGTAAAGCGGACATCTCACCTGTGCAGTAGAGCGGACATCTCACCTGTGCAGTACAGTGGACACCTCCCCTGTGCAGTAGAGCGGACATCTCACCTGTGCAGTAAAGCAGACATCTCACCTGTGCAGTAGAGCGGACACCTCGCCTGTGCAGTAGAGCGGACATCTCACCTGTGCAGTAGAGCGGACATCTCACCTGTGCAGTAGAGCGGACACCTCGCCTGTGCAGTAGAGCGGACATCTCACCTGTGCAGTAGAGCGGACATCTCACCTGTGCAGTAGAGCGGACATCTCACCTGTGCAGTACAGTGGACATCTCACCTGTCCAGTAGAGCGGACATCTCACCTGTGCAGTAGAGCGGACATCTCACCTGTGCAGTACAGCAGACATCTCACCTGTGCAGTAGAGCGGACACCTCGCCTGTGCAGTAGAGCGGACATCTCACCTGTGCAGTAGAGCGGACATCTCACCTGTGCAGTACAGCGGACATCTCACCTGTGCAGTAGAGCGGACATCTCACCTGTGCAGTAGAGCGGACATCTCACCTGTGCAGTACAGTGGACATCTCACCTGTCCAGTAGAGCGGACATCTCACCTGTCCAGTAGAGCGGACATCTCACCTGTGCAGTAGAGTGGACATCTCACCTGTGCAGTACAGTGGACATCTCACCTGTGCAGTAGAGCGGACATCTCACCTGTGCAGTACAGCGGACATCTCACCTGTGCAGTACAGCGGACATCTCACCTGTGCAGTACAGTGGACATCTCACCTGTGCAGTAGAGCGGACATCTCACCTGCGCAGTACAGTGGAAATCTCACCTGTGCAGTAGAGCAGACACCTCGCCTGTGCAGTAGAGTGGACACCTCCCCTGTGCAGTAGAGCGGACATCTCACCTGTGCAGTAAAGCGGACATCTCACCTGTGCAGTAGAGCGGACATCTCACCTGTGCAGTACAGTGGACACCTCGCCTGTGCAGTAGAGCGGACATCTCACCTGTGCAGTACAGTGGACCGGCTCGTGCTCAGCTATTTCCACTTGTGCTGGTGCAGGTAGCTGCTAGTGCATCTGCGTGCAGCGGGGACAAGTTAAGGAGGACAGGAGAAGCCTCTGTAGGATCCAGATGCTGAGGTGAGTATCCCTAAGGGAACTTTTCTTTTCCCTTCAGGTTTACTTTAAAAATGAAAATAAAAAGTAATATTGAGGCAATACATATCATGATGCATTTTTGTATTGCTATGACATTATATTATTGTAACATGATATCGCCCCAACCCTAATCCCGCTATCTGCAGGCCTGTCCAGTTCAGGATTTCTGGCTGGGTGCTGGTTGTGGACTGGGTGGGTGCTGGTTGGTTGGGTGAGTTCTGGCTGGGGAATGAGTGCATGCTGGTTGTGGACTGGGTGGGTGCTGGTTGTGGACTAGGTGGGTGCTGACTGAGTGGGTGCTGGTTGTGGACTGGGTGGGTGCTGGTTGGTTGGGTGAGTTCTGGCTGGGGAATGAGTGCATGCTGGTTGTGGACTGGGTGGGTGCTGGTTGGTTGGGTGAGTTCTGGCTGGGGAATGAGTGCGTGCTGGTTGTGGACTGGGTGGGTGCTGGTTGTGGACTGGGTGGGTGCTGGTTGGGTGGGTGCTGGCTGGGGACTGAGTGGGTGCTGGTTTTGGACTGGGTGGGTGCTGGTTGGGTGGGTGCTGGCTGGGGACTGAATGGATGCTGGTTGTGGACTGGGTGGGTGCTGGCTGGGGACTGAGTGGGTGCTGGTTGTGGACTGAATGGGTGCTGGTTGTGGACTGGGTGGGTGCTGGTTGGGGACTGAGTGCTGGTTGTGGACTGGGTGGGTGCTGGTTGGGTGGGTGCTGGCTGGGGACTAAGTGGGTGCTGGTTGTGGATTGGGTGGGTGCTGGTTGGGTTTTGGCTGGGGGCTGAGTGGGTGCTGGCTTGGGACTGGGTGGGTGCCTGGGGGCTGGGTGGGTGCTCGCTGGGGACTGGGTGGGTGCCTCGGCTGTGGCTGGATGGGTGCTGGCTGGGTGCCTGGATGCTGGGTGGATGCCTAGATGATGGCTGGGGGCTGGCTGGTGGCTGGACGGGTGCTGGCTGCGTGCCTGGGTGCTGGCTGCGTGCCTGGATGCTGGGTGGATGCCTAGATGATGTCTGGGGCTTGCTGGGGGCTGGGTGGATGCTGGTTTAGGGACTGAGTGCCTAGGTGCTGGCTGGGGGCTGGGTGGGTGCTCCGATTGCTCTGGGGACGCTCTCCATCCTGAACCTTCCACTGCTGTGACATGGGGGGGTGGGGGGTGGGGGTGCTGCTGCCTTACAATCCGGGACAGTTCCAGCGAAACCGGGACGGTTAGGAGGCATGTGTCATCTGACCTATACACAGACTATCTACATCACGGCCAGTAAAATATCATATACAGGAGGAGAACCAACAGCCTCCACAGGCATTTCATCACAGGTTTATTTAAAGCCGTTTCTTGTGAAATAGGATATGGAATTTGTGAATCTCACAGTCATGCTGAGTGATACACGGAGGGGTCTCATGATTCATCCACACTCTGACTATCTCTGACTGGTCCTCTTCACATTCCAACACCTCGTCCGGAGCTACCATCTAATAACTGGTTGAAAATTAACCTCTCCTTTTATTTAGCCTGTTTCCAAAATTACCAACACCAACCCCCAGTCCGCCTGTCTGTGCCGAGATACTGAATACCCCTAGTTACGTCATGCACGTCAGGGTATGTGTGGCTCAGAGGCACCTCTGGGTTTGGCATGTGTGCTGAGCATCGGCACAGTACTTTGGGGATGCAAAGGGATTCAGTGTCTAATTCCCTTAGTTATAAGAGTCTTACTAAAACTTAAAGAGAACTTGAGATGACACAATATTAAAGTTTTATACATACCTGGGGCCAGGGCCATCCAGCCCATGCAGGCGACGCCGCTTCCTCAGGCGGCATCAGGTGGCATCCCGCCCAACTCCCCCTTGCTCCCGGCTCCCTCCCTGGCCGCTGCTTACCTTCTTGAAGCAAGCGGCGACCGCCTCCTGCAGCAGGACAGGCTCGCCAGGTCCCTCTCGCCTGTCCTGCTTGTAGACCGAAGATTGCGGGACCTGCAGCGGCTCCCATAGCCACCCGTATACCAGAAGTACAGGTCCCGCAATCTGATGCCACCTGAAGCGTGACGCCGCCTGAGGAAGCGCCGTCACCCGCACATGCTACCTATACAGGGGGCAACAATACTGGCAACCTATACTGGGGCAACTATACTAGCTATACTGGGGCAACTATACTAGCTATACTGGGGCAACTATACTAGCTATACTGGGGCAACTATACTAGCTATACTGAGGTAACTATACTAGCTATACTGGGGCAACTATACTAGCTATACTGGGGAAACTATACTGGGGCAACTATACTAGCTATACTGGGGCAACTATACTAGCTATACTGGAGCAACTATACTAGCTATACTGGGGCAACTATACTAGCTATACTGGGGCAACTATACTGGCTATACTGGGGCAACTATACTGGCTATACTGGGGCAACTATACTAGCTATACTGGGGCAACTATACTGGCTATACTGGGGCAACTATACTAGCTATACTGGGGCAACTATACTAGCTATACTGGGGCAACTATACTGGCTATACTGGGGCAACTATACTAGCTATACTGGGGCAACTATACTAGCTATACTGGGGCAAGTATACTAGCTATTCTGGGGCAACTATACTAGCTATACTGGGGCAACTATACTGACTATACTGGGGCAACTATACTGGCTATACTGGGGCAACTATACTAGCTACACCAACCCCCAGTCCGCCATCTGTGCTGCTGCCGAGATACTGAATACCCCTAGTTACGTCATGCACGTCAGGGTATGTGTGGCTCAGAGGCACCTCTGGGTTTGGCATGTGTGCTGAGCATCAGCACAGTACTTTGGGGATGCAAAGGGATTCAGTGTCTAATTCCCTTAGTTATAAGAGTCTTACTAAAACTTAAAGAGAACCTGAGATGGCACAATATTAAAGCTTTATACATACCTGGGGCCAGGGCCATCCAGCCCATGCAGGCGACGCCGCTTCCTCAGGTGGTGTCAGGTGGCATCCCGCCCAACTCCCCCTTGCTCCCGGCTCCCTCCCTGGCCGCCGCTTACCTTCTTGAAGCAAGCGGCGTCTGCCTCCTGCAGCAGGACAGGCTCGCCGGGTCTCCCTGTCCTGCTTGTAGACCGAAGATTGCGGGACCTGCAGCGGCTCCCATAGCCACCCGTATACCAGAAATACAGGTCCCGCAATCTGAGGTCTACTAGAAACAGGACAGGCGAGGGGGACCCGGTGAGCCTGTCCTGCTGCAGGAGGCAGATGCCGCTTGCTTCAAGAAGGTAAGATTTGGCTAGGGAGGAAGCTGGGAGCGAGGGGGGTAGGTGGGAGCAAGGGGGGGGGGGGCGGGATGCCACCTGAAGCGTGACGCCGCCTGAGGAAGCGCCGTCACCCGCACATGCTACCTATACAGGGGGCAACAATACTGGCAACCTATACTGGGGCAACTATACTAGCTATACTGGGGCAACTATACTAGCTATACTGGGGCAACTATACTAGCTATACTGGGGCAACTATACTAGCTATACTGAGGCAACTATACTAGCTATACTGGGGCAACTATACTGGGGCAACTATACTAGCTATACTGGGGCAACTATACTAGCTATACTGGGGCAACTATACTGGGGCAAATATACTAGCTATACTGGGGCAACTATACTAGCTATACTGGGGCAACTATACTAGCTATACTGGGGCAACTATACTAGCTATACTGGGGCAACTATACTAGCTATACTGGGGCAACTATACTAGCTATACTGGTATACTAGATATACTGGGGCAACTATACTAGCTATACTGGGGCAACTATACTGGGGCAACTATACTAGCTATACTGGGGCAACTATACTAGCTATACTGGAGCAACTATACTAGCTATACTGGGGCAACTATACTAGCTATACTGGGCAACTATACTGGCTATACTGGGGCAACTATACTGGCTATACTGGGGCAACTATACTAGCTATACTGGGGCAACTATACTGGCTATACTGGGGCAACTATACTAGCTATACTGGGGCAACTATACTAGCTATACTGGGGCAACTATACTGGCTATACTGGGGCAACTATACTAGCCATACTGGGGCAACTATACTAGCTATACTGGGCAGAGCAGGGACAATGTCCTCCAGCACCCAAGGCTGAGACACCAAAGTGCGCCCCTCCATCCCTTCCACCCCAGCCGTCACACACTGATTGCTATTAGACTAAGAGGGCCACAGGGCCCACAACCTCCCCAACACCTTAATATCTAGTTATCTGACTTGCAGTCACTGCTATGTATCCACTTTTCTTATTTTTTTCTTCTTCATACACAATTAGGAATGACAGCTGAATGAATTGTGCGCCCCCTCCTACACTGCGCCCTGAGGCTGGAGCCTCTCCAGCCTATGCCTCGGCCCGGCCCTGATACTGGGGCAAGTATACTAGCTATACTGGGGCAACTATACTAGCTATACTGGGGCAACTATACTGGGGCAACTATACTGGCTATACTGGGGCAACTATACTAGCTATACTGGGGCAACTATACTGGCTATACTGGGGCAACTATACTGGCTACCTATACTGGGGGCAACTGTAACTGGCTACCTACCTACCTATACTGAAGGTGAAAATTTTAGGGTGCTGTGTTCGATCATTCCAAATCAGTGTAGGGGGGCACATCCTTACAAGCTTGCCTCAGGCAGCAAAAAGTCCAGAACCGGCCCTGCCTGGAGCTTTCTCCAGCCCCCTTCAGGCTTGTTGGTCCTTCGTCGTCCCCCTCCACTTCATGGTTCTTCCGCAATTTGGGCCGATAATTCAGGCAGTCAGCGCGTACTGCACCTGTGTGTGGCCCGGCTGCATGCAGGGCCGCCACCAAACATCATTTGGCCTGGGCCCCCCCTCTCTGGGCCCACCCACTGGTTGCTGTGCTCGTCCACTAGCCACCCCACCCCCGTGTCCGGGCGCGAAATGTGCTGCGGCCAAAAATGTGCATGGCTCCAACACTGAAGAAAGCGGCATGCACAGCGTGATGTGGCAAAAAGTGGTCATGACCATGGCATGTTGTGGGTGGAGCCAAATACTAGCAAAATACAGATAGTCCCCGGTTAACAAATGAGATAGGGACTTCTATGTCCGTTCTTATCCTTTATCCGTTCTCTTTTCTCCCCCTCTTTTCTTCCTGTGCCTCTTTTGTCCCCCTCTGACTCACCTCAGTTTGTGCCTTTTTTGTGTCCTTCTGTGTGACCTCATGTTCTTGTCTCATCTCTTTTGTCCGCCTCTGTTCCCCCGTGCCTCTTTTATCCACCTGTGTTATCTCTTGTCCTCTTCTGTCTCAGCTCGTCCCCCTGCCCTAGCCAGGTATAGGTGCCCCAGCATAGGTAGCCTGGCGTAGATACCCCCAGTATAGGTAGCCTGGTATAGCTGGTGCCCCAGTATAGACCACCAAGATACAGGTTCCCCAGTATAGATATTCAACTATAGGTGGTGCCCTGGTATAGGTAGCCTGGTATAGTTGCCCCCAGTATAGGTAGCCTGGTATGGTTGGTGCACCAGTATAGGTTAGCCAGGTACAGGTGCCCCCAGTATAGGTAGCAAGCTATAGGCGCTCCAGTATAAGTAGCCAAGTATAGGTGTAGCCCCAGTATAGGTAGCCAGGTATAGGTGGTGCCCCAGTATAGGTAGCCAGGTATAGGTGGTCCCCCAGTATAGGTAGCCAAGTATAGGTGGTGCCCCAGTATAGGTAGCCAGGTATAGGTGGTCCCCCAGTATAGGTAGCTAGGTATAGGTGGTTCCAGGTCCAGTATAGGTAGCCAGGTATAGGTGGTGGCCAAGTATAGCTAGCCTGCAGCCAGATATAGGTGGTACCCCAGTATAGAAAGTCTGCTGTAGCGGGTTCACTCATCTGCTCCCCACGTTCAAGCGCTGATGTCACTCTTCTCTCAGTACTGGAGCACGGTATGCTGGTTAGTGAGCCACAGGCCCACAGCCAGCACATGTGGTGCTTCCAGTGCTTTCTAGGGGGCCCTGGGCCCCTCACTGCAGTGTCAGTTCCCCTCCCCCCCGATGGCTACCCTGGCTGCATGCGCCCTATCGGGCCCCCGTCGGGGAGAGTTCTGCACTTGACAGGGAAGCGTGAATGGCCGGACTGCACCTGCACTGATTGGCGCTGTCTGTCTGAATTACCGGGCCAAATTGCGGAAGAACCAGGAGGCGGAGGAGGAGGGTGAGGGACCATTAAGCATGAAGGGGGCTGTAGGAAGCACAGGTCTTTATAAAACTTTTATTTTGGGCCATGTCAGGTACACTTTAACCCTAACATCCCACCCTATCATAAACCCCTCAACTCTCCTAACATTAAGGGTAAGGTTATTAGGTGTCAGGAAGGGGTTAAAGGACCACTATGGCGAAATATTGTAGAATTTAAAATGCATTTACATAAAATGTACAATTATCCAGGAAGTAAAATGAACTACACATTTTTTTCCCTATGTTGCTGTCTTACAGTAGGTAGTAAAAAGCTGACAGATCTGACAGATTTAGACTAGTCCATCTCCTCACAGGAGATTCTCAGTATTACCTTTATTCTTTACAAAAGCACTGTCTTGAAAGAATGGAAAGGGAGCAAGCTGGGCATGCGCAGTACGAAAAAATCTCTACTGCGCATGCCCAGTGGCCCGTCAACTCACTAGTCGGCCGGCCGGAAGAGGGTCGCTGCGGGGACTGGAGGAATACTTTGTGATGGTGTGGGCACAGGGCAGCTGCAAAGGGCTAGTAGAAACCCCAGGTAAGTTAAAGGCTTTTTTTTTCAGTTTAGGTTTCTTTTAACTACTTGCCAACCGTGTCACGCCGATGGGCGTGGCCACGGCGGCAGCCCCAGGACCGCCTAATGCCAATCGGCGTAAAGCTCTGTTGGGGGGGGGGGGGAGGGGGGGGAATCACTTGTGTGCTGTGTTGTGCGGCCCGGCAGCTTGGCCTTAAAGCTGCAGTGGCCAATTTCACAAAAAAAGGCCTGGTCTTTAGGGGGGTTTAACACTGTGGTCCTCAAGAGGTTAAAGGATACCAGAGGTGACATGATGAGACAGACATGTGTATATACAGTGCCTAGCACACAAATAACTCGGCTGTGTTCCTTTTTTTTTTCTTTCTCTTCCTGAAAGAGTTAAACATCAGGTAGGTAAGTGGCTGTTCCTGTCTGAGTCAGGACTGGGTCAAACTACAGTGTGACCCTCACTGATAAGAAATTACAACTATAAAAGTGCTTTAGAATAGTGTTTCTCAACATTTTATCAATATGTACCCCTTTTAAAACCCTGTACTCACCAAGTACTCCCTAGCATAGTAATCATTATCACAAGTACCCTTACAATTACAGCATATATTTAATTGTAGTACATAATTAGTTCTAAACAATTTCCAAGCATTTACTATTGCTTTTAATTAGCTAAAATGCTAATTTGGCTTTGTTTAAGGGCTCGTTTCCACTGTTGCGGTGCGGAATCGCCTGGATTCCACCGCTGATAAAAAAGCATGCGGATGCGATTCCCCATGCGTTTTTTGCCGCGAATTCTCATGCGAATTCGCATAGGTGAGGGTATATGCGATTTTAACCATGTCACTGCATGTGTGAATTTACATCGTACCGATGCGAATTCGCGGCAAAAAACGCATGGGGAAAACGCATGCGATTTCCCTATTAAATACATTGCATGCGATTCGCATGCATTCCACTCTCAGGCGAAATCGTTGGCTCTTTTGTGCGTTTTTTCACCGCTGAAAAAAACGCACATCACCAACGCAACAGTGGAAACAGGCCCATCCACTTGCATACCATGTGCGAATCCGCATGCGTTGGACGCATGCGGATTCGCGATAGTGGAAACGAGCCCTAAATAAGATTCATCATTTTCTAAAACTCTACATTTGTTATTCTTGGTTAAGTATAACAAGCCCAACATACCTCCCAACTTTCAGAAATGAGAAAAGGGGACACTTAAGCCCTGCCCCACCCCTGGCACACCCCTAGTCAAGCATACCATACAGATTTCATAAGAAAAATATGCTGTTTTATAATTCAAACCACACTGGTCCTTTCTATCCTGGTTCATTTTCCTTCATATTAACATTTAAAAATTAGTAATACGGTATATCAATTTTAAGGATGGGAATAAAGTTTAGAGTCACTCAAACACATTTTTTAGTAGAGAAATATATATATTTACATAGAAAGAGGGACAAAGTCCTGAAAGAGGGACAAATAAGGAGAAAAGTGGGACAGAGGGACAGGGCTCCCAATGAGGGACTGTCCCTCCGCAAGATGGACTGTTGGGAGCTATGTCCCGAGTACTCCCTGGAACCATCAGAAGTACCCCCTGGGGTACACACACCACACATTGAGAACCTAGGCTTTACAGCATAGCACTGTAGCTGACTAAGTTTGGTGGGAGAGCTCAGAGAAGCTCTTTTGCATAGATATCAAGTGAAGTTTCTTAACTCTTCCTGTACTGGAAACAATATGAGACTCCTATCTCTGCTACTGATGTTCTATTTCTTAGCTGTACTACACATACAATCATTATCTCATAAGTTTATTTTCACTTCAGGTTTGCTTTAAAGTGAACCTAAAGTCAAATAAAAAAAATGAGATTAACTCACCTGGGACTTCCCTCAGCCCCCTGCAGCCGATCGGTGCCCTCGCAGCTTCACTCCGATGGTCCAGGACCCGCCGGCGAACACTTCCGGTTTGGCCGTCACCGGCCGACAGGCATGGGAACGCGAGCCAGGAGGCCGCAATAGCAGAATAGGGGGCGATATACAGGCTGGGAACGCGAAGAATCACTCGCGTTCCCATGCCTGTCGGCCGGTGGCGGCCAAACCGGAAGTGTTCGCCGGCGGGTCCTGGACCATCAGAGCGGGGCTGCGAGGGCACCGATCGGCGGCAGAGTGAGTTAATCTCATTTTTTTTTCACTTGACTTCAGGTGCACTTTAAGGCAACAGTGCACTCCACTACTCCACCGTGCAGGCGTGCAACTCACACTGCTCTCTGTGAGTGTCTGTGGACTGTGTCAGTGTTTTTACATTACAACACATTCCATCAGAGCAGTGACAGATCTATCGCCCCCCCTCTGTAAGATGTTTGTAAAAGGAAAGTGATTTAGGTTCATCCATCTCCAGTTCCACTCTGCTGTTTCCACCAAAGGTTTGTGATATCTGTAAACAGTTTACACATCTGCTGGAGGCCTGCAGATCACTGCTGGATATGATGAGCGGAGGCCTGCATAGCTCTGGAAAATGCTTCATTGAGTGGGAGAGCTGCAGACTGCACAGGAGAGGCCTATAGAAGGGCAGCTGTGGCCCTCAAAATGATCATGATTACTACCCCACCCAATCAGGATGCAGGAAGGAGGTGTCCTAATTTCGCAATGTCATTCGCCATTACGATGCAAAATCGTAATGCAAAATTTCGGGTAAAATCGTAATTAATTTCGTTGGAAACATAATCAGGAACCGCAATTTGGCAATTTCTTTGAATTTTCGCATAATCTAGTACTGAATTTAGCCCCTATCCATGCTATCATCATCAAAATTGCCATGTATGTTAAGGAGAATAGTGGTAACAAGCCAAACATTTTTTGGTTTTGTTTTTTCAAAAAGACCTTGCTGTTTTTGAGAAAATCATCAAATTTAAATGTGCAACGGAAAATGTTTTTTAAACTTCAATTTTTCTGAGTTTAAAAAACATTTTATCTTTGCATTTTTAAAACTGATTTTCTCAAAAACTAGAGGGTCTTTTAGAATTTTTTTTTTGCCTTGTCTTCACCCTATAGTGTAGGGGAGCAGGGGGAAAATGAGTTGAACTTATCCAGGGCTTCTAATGGTCCCCTGCAGACATCCTGTGCCCACTCAGCCAGTCACCGATGCTCCGGCCCCGCCTCCGGTTCACTTCTGGAACTTCAGACTTTAAATGCTGAAAACCACTGCGCCTGCGTTTCTGTGTCCTCGATCCCGCTGACGTCACCAGGAGCGTATTGCGCATTCCCAGTATGGTCTGGGACTGCGCAGTACGCTCCTGGTGACATCAGCGGGATCGAGGACACGGCAATGCAGGCGCAGTGGTTTTCAGACTTTAAAGTCTGAAGTTCCAGAAGTGAACCGGAAGCAGGGCCGGAGCATCGGTGAGTGGCTGCGTGGGCACAGGATGTCTGCAGGGGACCATTAGAAGCCCTGGATAAGTTCAACTCATTTTCCCCCGACCCCCCTACAGTATCCCTTTGACGTACATGGCAAGTTTGGGGATGATAGCATGTATGGGGGCTTTGCAATTAAAGTCAGTGGAAATCGTGTCTATTTATTTATTTATTGTATTTATAAAGCTCCAACATATTACGCAGCACTGACTAAAAAAAAGAAAAAACAAAACAGATACTTACCTATGGAGAGCACCGGCTCTGGGTCCTATAGAGCCTTCCCACTCTTCTCTCTATACCCGTTCCAGCGCTGGCTTACTGGTAGCCGTATTCAACCAATTTGGTCAAATACTGCTCTCTCCGCCGCCGAAGGGAGGCTTTGGAAGTCTTCGGGGAATCCCGGTGCTCCCGAAGACGGGCCGCTGTAATCCGGCAATGAGTGCCATATGGAGCTGCCTGTCTTCAGGAGGACTCGGCTCCAGCAGACTTACGAAGTCCACCGCGGCGACGGATTAAAACGGAGGAGCTGCCGCTGCAACGCAGGGACCGTTAGAGGAGCGAGAAGGCTCTTTAGGACCCAGAGCTTTCCCTCTCTTTAGGTAAGTATCTGGCTGATTTTTTGTAGGAATCGATTCCCAGTGACTTTAACCACTAAAGTTGGCACAAAATGATGTGAAATTATGAATAGACTAGTTACCTTAGCCCGTTTAAAAACGAGCTCTAGTCATCGCCGCCACATGCCAGCGCACATGCGTACACGCGCACCCGCCCACCCGGCCGGCCCCCTGGAACGTCCTGCTCCTGTCCCAGGCTGTCCGTGCTGCGCACATGCACAGTAGAAAAAACACACGGACACTGATGACGCAGGGACACCTGCGATTTTATTATATAGGATTACATGAAATCAGTTGAATTTTCAAATCATAATTCCGTATAGCTGTAACTGCGAAAATGTGTGCCATATTGTGAGCAGTCCTAATTCTCAGATTGGGATCATCGCTAGTGTACCCATCTGAGCTCTTGTGCATGGCAGTAGAAAACAGAGCACAAGCGGCTTGTTTTTTCTGGGCATGTGCAGAGCTTACTCACACATGCTCAGTATGGAGACGGGAGTCCAGCCACGAGAAGCATATTGTACATTTTTGACAGATATATTTAGAGCAACACTATAAGGGTGCAGTGTACGAGGGTCTAGGAAACCATGTGGAGGCTTTACACTATTGAAGTATCTCATTTTTTTTTTAACTTCATGTATAATGTATGCTTTAACCTCCCTGGCAGTAAGATTCCTTCTGATTTTAGGGTCTAAAAGCGGTACAGTTTTTTCATGTGCTTTTAGACCCTAAAATCATTAAAAAATCATAGCAGCAGAGAGCTCTGCAGCAGCCCCATCCCTGGGCTCCAGAGCTGCAGTTTTCCCTCCATCCTCTGGTGGTGCTGTAACCCTAAAGTAAGATTGCCGGCTGTCGCCATAACGACAGATGCGATCTCACCAGCGGAAAGCAGAGCCTCGGAGGAGTGGAAGAAGAATGGCTGCCAGCGTCTGGATCCCCTGAGAGGTGAGTTGAAATGCCTGCTGCATGCATTGCTCTGCATAGAGCCTCCGGCAGCAGGGGGGAACGCGAGACCCCCACAACATATCATCCCAGGTAGTAAGGGATCTGTATACCAAGACGCACGCACACACACACACACTCCATTATAATAATCCCTAAGTGTCGCTGCGTCATCCTGTCCCTGTGTCTGTGCATTTGCGCTACTGTACATGTGCAACTCGGACAGCCATTGGGACAGGAGGACGGGGCCAGGGAACCGGGCGTGCGTGGGCGGACACGTGTGCACGTGCGAAGGACGGGTGCGTGCGCATACACACTGGCATGCAGCGGTGGCGGCAGTGTGACAGAGACCTAGAGCCCGTTTTTAAACCTGCGCGACGCAGGGACACAGGGGTTTATTATAGAGGCTGCTGTAACCACACAGTTTATATACAATACTGTAACAACACAATTTATATAAAATACTGCAACATAAGTAATGTAACATAAAATAACTACAAAATGCACATTTTGCATATGGAAAAAACTTTGTAAGTATGAAAAATTGTAACTGGAGTCGTTTGTAAGTAGTGGACTGCACTGTATATATACATTAAGACCACCCCAATACCATTTCATATGGCGTTATCTTCTATGTATATGTTACGGCCAGAACCCGAAGTGTGGCCACTTTGCGTTCTGGCCGGCCACTTTGCGTTCTGGCCGGCCAATGTGCAAACTGGCCGCTGCGCTGCGGCCAATGTTAGAAATGGAATGTTTCCCCTCGCAAGATTAATGTGTTTTCTGGCCGTCTCTGGCCAAATGTTGCAAAAAGTTAGGTAATTTAATAAAATGAACCCAGCGGCTTCCGTTCTCTCTCCTCACCCCTGCCTCCTCTCCTCCCCAATATACTAGCAGCCGGATGAGGGGGGGGGGGGGGAGACATGTGTCCCCCAGAGTCGTTCGTCGCAGCAGGCAATCCTGCCGTTCCTGCAGAGCGGGTGCTGGCAGAAGCGATGTCTGCAGCCTCCCCGCTCTGCTTCCCTGCAGCCACGAACGACTCTGGGGGGACTCGCGTGTCCTCCCCCCCCCCCCCCCCCGCCCACCTCCCGCAGCGCCCATAGGAGAAAGAGAAAGAGAGGCAGGGGGAGGAGAGATAGCTGAAGCCGGCGGCTTTAGCCGCTAATTGCCGCCGGCTTCATATCATTAACTAAACTAACTTTTTGCTACATTTGGCCAGAGACGGCCAGAAAAACACATTAATCTTGCGAGGGGAAACATTTCATTTCTAACATTGGCCGCAGCGCAGCGGCCAGTTCGCACTTTGGCCGGCCAGAACCCGAAGTGGCCGGCCAGAACGCAAAGTGGCCACACTTCGGGTTCTGGCCGTAACATATATACTGGTTGACCTAAGCCGGTTTAAAAACGGACTCTAGGTCTACTAATGGGCTTAGGTTTGCTAGTTGTATATAAACTATGCGGTTACAGTATTGTATATAAATGGTGTTGTTACAATTGTATATAAACTGTGTTGTTACAGTATTGTTCTTTACAATTTAACTTACAGCCTCCTGGTACATAACCTGTTTGTAGTAGGGGACCACCTGTATAGATTAGTGGTATTATCTCATATGTTGAGTTGATTGGGTATACTATCTCCCAGATTCTGAACTGTTAACCTCCTGCTTGCTCTTTGTTTTGCAGAGCATAGAGGCGATAACATGTTAGGTCACAGCCATGGAATGTTTATTTTAATTTGTATGCAGAAGTGCTTTTATGCCTACTAGTGATTTGGGTGTTTTTTTTCTTTATTTAAATAAAGGATGATCTTTATGATATCATGATTGCTGTTATTTATCTGCCTACTGCTTGGTGAATCAGCAGGTGAAGCACATTTTATTGCTTGACTGCTATTGTTGTGGACTTAAAGAGGCACTGTAGGGACACATAGTAGAATGCAATAAATTATTCAGGATATTCACAGTCACCACAGTGGGTATCCCCACTTGAATAATAAAAAAAAAAGCTTTCAATTTTTCTGTACAACTGATTGTTTGTATTGAATTGCCGTAACATCTGATAATTTCCTTCCTTCTCCTAAAAATGACCTTTTAAGATATTCCACACTAGTTTTATTTTATGTTTAAATCTTCTTTTTAAGTTTTAACTGTCTTATTGTTTTTGCTCAATGACACATTCATTGAAGTATGCCAGAGCTCAAATCTATGAACTATTGGCCCTTTATCTCTTGCTCTCAGAAGCCATTTTCTGCTAGGTTTTATAGTTGGAATTTCTTATCAGTGAGGGTCATACTGTAGCCCCTTCCTGTCTGAGTCAGGACTAAGTCAGCCACTTACATACCTGATATTTAACTCTTTCAGGCAGAGAAAGGAAAAAAGGAACACAGCCTAGTTATTTGTGTGCTAGGCACTGTACATACCCATGTCTATCTCATCATGTCACATGTCACCTCGGGTATCCTTTAACCACTTATGCCATACGCGGCAGTATATCTATGCCCTGCAGGACTTCAGTTCCTGTACAGGGGCGTAGATATACATTTATTGCTGAGAACAGCCGCCGCTCGCTCCCGCACAGATACTCATTGCCGCCCCTTGTGTTCCCATTCATTAATCTAATTCCCTGTGTCAATGATTGTTGACATCAATGAGATCTTCCACGCATTACTTCCTGAAATAATGCACGAGGACATCTTGTGGCCAAATGGTAAAATTACACCTACATACATTTCTTTTAATTATATGCATTAAAAAAAATGACAATTCCCCCCCAAAAAATAGTTACCTAAGGGACTGAACTTTTTTAATATGTATGTCAAAATGGTAAATTAATGTTAATTATGAAATTATGGGCTGGTAATTAGTGATGGACGCAAAATTTAAAAATTGCACCTTTATTTCCAAATAAAATATTGGTGCCAAACATTTGTTAGGGAAATATGTGGAAAATAAAATGTGTAGGTTTTAATTAAATTAGCATGTATTATTTTAAAACTATAATGGCTGAAAACTGAGAAATATTTTTTTTTCTTCTTTTTTCCCATTAAAATGTATTTAGAATGAAATAATTCTCACCAAAATGTACCACCCAAAGAAAGCCTAATTGGTGGCAAACAAAAAAACAAAACAAGATATAGATTATTTTGTTGTAATAAGTAGTGAGAAAGTTATTGGCGAATAAATGGAAAGAGCACTGAAAGGTGAAAATTGCTCTGGTACAGAAGAGGAAAAACCCCTCAGTAGTGAAGTGGTTAAAGGGGACCTGAACTGAGAAAAATTAATTAAAATGAACACATGATGTACCTGCAAATTAATATTACATACTTACCTCACAGTCAGTTCCTCTCAGAAGCTCACCATTTTCTAACAATGATTCCCTCCAGTCCTTCCAAGATTGTGTCAGAACTGAAATATATCAGTTGCTGTAGGTTATATATCAGTTACTGTCAGTTATGTACAGGTGCAGTTATAACTGAAAGGTCAACTGACGTGCAAAGTAATGTCCATGTTTCCCTATGGCTCAAGTGGGCAATATTAAATATTGGGGACTTGTATGAAAAACATACATACCTGGGGCTTCCTAGAGCGCCCTCCAGGCATATGGTCCTCCACCGCCTCTTTGTTTGCCCGCAACTGGCCCCGGTAAGTCACCAAGTCGGGGCCGGTTGGAGCAGATGCAGTCAAGCTGAGCGCAGAACGCTCCCTCCGACGGGAGCGAGACAGGGGAGCATGCTCAGATGGTCCTCGCATGCACAGTTGGCCCGGACTGGAGGACGGTCCAGGACAAACAAGGAGGATGGTGTGGGAGTGATATGCCTGGAGGGGGCTGGAGGAAGCCCTAGGTATGCCTTTTGTACATATAAGTCCCCATCTCAGGGGGGACAACCGAGGTGACATGTGACATGATCAGATAGACATGTGTATACTGTATAGTGGGTCAATGGTTCATAGATTTGAGCTCTGGCATACTTCAATGAAGATGTCACTGAGCAGAGACAATTATACAGTGAAAACTTAAAAACTAGATTTAAAATAAAAATGTGGGATACCTTAAAGTCATTTTTAGGAGAAGGAGGATAGATACAATTGTTTTTCTCATCAGTTTATTTTCACCTCGGATGTCCTTTAAGCACTGCCGGCGATTTGTGCTGCTTGGTTTAGGCTGCTGGTTAGTTGTGTTCTGGATCACCGGGAGTCCGGGATTCTACTGTACCTAGTAGAAGGTAATTTTTATTATTATGGGATAAAGAACAAGGCAACTACTTAAGCCTTTGTAATCCCGTCTGTGTGTCTCCGCGCTGCCAGGATCTGATTGCCAGCTCTATTTGCGAATACCAGTAAATATCAGATGATCAGGCGTGGGTTGCCATCTTCTGATTGTTTTACAAGCAGTTCAGGAGCGTTACGGATGACTGTTGCGCTCCATAGACAATCCCCATTTATAAGCGGAGCGCCATTAGTTATACAAGCCGGGGCGTGCTTGCCTCTTCTTCGGGGGCTATAAAGTAATTACAGGTGTGGATGAAAAGCCATTCTGTAGAGCCAGGGAATGCTAGGGCTGTGTGGGAAATGTTACAAACCAAATTACCTTTCACCTGATAGTTTTTCCAGCAGCAGTAGTACAGTAGTACACGTACAGTAGTTTCAGCTTCTTGATACATGATTCTGTACTGACCAGCTGTAAGAAATGTGGGTTAGGACTCTGTTAGGCATATTGGTAGGAGGGTTAGTCTTAGGCGTATCTGTAGGAGGGTTAGTGTTGGACTTATTGGTAGGAGGGTTATTGTTAGGCGTATCTGTAGGAGGGTTAGTGTTAGACATATTGGTAGGAGGGTTAGTCTTAGGCTTATCTGTAGGAGGGTTAGTGTTAGGCATATTGGTAGGAGGGTTATCGTTAAGTGTATCTGTAGGAGGGTTAGTGTTAGACATATTGGTAGGAGGGTTAGTCTTAGGCGTATCTGTAGGAGGGTTAGTGTTAGGCATATTGGTAGGAGGGTTAGTCTTAGGCATATCTGTAGAAGGGTTAGTGTTAGACATATTGGTAGGAGGGTTAGTCTTAGGCGTATCTGTAGGAGGGTTAGTGTTAGGCATATTGGTAGGAGGGTTAGTGTTAGGCATATTGGTAGGAGGGTTAGTGTTAGGCGTATCTGTAGGAGGGTTAGTGTTGTAATTATTGGTAGGAGGTTTAGTGTTAGGTGTATCGGTAGAAGGGTTAGTGTTAGGCATATTGGTAGGAGGGTTATTGTTAGGTGCATCGTTGGGAGAGTTAGTGTTAGGCATAACAATAGGAGGGTTAGTGTTAGGTATATCGGTGGGAGGGTTAGTGTTAAGCATAATGATAGGAGGGTTAGTGTTGGGGTGTATTGGTAGGAGGTTTAGTGTTAGGTGTATCGGTAGGAGGGTTAGTGTTGGCTGTATTAGTAGGAGTGTTAGTGTTTGGAGTATTGGTTGGAGAGTTAGTGTTAGGTGTTTCAGTAGGAGGGCTAAAGTTGGGCATATTAGTAGGACTAGGAGGTTTATTGTTAAGCGTATCAGTAGGGGGTTAGGCGTATTGGTAGGAGGGTTAGTGTTGGGCATATTAGTAGTAGGAGGGTTAGTGTTCGGAGTATTGATAGGAGGGTTAGTGTTAAGGATATTGGTAGGAGGGTTAGTTTAAGGCATATCGGTAAGAGGGTTAGTGTTAGGTATATTTGTTGGAGGGTTAGTGTTAGGTCTATCGGTAAAGGGTTAGTGTTAGGTATATTAGTAGGAAGGTTAGTGTTTGGTGTATTTTGAGGAGGGTTAGTGTTAGGTGTATCAGTAGGAATGTTTGTGTTAGGTATATTGGATGGAGGGTTAGTGTTAGATGTATCATTAGGAGGATTAGTGTTAGTTATATTCTTTAGAGGATTAGTGTTAGGTGCATCAGTAGGAGGTTTAATGTTAGGAATAGTGGTTGGAGGGTTAGTTTTAGGTGTATTAGTAGTGGGTTAGTGTTAGGCATGTCAGTAGGAGAGTTAGTGTTAGGAGTATCGATAGGAGGGTTAGTCTTAGGCATATTGGTTGGAGGTTTAGTGTCAGGCGTATCAGTCAGTAGGAGGGTTAGTGTTGGGCGTATTGGTAGGAGGGTTAGTGTTAGGCGTATTGGTGGTAGTAGGGTTAGCGTTAGGCATATCAGTAGGAGGGTTAGTGTTGGGCGTATTGGTATGAGGGTTAGTGTTAGGCGTATTGGTGGTAGTAGGGATAACGTTAGGCGTATCAGTAGGACGGTTAGTGTTGGGCGTATTGGTATGAGGGTTAGTGTTAGGCGTATTGGTAGTAGTAGGGTTAGCGTTAGGCGTATCAGTAGGAGGGTTAGTGCTAGGCATATTGGTTGGAGAGTTAGTGTTAGAATTGCTGCAGGATTGGGGAGTCTTAAGGTGCGTACACACGCACGACAGCAGCCAACGACGGGTCCATCGGCAACTCCCGCTGGGCGGGTTTTCAGCAGACTGTAGTGCGTGTGTACGCACTGTCGGCGGTCTGATAAGGCTGTTCCTGAACGATCCGCGGGGTGGATCAGTCAGGAACAGCCTTATCAGTCCGCCGACAGTGCGTACACACGCACTACAGTCTGTGTGCTGAAAACCCGCCCAGCGGGAGGTGCCGACGGACCCCTCGTTGACTGCTGACGTGCGTGTGTACGCACCTTTAGGGTTAATTTCTTACCTGCATGGATATAATTTATTATGCAGGTGAGCACTCCGCCCCCCTCTGGAAACTGGCCATTGAGGGCTTTTTTCAAACGTCTGCTGTAACTCTGGCCACCCCCACCTGTGCTACAGTACTGTGGCCAGCCAAATCCTGCAATAAATCTGCAGTGTGTTTACTTCCTACTTACATGGAAGCAGACATATTTTTATTCATAAAAATTATCTGCTCTACCGAGGCAGGCTGCTGACACAGCTGAGAGATCAAATTACAGTTGTGATTAGCCACAGATGAGGGAGAATTAGACAGGCTAAACTCTCTAAATACATACAGGGTGTATTTCTCTCTGTTTTCCTTCTGTCCTGTGCAAGAGTTCAGGTCCACTTTAAGTGTCCCTCTTTCTCATCTCAAAAAGTTGGGAGGTTCACCTTACATAACAGGCTCTGTCTGGAACAGCAATCCTGTAGCTGTAGTCACGCACAGAACTTGCATTGCAACATTTTTATGATATAGATGCAGGTAGCCCTGTATTCAAAACATTTGCCCCACAGGTATACGTACAGTAATTCCATAAGTAT
This sequence comes from Hyperolius riggenbachi, assembly GCF_040937935.1. Classification (NCBI taxonomy): domain Eukaryota; kingdom Metazoa; phylum Chordata; class Amphibia; order Anura; family Hyperoliidae; genus Hyperolius; species Hyperolius riggenbachi. Next base: position 27,254,733 of record NC_090654.1, read on the forward strand.
AATTATAAATAGGGCATCAGATGTATTACAGGTGGGGACTGGTGCTAGTTTAGCATAATCAGGACCGGTTCTATACTTTTTGCCGCCCGAGGCAAACTTGTGAGGATTCCACCCTCCCCATAGGTACAGTGGGTTGCAAAAGTATTCGGCCCTCTTGAAGTTTTCCACATTTTGTCACATTACTGCCACAAACATGAATCAATTTTATTGGAATTCCACGTGAAAGACCAACACAAAGTGGTGTACACGTGAGAAGTGGAACGAAAATCATAGATGATTCCACACAATTTTTTTTTACAAATAAATAACTGCAAAGTGGGGGTGTGCGTAATTATTCGGCCCCCTGAGTCAATACTTTGTAGATCCACCTTTTGCTGCAATTACAGCTGCCAGTCTTTTAGGGTATGTCTCTACCAGCTTTGCACATTTGTGTTTTGCATTTTGGCCAAAAAGTTCCATTTTGGTCTCATCTGACCAGAGCACCTTCTTCCACATGGTTGCTGTGTCCCCCACATGGCTTGTGGCAAACTGCAAACGGGACTTCTTATGCTTTCTGTTAACAATGCCTTTCTTCTTGTCACTCTTCCATAACGGCCAACTTTGTACAGTGCATGACTAATAGTTGTCCTATGGACAGAGTCTCCCACCTGAGCTGTAGATCTCTGCAGCTCGTCCAGAGTCACCATGGGCCTCTTGACTGCATTTCTGATCAGCGCTCTCCTTGTTCGGCCTGTGAGTTTAGGTGGACGGCCTTGTCTTAGTAGGTTTACAGTTGTGCCATACTCCTTCCATTTCTGAATGATCACTTGAACAGTGCTCCGTGGGATGTTCAAGGCTTTGGAAATCTTTTTGTAGCCTAAGCCTGCTTTAAATTTCTCAATAACTTGATCCCTGACCTGTCTTGTGTGTTCTTTGTACTTCACGGTGTTGTTGCTCCCAATATTTTCTTAGACAACCTCTGAGGCCCTCACAGAGCAGCTGTATTTGTACTGACATTAGATTACACACAGGTGCACTCTATTTAGTCATTAGCACTCATCAGGCAATGTCTATAGGCAACTGACTGCACTCAGATCAAAGGGGGCCGAAGAATTATGCACACACCGCTTTGCAGTTATTTATTTGTAAAAAATGTTTGGAATCATGTGTGATTTTCGTTCCACTTCTCACATGTACACCACTTTGTATTGGTCTTTCACGGGGAATTCCAATAAAATTGATTGATGTTTGTGGCAGTAATATGACAAAATGTGGAAAACTTCAAGGGGGCCGAATACTTTTGCAACCCACTGTGGTATAATTGCCCCCAATATAGGTAAACTGGAGGGGGGTACCAGCCAGGAAGGGGAGCAGCAGGCACAGCGGTGGGGAGGGGAAGTTGGACCCCCGCTCCTCCCCTGGGGCTCCCCCTTCCTGACTGCTACCCCCTCCAGCCTGGCGCCCCCAACTTCCGCCGCCTGAGGAAGCTGCCTCACCCCACCTCATGGACGGCCCGGGGCTGACTATAATTAACCTAACGTAACCTAAAGTTATTATTGCAGAAATAATGGCACCTGGTGAATATGGTGACTACCTACTGTGGGTGATGATTGGATAGGGGGAGGAGTTAGAACAGTTCTCTCAAGCAGGACACATCGTACACTGGCACAGACACCATATCAGGTAAGGAAAAAAAAATAGAAAGTGCAAAAATGGTTTCTCTACATCTTTGGTTGGTCTCCAGGTGTGACTAGAATGTTATGTATAGATCTTTTCTTGAGGGGAAGGTATAGTGATTTTTTTTTAATAAAAATGAATCGAGAGGAGAAAAAAGTCAGATACTTACCTATGGAGAAGGAAGGGTCTGGATCCCATAGATCAGGGTTGTCGAACTCAAATACAAAGTGGGCCAAAACTGAACACTGGGACCAAGTCATGGGCCAACCTCAATGTCTAGTGGCCACCTCTCTACCTTATAAATATCCCTGGTGTCTAGTGGCCCTCCCTCCCTTATACAGTTCCCTGGTGTCTACTCCCTTCTCTCTCCCTTATACAGTTCCCTGGTGTCTACTTCCTCCTCTTTCCCCTATATAGTTCCCTGGTGTCTACTGCCCCCTCTCTCTCCTATACAGGTTCCTGATGTCTAGAGACCCACTCTCTCCCCTATACAGTTCCCTGGTGTATAGTGGCCTCCTCCCTCCCCTATACAGTTCACTGGTGTCTAGGGCCTCCTCCCTCCGCTATACAGTTCCCTGGTGTTTAGTGGCCACATCTCTACCTTATAAATATCCCTGGTGTCTAGTGGCCCTCCCTCCCTTATACAGTTCCCTGGTGTCTACTCCCTCCTCTCTCCCTTATACAGTTCCCTGGTGTCTACTGCCACCCTCTCTCTCCTATACAGGTTCCTGATGTCTAGCGACCCCCTCTCTCCCCTATAAAGTTCCCTGGTGTCTAGTGGACTCCTCCCTCCCCTATACAGTTCCCTGGTGTCTAGTGGCTTCCTCCCTCCCCTATACAGTTCCCTGGTGTCTAGGGCCTCCTCCCTCTCCTATATAGTTCCCTGGTGTCTTGTGGCCTTCTCCCTTCCCTATACAGTTCCCTGATGTCTAGTGGCCTCCTCCCTCCCCTTGTCAGGATCTCTCCTGTAGCATGTTCTGTCAGTTGCAGTGGAACTGCAACCGGGCAGTTCTGACTTATCTGCTTGCATTCGGTTGCGCATTCGCAATAAGTCTCAATAAGTCTCAATGTCATTTGCAATCACTCTGCAGTTCAGAGCAGCTCAGGATGCTGTCACGATTCCTACTGATTCCTCCTATTGCTTGCTGCAGTTGAACTGCAGCCAGATAGCTCTGGATTTCCTACATGCATACTGTTGCATAATATTGCATGTATTTGTTATGAGTTATGTTTTTCCCAGTCAGCTAGCAGCTTGTGATCAAGCTAGCTCAGGATTGAGTAATTACCATTCAACTGTGTGGGAATTTGCATGCATCCATTGGCTGGTGTTCACTTAAAAATCTGCCTCCCATTTCAGACTCCGCCCGACATAGCGTACAGCTCCCTAAGTTGTTGCTGGGTCCATACTGTGAAAGTATTGTGTATTGCCTTGCTTTGTATTTCCATGCCAGCTGGATGTTTGCTGAACCTGCGGGGGTCAGTGAAGTCCACTATCCTGCTAATTGGAGACTGCCTTCACCACGCTGGTGACTGGTAGTTATCCTTCTTGCCTTGTTCCTGAGGACGTAACTGAAGCAGCGGTTGCCATTAGTTACGCTCCTACCCGTTTCTCTTGTCTATGTCAGTGTGAATGTTTGCCGTCGCTGGGGCAGCGACTAGATTGGCAAAGCATTCCGTCTGTCTGTCTGTTTGTCTTGTTACTCAGCCTGAGGCTTAGTGCGGCGTCGCACTAAGCAGCCATTGTGTCTTAATGCGACTTTCATGACTCAATTATTGTATTTCAATGCGACTGCCAGACTGACTTAGATACGACCTTAGGTTTACTGACCATTCTCTCGCCTAGTTCTTTGTACCGCATCTGATCTAACGTGTATGACCTTAGCCTGTTACCGACTCCGATTCCACCTAGTGCATTGTACCGCAGCCATCTGATGTAACGTGTATGACCCTAGCCTGTTCCCGACTACGTCTGTTGTGTATTGTATCACATAGCATCTAGCGTGATTGGTGGTATTGGAAGCCCAGATCTGCAGTTGCTCTGGGCAATCTTGCTCCCTTGTTCATTACTCCTGTGGCCACCTGTGTAGCCTCTTCCATTACCCAGCTACATAGTCTTGTTGCTCTTGGTGATAGGTCTGCTTTCTGCATCAGCTTTTATGCTTGCTCACCTAAGTCCTATTAGAGCGAGCCCTCCAGTCTTGAGCATACACGCTGACTCTATTATACCCCCCAAGATATTACACCCCTATACAGTACACTGGTTTCTAGTTCTTTCCCCCTTCCTTCCACAATATGGCTTCCCGGATGATATAGGGCTTCAAATCTAATATTGCTTCCCTGGTGGTCTTGAGTGGGCCAAACATAATGCAAAGTAGAGAAACCACTTGCGGGTCAAATTTGATGTCTCTGTGAGCCGGATTTGTCCCGAGGGCCATAGTTTGACACGTATGCTATAGGGCCTTCCCAGTCCTCTCTCAGTGTTCTGGTTCCAGCGCTGTCAACCCCATTTGAGTTTGCCCCCTGCAGGAGCCCTCAGAAGCCTTCAGAAGCACTAAAAAAACTTTGAATGCTTTGGAAGATTGGCAGCTTTGTACTGTGCATGCGGGAACGTGCACTCGCACACGGAAGCGCATGCACAGTATGGAGTTGCCAGTCTCAGAAGCAGGGAAGGATAAAGGCTCTATAGGCGAATATCTGACTTTTTGTTCATTACAGATTTACTTTAAATCTGTGTATTAGTGTTAGTGCTAAATATATATATATATATATATATATATTGTATCATATTTTAAATTAGGAAACTATCAAATACTGTAGCGCAAATATACAGTGGAGGAAATAATTATTTGACCCCTCACTGATTTTGTAAGTTTGTCCAATGACAAAGAAATGAAAAGTCTCAGAACAGTATCATTTCAATGGTAGGTTTATTTTAACAGTGGCAGATAGCACATCAAAAGGAAAATCGAAAAAATAACCTTAAATAAAAGATAGCAACTGATTTGCATTTCATTGAGTGAAATAAGTTTTTGAACCCCTACCAACCATTAAGGGCCCGTTTCCACTAGTGCGGTGCGGAATCGCCGCATATCACCGCTGACAAAATCGCATGCGGATGCGATTCCGTATGCGTTTTTTGCCGCGATTTCGCATGCGATTTCGCATAGGCAGGGTATATGCGATTTTAACCATGTCACTGCCTGTGTCAATTTACATTACTTTTAATGCGAAATCGCACGCGAAATCGCGGGAAAAACGCATGCGATTTCCCTATTAAATGCAATAAAAATTGTAAAAAAGAAATTAGGCAGGCAAAGATTGAAGCTGAAAAACAAATCGCTAAGGATATCAAATCTAACCCAAAAAAGTTTTACAAGTACATTAACTCTAAAAAAAGAAAGGTTGACTGTATAGGACTCCTAAAGGATGAGGATGGGAACTCAATGGTGGATGACCAAGGTAAGGCAGAGTTATTAAATGCTTTCTTTGCTTCTGTCTTCACAAAAGAAACAGCACTGTTGCAAACTACAGAGGCGGAAGAGTCTCAATCTTCTAACTGTAATATTAAATACTTAACGCAGGAAGAAGTGAAGGCAAGACTAAATAAATTAAAAATAGACAAGGCACCGGGCCCGGATGGCATGCATCCTCGGGTCCTAAGGGAATTAAGTTCAGTTATAGATAAACCCCTTTATCTTATCTTTTGTGACTCTCTTGCAACTGGCAGAGTCCCAGTGGATTGGCGTACAGCCCACGTTTTCCCATTATTTAAGAAGGGCAAAAAATCTGATCCAGGAAATTATAGACCTGTAAGTTTAACATCAGTTGTATGCAAACTATTTGAGGGGTTACTAAGAGATACTATACATGACTTCATAGTAGAAAATAATCTTATTTCTCAGCATCAACATGGGTTTACTAAAGACAGGTCCTGTTTGACTAACATGCTCAGCTTTTATGAGGTAGTGAATGCTAATATGGATATTGGGAATGCTGTAGATGTGATATACTTGGACTTTGCAAAGGCCTTCGACACTGTTCCCCACAAAAGTCTGGTGCAAAAGTTGAGGATGCAAGGACTGGGGAAGAGTCTGTGTTCATGGATAGGGAACTGGCTAATGGACAGAAAACAAAGAGTTGTGGTCAATGGATCATACTCAAAATGGGAGACTGTTAGCAGTGGGGTCCCACAGGGGTCTGTTCTGGGTCCAGTGCTCTTCAATTTATTTATTAATGACCTAGTAGATGCAGTAGTGAGCAATGTTGCTATTTTTGCAGATGATACAAAATTGTGCAGAATCATTAACTCTCAGGAAGATAGTGTCATATTGCAACAGGATCTGGATAGGATGGCTATATGGGCACATACATGGCAGATGAAATTCAATGTTGACAAATGTAAGGTCATGCATTTTGGACGTACTAATGGTCTAGCACCATACAAAATAAATGGGATACAGTTGGGGACATCAAACTTGGAGAAGGACTTAGGAGTACTCATTGACAACAAGTTAAATAATCGTACTCAATGCCAAGCAGCTGCAGCTAAAGCTAACAAAATTTTGGGATGCATTAAAAGGGAAATAAAAACTCGAGATGCTAGCATAATATTGCCCCTGTTTAACTCTCTAGTAAGGCCACATCTGGAATATGGAATTCAGTTCTGGGCACCACATTACAAAAAAGATATTGCAGTTTTAGAGCAGGTGCAGAGACGAGCAACAAAATTGATGCGTGGGATGGAAGGTCTCACTTATCGAGAAAGGTTAGATAAACTGGGTTTATTTAGTCTAGAGAAAAGACGCCTTAGAGGGGATCTAATTAACATGTATAAATACATCAGAGGGCAATATAATACCTTGGCGGATGAGCTTTTTGTCCCTAGGCCTTCTCAAAGGACTAGAGGACATGATCTGTGCATGGAGGAAAAACGTTTTAGCCATTTATTTAGGAAAGGGTTCTTTACAGTAAGAGTGATTAAGATGTGGAATGCATTGCCACAGGAAGTCGTTATGGCAAACTCTATACCTGCATTTAAAGGGGGCTTAGATGCTTTCCTTGCGTTGAAAGACATCCATGGCTACAATTACTAGGTAATGCCTAATGATGTTGATCCAGGGATTTTATCTGATTGCCATCTGGAGTCGGGAAGGAATTTTTCCCTTTAGGGGCTAATTGGACCATGCCTTGTAAGGGTTTTTTCGCCTTCCTCTGGATCAACAGGGATATGTGAGGGAGCAGGCTGGTGTTGTACTTTATACTGGTTGAACTCGATGGACGTATGTCTTTTTTCAACCAAAATAACTATGTAACTATGTAACATTGCCTGCGATTCGCCTGCATTCCACACGCAGGCGAATTCTGCAGGGTCTACCGTGCAGAAAAATCCTGCACATAAAAACGCAAATGAAAACTGACAAGTGGAAACAGTCCCATCCACTTGTATTGCTTATGCGAATCCGCATGCGTTGTCTGCATGCGGATTCGCGCTAGTGGAAACGGGCCCTAAGAGTTCTGGCTCCCACAGAGTGGTTAGACACTTCTACTCAATTAGTCACCCTCATTAAGGACACCTGTCTTAACTAGTCACCTGTATAAAAGACACCTGTCCACAGAATCAAGCAGACTCCAAACTCTCCAACATGGGAAAGACGAAAGAGCTGTCCAAGGATGTCAGAGACAAAATTGTAGACCTGCACAAGGCTGGAATGGGCTACAAAACCATTAGCAAGAAGCTGGGAGAGAAGGTGAAACTGTTGGTGCGATTGTTCGAAAATAGAAGGAGCACAAAATGACCATCAATCGACCTCGCTCTGGGGCTCCACGCAATAGCTCACCTCGTGGGGTGTCAATGGTTCTGAGAAAGGTGAAAAAGCATCCTAGAACTACACGGGAGGAGTTAGTGAATGACCTCAAATTAGCAGGGACCACAGTCACCAAGAAAACCATTGGAAACACATTACACCACAATGGATTAAAATCCTGCAGGGCTCGCAAAGGTCCCCCTGCTCAAGAAGACACATGTGCAGGCCCGTCTGAAGTTTGCCAATGAACTCCTGAATGATTCTGTGAGTGACTGGGAGAAGGTGCTGTGGTCTGATGAGAACAAAATAGAGCTCTTTGGCATTAACTCAACTCGCTGTGTTTGGAGGAAGAAAAATGCTGCCTATGACCCCCAAAACACCGTCCCCACCGTCAAGCATGGGGGTGGAAACATTTTGCTTTGGGGGTGTTTTTCTGCTAAGGGCACAGGACAACTTAATCGCATTAACGGGAAAATGGACGGAGCCATGTATCGTGAAATCCTGAACGACAACCTCCTTCCCTCTGCCAGGAAACTGAAAATGGGTCGTGGATGGGTGTTCCAGCACGACAATGACCCAAAACATACAGCAAAGGCAACAAAGGAGTGGCTCAAGAAGAAGCACATTAAGGTCATGGAGTGGCCTAGTCAGTCTCCGGACCTTAATCCAATAGAAAACCTATGGAGGGAGCTCAAGCTCAGAGTTGCACAGAGACAGCCTCAAAACCTTGGGGATTTAGAGATGATCTGCAAAGAGGAGTGGACCAACATTCCTCCTAAAATGTGTGCAAACTTGGTCATCAATTACAAGAAACGTTTGACCTCTGTGCTTGCAAACAAGGGTTTTTCCACTAAGTATTAAGTCTTTTATTGTTAGAGGGTTCAAAAACTTATTTCACTCAATGAAATGCAAATCAGTTGCTATCTTTTATTTAAGGTTATTTTTTCGATTTTCCTTTTGATGTGCTATCTGCCACTGTTAAAATAAACCTACCATTGAAATGATACTGTTCTGAGACTTTTCATTTCTTTGTCATTGGACAAACTTACAAAATCAGTGAGGGGTCAAATAATTATTTCCTCCACTGTAAGTATATTTGTTTGGAGCACCACCTGCTGGTTTGACTAGCAATTGCTGTAATTTAAATGAGGATTTGGTATATAACAGTACTTATTACTATTATTGTTTATATAGCGCCGACATCTTCCGCAGCGCTGTACAGAGTATATATTGTCATGTCACTAACTGTCCCTCAGAGGAGCTCACAATCTAGTCCCTACCATAGTCATATGTCTGTGTATGTATTGTAGCCTAGGGACAATTTGTAGGGGGAAGCCAATTAACTTGTTTGTATGGTTTGTTGGATGTGGGAGGAAACCGGAGTGCCCACAGGAAACCCACGCAGACACGGGGAGAACATACAAACTCCTTGCAGATGTTGACTTGGCTGGGATTTGAACTGGGAACCTAGCGCTACAAGGAGAGTGTGCTAACCAGTACACCACCGTACTACCCAAGTCAGTACAAGTCACATATCTTTACTACAGAGAACAATGAGGACCCCCGCGGCAGAGTACTGATCAGTGAATGGAAACATGTGTTCCCAAAGCCAATCAAAGTACCTGTAATGAATGATCACTGGCAGCAGCGAGATGCCTGCAATCATTCACAAAAAGTGTAAGTAAACACACACATACACTACACTTCCTGCGTACTGTTTAGTACTCAGAAGGAAGTGTGGACAAAAATAATAATTACACACAATATATTTACAATACATTAAAAAATGAATCCCCCTGTGGTATTGCCTGTTGGTGGCAGATTTTTCGAGCCGGGTGAATCAGAGATTGTCTCGAATTGTAGGTATTCCTGTGGCCTTGAATCCTAAACTCTGTATAGACAGGGTATTCCTTAGGTAATCCATATTCCTGGCCAGGAAACGGTTATTCTTAAATTATTTTTAGGGATGTCCATTCGGGAATTTCCGATCAGAAATTGGCATTTCCAATTGGAACTTGGAATTCGGATTTCTATGGAAATATTGCATTACTGCAACTCTCATGATCTATACGATAGATCAGTTAGCTGGGAAAAGTAGCAATAAAGTTATTGGTGAATGAATGGGAGGAGCCTAATAGAAGCACGGCATCGCACTGCAGAAATTAGCCCTCATATGACCCAGCGCTACGGTGCGGCAACAAGCTCACATGAATAGGCCCACCACCTGCTTGGCAGGACGTACACATGCTTGCTGCATCGCGCTGCGCTCCTGTCCTTCACACACTGCCTGCGTCACCCATAGACTTGCATTATTGCATAAGATGTGCGTTAAGCACGGATCATGGGATGACACCCTGCAGCCTTTGCATCAGCATAGCTGTGATTTGGGTACTTCCGCTGCACCACGTTGCATCGCGTAGACTGTGCAAGTCCCTATAGACTTGCATGGCCCTTGAAGTGGGGAAGCGGTGCAGAAAAGTAACGCAGGGTGACGCTGTGCGCAAGTGTGCAGGGGGCCTGAGTGTTGAAGTGGTTAAAGAGGAACTGTCAGCCATACTAAAAAACACATATATAAGTAGATAAATACTTGCTCTACTTACATAACACATGTATTGCACTGTCCACATTTTGATTTTAGTGATTTTTCTACAGTTAAAAAAGAGAAAATCCTTCTTAGAATTTCCCATTTTAGCTGTGGCTATTTTGAAGCCAATCCTCCTGATGTCATTTCCTCCCTTACTCTCCTCTGCCTGATTGTGTATAGTGGTGTCCGGATCATGAACGATTCGGATCTTTGATCTTTTGTGAATTGAATCTTTCTAATCATCAAAATGAACGATTCGGTTCACAAAGGGGGTGGAGCCAGGAGCAGCACGCCCCCCCTCTCAGCGGGCACCGGGGTCCTGGAAGCAGAGCAGAGATGGATCACTCAGCTGGAGGGGAGCCAGCCTTGCAGGGACAGGTAGATGAGAGAGGGGACATGGGTGCCACTGCCAGATATGTGTAGAGCACACATACTGGCTGTAATGTGCTGCTCATTAAAGGCCGTCTGTTCCGTAGTTGTGCATAGTGAACAAATGGGAAACTTTTGGCTCAGCTCAGCACAGCTCAGTAACTTTGCAGACAGCGTGCTGGGCTAGGACAGGGCAGGCACTGTGATTGCTGTGCAATATGATTAGAGTGACCAGATTTTTGTAGGCTCAACCTGGGACGGGGGGAATTGGGGGGGGCGAAAAATTTGGTGTCTGCAGAAAAATGGGCGTGGTCATGACATTCTATGGGCGGAGCTAACAGAATGATGCAACAGCGAGGCATAAGAAAGCAGTGTTTACGCCGTGATGTGGTCAAACGTGGATTCACATCATAGGTGTGCAGAAACTGTGTGATGCTATTTAATAGTATGCCATAACCCCAAAGCAGCAAACACAGCCAACTATGACCATTAAATAATAAATGCAGCAACAGTTACCCCAGACACCACAAAATAAACGCAATGGGCAACATTTCAGCACAAAATAAACACAATGCGGGCAACATTTCAGCACAAAATAATCGCATCGCGGGCAAACATGTCAGTACAAAATAAGGGCAAACATGTCAGTACAAAATGAACGCACTGCGGGCAAACATGTCAGTACAAAATAAACGCACTGCGGGCAAACATGTCAGTACAAAATAAACGCACTGCGGGCAAACATGTCAGTACAAAATAAACGCACTGCGGGCAAACATGTCAGTACAAGATAAACGCACTGCGGGCAAACATGTCAGTACAAGATAAACGCACTGCGGGCAAACATGTCAGTACAAGATAAACGCACTGCGGGCAAACATGTCAGTACAAGATAAACGCACTGCGGACAAACATGTCAGTACAAGATAAACGCACTGCGGGCAAACATGTCAGTACAAGATAAACGCACTGCGGGCAAACATGTCAGTACAAGATAAACGCACTGCGGGCAAACATGTCAGTACAAAATACACGCAATGCGGCCAAACATGTCAGTACAAGATAAATACACTGCGGGCAAACATGTCAGTACAAAATGAACACAATGTGGGCAAACACTTCACCTGCAAGAAAAAGCATTTACTCACCTGGCAGAAGACGTCCCCTCACGCAGCCGGCCTCTGGTGCCTCAGGTCCAGCTCCCCCTGGCCTCGGAGGCGGAGCCCTGTACTGGAGACAAATAGTCTCCAATACAGGGCTCCGCCTCCGGACGCCATCTTCCCGTAGCCCTGCTCTGCCTGTGCCTGCCGGAGGAGAACATTGCAGGCTGGAGCGGGGCTGCGGGGAATGAACTAGCTACTAGACGCTGCGGCTAGTTCATTGTACGGTGGCCAGAGTCCCGAGGCCGGGACGTCCCGCTGCTAAAAACGGGCCGTTTCCCGGGACCTCATGCAGCCTGGGACAGGGCCCCCTGAAGGCGGGACGCGTCCTGGGTAAAGCGGGACGTATGGTCACCGTAAATATGATCCTCCTGCACTCGGCTCTAAACAGCTGCACTTCACTTCTGGGAATGCTTTGGGGAATGCTTTCTTTCACTGTGAGACGTTTGCATTCAAAGTATACAGATGAACATATAGGTGAAATACATGTAAAGCATATGATTGCAGCATGTGGGTATATTGTGTGCACAAACATTTCTGCTCTCTGCTCGTCCCTCCTCCCTTCTCTGTCCACTCCCTGCCCTCTGTCCATCTTCTCCCCTTCTCTGTGTGTCCACCCCCTTCCCCTTCTCTGTCCACTGCAGGGAAAGCTCTGTCCTGTTAGTCATTTCACCCCCGAATGCTTCCCTAGTAAAATGATTCGATATTCGGATCAAAGATCTGGATCTTTTCAATGATCCGATTCGAATCATCCGAATCATTGAAAAGATCCGGACTTCCCATCTCTAATTGTGTATGCATTGCTCGCCCTTCACTATAGAAAGTGCATTGTCTCAGCATGAGAAATATTGGCCAATCAGAGAGGAACAGCGGTGTGGGAGGGGGAAACAGGAGGGAAAGAAGCTTCAGCCAATTAGGCTGCAATAGTTAAGTCTGAGGGGGAAGTAGAGAAGCAAAAACAGACAATCCAGCATGCCCTGCAACTTCCTTTGAGTACCAAATTTGGTGCGTACCAAATAAGAGTCAGGTAAACTGGGGAATGATCATTTATCAACAAGAAAAGTAATAGTAATTTACTTTTGGATTGCCTGATTAGCATCCGTATTACTTGTTTACCAGATAAAAATAAAGAATTGTTGTTTTATTTTATGCCCGACAGTTACTCTTTAAGGTGCATCCTACAGAACATTTTGCAAGTGTTTACCTCCCATTCCCAGCTGGCTGTATTGACTCTTATTGTGAAGCAATAACCTTAGTTGGGCTTATGTATCTACCAGACAGGAGAAAGTGAGATTTTTACAGCATTTACCGCCCAGACTCGTAACTCTGCAGACCATGTCATGTTTGGTTGTTAAATAAGAGATAAATATAACACAGATACAATCACATGGCATTCTACATTCCGGTCTGACCCTGCAGGTGTAACCAGTCTGTGCAGACAGCAACAGCCGCAACAGCTCTCTGAGGTGACACACACCACAGGTTTCTTAAAGAGGAACTCCAGTGACAATAATGTAATAAAGTGCTTCATTTTACAATAATTATATATAAATGATTTAGTCAGTGTTTGCCCATTGTAAAATCTTTCCTCTCCCTGATTTACATTCTGTTATTTATCACATGGTGACATTTTTGCTGCTGGCAGGTGATGTCAGTGGAAGGAGATACTGCTTGCTTTTTTGGCAGTTGGGAACAGCTGTAAACAGTAAAACAGCTGTTATTTCCCACAATGCAATGAGGTTACAGACAGGAAACTGTCAGGACCATGGGGGGGGGGGGGGGGGCACACCCAACGTAATAAGGTCGTTGCTTCATTGTGGAAAGACCAAATTCGATCAGCTGGACAGTCGCTGTTGTTCTGTCATTGAGCTACCACAGCCCGACCATATGGGCTGGAAAGCTGCCATCACCTGCACTCTCGCCATGGTGCGTACCAGTCCAGCACGGCCGTCACTACACAAACAGCTGTTTGCAGTCACTGCATACCTTTCACTGCATCTGTGACTGCACATTGTATTATACCTAGCAGTCAGTGCATACCTTTCACTTGAATGGATGGCAGACTTGCCCTCCATAACAGATTGTTGTTAAAGGATTTAAAGTTTATTTGTCTCATATACAGCAGGGCCTCGAAAGAGTCATCCTGTATTGTTATTTTTCGTCATTACCTCCCTGAGTCGGGACTTGCATGCCATGCCTGCTGCCTTCCTTGGATGTGTGGTGGTAGCCATTCCTGCTCCTTTGCCCACAGCAGCAGCCAGGTGTCCGTTAAGGAAATCTTTGAGTGCAAGAAGCCAATGTCTGCCAGTCACCCCCTTGCCTGGCGTCTGACAGCTGGCTTGGTGGAACTGTTAGCTCGCCAGCTGTTACCATACCAGCTGGTGAACTCTGAGGCCTTCCGAAAATTTGTGGCCATTGGGACACTGCAGTGGTATCGCCTTATTTTTCTAAAAAGGCGATACCCAAACTGTACCGTGAGGTTGAAAGGCAAGTGGTGTCATTCTCTGGCACACAGTGTTGGGTCAAGGCTCCATCTGACCACAGATGCCTGGTCTGCAAAGCACGGTCAGGGCAGGTACATCACTTATACAGCAAATTTGGGTCCTCCAAACAGATTGTTGTTAAAGGATTTAAAGTTTATTTGTCTCATATACAGCAGGGCCTCGAAAGAGTCATCCTGTATTGTTATTTTTCGTCATTACCTCCCTGAGTCGGGACTTGCATGCCATGCCTGCTGCCTTCCTTGGATGTGTGGTGGTAGCAGTTTCTCAGGCTCCCACTCCGGACCGAAATCGAACCCTGATTCCCCAGCCATTACACCATGGTACTGAGAAAGTAATATGGAAAATTTATCACACATTTGAATGAATGGCAGACTTGCCCCCCATAACAGATTCTCGTTACAGGTACTGCAGAAATAGTAATTTAAAAAAAATAGATGTAAGCTTTAACAATGGTAGAGATAGAACCATCGAAAGTTGGTAAGGCAGTCAGACATTACCTGATATCACTGAGGAAGAGCAATCTCGCCATGGTGCGCACCAGTTCAGCACGGCCGTCACTACACAAACAGCTGTTTGCGGTGCGTTACACAGTGAGTTTGGTCTGTCAGTGTGAAGCAGTACTCTAAATACACTCCCTGACTGATGTATACACACGCAAGATGTTTTAAACCACTTTAGGCCTCCAATTTAGCATGCAATGTGATTTCTGCCACACGCTGCTTTGCGTCACATCCAGATTTTTCCCCGGGGCTTTTGGCGTGTATCCCACTTTGCCATGCCCCCTCCAGGTGTTAGACCCCTTGAAACAACTTTTGCATCACTTTTGTGGCCAGCATAAATGCTTGTCATTTTCAAAGTTCACCTCCCCATTGAAGTCTATTGCGGTTCGAAAGTCCACGCAAACTTTTTTCGGAGGTTCGCGTTCGAGGTTCGCGAACCTAAAATCGGAGGTTCAAGCCATCTCTAGTGTATAGGTGCAGTGGTGGAACTTATGTTCTATAGTTTGGATAAAAAGAGGTATCTTACCTCCAAGTAAGACTCACAGAGATGGAAAAAAGGAGTCTTCTATTCTAAAAAACGGTTATGCTGTAGACAACGCATTTCACGAGACCTAGCCTGCTTCCTCCGGTAAGTGCAAACAAACAGATAACCATGCTATGAATCGTATGGTGCGCGGGTGCATTTGTAAACCTCACACCTAGGTAGAGGTGTCAGCCCCAGGGGCGTAGGAATAGACCCTGCAGCCCCTGCAGTTGCAGGGGGGCCCCTAGCAAGTCAGGGGCCCGGAGGAGGAAAGGCTATCACCACCGGCGTACCTACCGGGGATGCGACTCTCTCAGCCGCAGGGGGGCCCGGCCGCCCGGGGCTGCTCTGGGGCCCGCTCACTGTGCGTGGGGGGAGCGCTGCTGTGGACCCCCCAGCAAGGTGCTCAACTGGCCGCAGCGTCTAACAGACGCTGCGCCAGTTCATTCCCCGCAGCCCCGCTCCACCAGCAGCCTGCATAGTCTCCGGCAGGCAGAGCAGGGCTACGGCAAGATGGCCGCCGAAGAAGCCCTACACTGGAGACTATTTGTGTCTCTAGTACAGGGCTTCGGCAGCCATCTTGCCGTAGCCCTGCACTCTGCCTGTCAGCGCGGGAGATGTGCTGCAGGAGGACTCGGGGAGCTGCGAGCCAGATGCCGGGAGAGGAGAAGACTTCTGTCAGGTAAGTGAATTGGTTTTTTTCACAGGTGCATTTTTTTTTCTAGTGTCTGCTGCCTACATTGTGATTTTCAGGTGTCTGCTGCACACATTATGATTTTCTAGTGTCTGCTGCCTACATTGTGATTTTCTGGTCACTGCTGCCCACATTGTGATTTTTAGGTGTCTGCTGCCCACATTATGATTTTCTGGTCACTGCTGCCCACATTGTGATTTTCAGGTGTCTGCTGCCCACATTATGATTTTCTGGTCACTGCTGCCCACATTATGATTTTCTGGTGTCTGCTGCCCACATTATGATTTTCTGGTCACTGCTGCCCACATTGTGATTTTCAGGTGTCTGCTGCCCACATTATGATTTTCTGGTTACTGCTGCCCACATTATGATTTTCTGGTTACTGCTGCCCACATTGTGATTTTCAGGTGTCTGCTGCCCACATTGCGATTTTCTGGTGTCTGCTGCCCACATTGCGATTTTCTGGTGTCTGCTGCCCACATTACGATTTTCAGGTGTCTGCTGCCCACATTGTGATTTTCAGGTGTCTGCTGCCCACATTACGATTTTCTGGTCACTGCTGCCCACATTGCGATTTTCTGGTCACTGCTGCCCACATTGCGATTTTCAGGTGTCTGCTGCCCTCATTACGATTTTCAGGTGTCTGCTGCCCTCATTACGATTTTCAGGTGTCTGCTGCCCACATTACGATTTTCAGGTGTCTGCTGCCCACATTACGATTTTCAGGTGTCTGCTGCCCACATTGCGATTTTCAGGTGTCTGCTGCCCACATTGCGATTTTCAGGTGTCTGCTGCCCACATTGCGATTTTCTGGTGTCTGCTGCCCACATTACGATTTTCTGGTGTATGCTGCCCACATTAGGATTTTCTGGTGACTGCTGCCCACATTGCGATTTTCTGGTGACTGCTGCCCACATTGCGATTTTTCTGGTGACTGCTGCCCACATAAGGATTTTCTGGTGACTGCTGCCCACATTAGGATTTTCTGGTGTCTGCTGCCCACATTAGGATTTTCTGGTGTCTGCTGCCCACATTACGACATTCTGGTGACTGACTGCTGCCCACATTAGGATTTTCTGGTGACTGCTGCCCACATTACGATATTCTGGTGACTGCTGCCCACATTAGGATTTTCTGGTGACTGATGCCCACATTGCAATTTTCTGGTGACTGCTGCCCACATGGCGATTTTCTGGTGACTGCTGCCCACATTGCGATTTTCTGGTGAACTCTGCCCACATTACGATTTTCTGGCCCACATTACGATTTTCTGGTGAACACTGCCCACGTTACGATTGTCTGGTGAATGCTGTCCACGTTACGATTTTCTGGTGAACGCTGCCCACATTACGATTTTCTGGCCCACATTACGATTTTCTGGTGAACACTGCCCACGTTACGATTGTCTGGTGAATGCTGTCCATGTTACAATTTTCTGGTGAACTCTGCCCACATTACGATTTTCTGTCCCACATTACGATATTCTGGTGAACGCTGCCCACATTACGATTGTCTGGTGAATGCTGCCCACGTTACAATTTTCTGGTGACTGCTGCTCACATTACTATTTTCTGGTGACTGGTGCCCACATTACGATTTTCTGGTGAACTCTGCCCACATTATGATTTTCTAAAGGCCCACATTACGATTTTCTGGTGAACTCTGCCCACATTACGATTTTCTGGCCCACATTACGATTGTCTGGTAAAATGCTGCCCACTTTACAATTAATTTACAGTGAAATGCTGCCCCATTACGATTATTTGGCACCTATGGGGGGGGGGGCCCCATCCAAATATTCGCAGGGGGGCCCAGTGATTTCTAGTTACGCCCCTGGTCAGCCCTTACTACTTATTGACGTAGTCCATCAGTAGAGAGGACCACAGGAGAAGAGCGATCACCCAGTTCCAGAGTGTTCGGGGACACCAAGCAGAAATGGTTTCTTTCCGCAGGCCTACCTGGCGATTGTAGGATTGCAACCTATCTTTGTGAGTATCCGCTACCCACAATGTTCTGTATACTATCTGCACCTAATAATACTGCACCATTGGGCTCCCGGTCTCCCCTTCTCTACAGGCAAAAGGAGCTCCAGTCGCCATGTGAAGGGACTTCCTGGAACCTGTATACCGCATACATTTCCCTCTACATAGCTGAGTATGTAGACTTTTTTTTATCGCCCGCTTTAGGTTCACTAAGAGATCAGAACAGCTTTTTCAGGGCAGCATTTAATTTATCTATACTACCCATTATATGTAATGATTAACTTTCCTAACAGCAGAAATATGCTAAATTCAGCCTCCTGCCCCCTGATCAGCGATGGACACAGTTATAATCCATGACTTATTTAGCCCTCTGACCTCTGGCGAGACCTGAGAATTCACTGGCCACCTATTGCCTACCTGTTCTCTGGCCACATCAGCAGCCTGCGGGGATAATTTATCAAGACAAGTACACAGAATACCGCAGTGATTATCTAGAGCACCCAATCAGGATTCAGCTGTTATAGTGTACCAGTAGAGATGGGCCGAACCTCCGATTTTAGGTTCGCGAACCGGGTTCGCGAACTTTCGCGTAACGTTCGGTTCGCGTTAAAGTTCGCGAACCGCAATAGACTTCAATGGGGATGCGAACTTTGAAAAAAAAAAAATTATGCTGGCCACAAAACTGATGGAAAATATGTTTCAAGGGGTCTAACACCTGGAGGGGGGCATGGCGGAGTGGGATACATGCCAAAAGTCCCAGGGAAAAATCTGGATTTGACGCAAAGCAGCGTTTTAAGGGCAGAAATCACATTGAATGCTAAATGACAGGCCTAAAGTGCTTTAAAACATCTTGCATGTGTATACATTATTCAGGTAGTGTAATTAAGGTACTGCTTCACACTGACACACCAAACTCACCGTGTAACGCACCACAAACAGCTGTTTGTGTAGTGATGGCCGTGCTGGACTGGTGCGCACCATGGCGAGAGTGCAGGTTTTGGTGGCTTTACAGCCCATATGGTCGGCCTGGCTGATGTAGCTGAATGACAGAACAGTGACTGTCCAGCTGATCAAATTTGGTCTGACCACAATGAAGCAACGACCTTATTATCTTTTGTGTGCCCCCCGAGACACTCATCTAGGCGCCGGTCATTGCTTCATTGTGATACGCAAGCCCCTTCACCACGGCAAGGTAATGATCACGAAGGGGAATGGGCGCATGTACATGCCTTTTCTTTTGTTGTTGCAGCTGCCCGCAGTGCAGCCAGAAAAATTAGGCAGTCATGTACACGCACCAGAAAAATTATTACAGCGGCCGCTGCTAGCAGCGGCCTAAAAAATTCAGCAATCCGCCTGGAGTCCCGGACCCTGTTGGTGGTGGCGGAGAAGGTAGTCAAGCGGCCTGCAGGCAGACATGCTGTGTGGAGGGACTGGGAGCGACTTAGTCTTCTTGGGGCAGGCCAGGCAGCCAGTCACACGGCGTGCAGGCAGAGATGCTGTGTGTGCGGGGACTGACTTAGTCTTGGGGCGGGCAGCAGCCCTCCGGGATCCATGCCTCATTCATTTTGATAAAGGTGAGGTACTTAACACTTTTGTGATTTAGGCGACTTCTCTTCTCTGTGACAATGCCTCCAGCTGCGCTGAAGGTCCTTTCTGACAGGACGCTTGCGGCAGGGCAGGAGAGAAGTTGGATGGCAAATTGGGACAGCTCTGGCCACAGGTCAAGCCTGCGCACCCAGTAGTTCAAGGGTTCCTCATCGCTGTTCACAGCAGTGTCTACATCCACACTTAAGGCCAGGTAGTCGGCTACCTGCCGTTCCAGGCGTTGGTGGAGGGTGGATCCGGAAGGGCTACGGCGAGGCGTTAGACTAAAGAACGTCCACATGTCCGACATCACCATGAGATCGCTGGAGCGTCCTGTCTTTGACTGCGTGGACACGGGAGGAGGATTAGTGGCAGTGGTACCTTGCTGGCGTTGTGCTGTCACATCACCCTTAAAGGCATTGTAAAGCATAGTTGACAGCTGGTTCTGCATGTGCTGCATCCTTTCCACCTTCCGGTGAGTTGGTAACAGGTCCGCCACTTTGTGCCTGTACCGAGGGTCTAGTAGTGTGGCCACCCAGTACAGCTCATTCCCCTTGAGGTTTTTTATACGGGGGTCCCTCAACAGGCAGGACAGCATAAAAGACGACATCTGCACAAAGTCGGATCCAGTACCCTCCATCTCCTCTTGCTCTTCCTCAGTGACGTCACGTAAGTCAACCTCCTCCCCCCAGCCGTGAACAATACCACGGGAAGGTTTAGCAGCACAAGCCCCCTGCGACGCCTGCTGCGGGTGTTCTCCTGCCGCCGTCCCCTCCTCCTCCTCCCCCAAAGAAACACCTTGCTCATCATCCTCTGAGTCTGACTCGTCTTCTGCACACGACTTCTCTTCTTGCTCCTCCTCCCCCCTCTGTGCTGCCGCAGGTGTTGAGGAAACAGCTGGGTCTGATGAAAATTGGTCCCATGCCTGTTCCTGCCGTAACGGTTCCTGGTCACGCTCATTCACAGCTTCATCCGCCACTCTACACACAGCACGCTCCAAGAAGTAAGCGTAGGGAATTAAGTCGCTGATGGTGCCCTCACTGCGGCTCACCAGGTTGGTCACCTCCTCAACGGCCGCATGAGCCTGCATGCATTTTTCATCAGTGTCCAGTTGTCGGGCCAGAACATCCCCATCTTCCCAGACTGTTTCATTCTACTGTAGTTGTAGAGGTAGTGGGTGACGGCTTTCTTCTGTTCTAGCAGGCGGGAGAACATGAGCAGGGTCGAATTCCAGCGAGTCGGGCTATCGCAAATGAGGCGTCTCACGGCATGTTGTTTTTCCGCTGAATTTCTGCAAATCGTGCCATGGCTGTGTAAGACCGCCTCAAATGCCCACAGAACTTCCTGGCCTGCTTCAGGACATCCGCTAAGCCAGGGTACTTTGCCACAAATCTTTGAACAACTAGATTCATGACATGTGCCATGCAGGGTATGTGTGTCAGCTTCCCCATATGCAAAGCGGCAAGCAGATTGCTGCCGTTGTCGCACACCACGTTGCCTATCTCCAGGTGGTGCGGGGTCAGCCACTCATCCACCTGTTTCTTAAGAGCAGCCAGGAGAGCTGCTCCAGTGTGACTCTCCGCTTTGAGACAAGACATGTCTAAGATGGCGTGACAGCGTCGTACCTGGCATGCAGCATAGGCCCTGCGGAGCTGGGGCTGTGTAGCTGGAGAGGAGAACTGCCACTCAGCCAAGGAGGAGGAGGACAGCGAAGAGCATGTAGCAGAAGGAGAGGAGGTGGCAGGAGGCCTGCCTGCAAGCCGTGGAGGTGTCACAATTTGGTCCGCTGCGCCCTGCTTGCCATCGTTCACCACCAGGTTCACCCAATGGGCTGTGTACGTAATGTAGCGGCCCTGCCCGTGCTTGGCAGACCAGGCATCCGTGGTCAGGTGTACCCTTGACCCAACGCTCTTCGCAAGAGATGACACCACTTGCCTCTCAACTTCACGGTGCAGTTGGGGTATGGCCTTTCTCGAAAAATAAGTGCGGCCTGGCATCTTCCACTGCGGTGTTCCGATGGCCACAAATTTACGGAAGGCCTCAGAGTCCACCAGCTGGTATGGTAACAGCTGCCGAGCTAACAGTTCCGCCACGCCAGCTGTCAGACGCCGGGCAAGGGGGTGACTGGCCGAAATTGGCTTCTTCCGCTCAAACATTTCCTTCACGGACACCTGACTGCTGCTGTGGGCAGAGGAGCAGGAACCGCTCAAGGGCAGAGGCGGAGTGGAGGAGGGTGCCTGTGAAGGTGCAAGGGAGAAAGCGGCAGAAGCAGATGATGCACCTGAAGGAGGAAGAGGAGAAGGAGGGTGACTTTTCTTTTGTGTGCTGCTGCTGCTTTTGCTCAGGTGGCCATCCCATTGCTGTTTGTGCCTTTTCTCCAGGTGCCTTCGTAAGGCACTTGTCCCTACGTGAGTGTTGGCCTTTCCACGGCTCAATTTTTGTTGGCAGAGCGAACAGATGGCTTTGGTCCGATCTGAGGCACACACATTAAAAAATTTCCACACCGCTGAGCCACCCTGGGATGTGGGCACTATGGGGACCTCAGCAGCTGATGCTGAAGGGCAAGTTGGCTGGCTGTACATAGGTGGCGATACATGGTGCCGGACACTGCCACCAGCTGTTTCTGACGAAGAGCTGCCCCAGCTTCTTTTAGCAACTTCTCTCCTCCTACTACTCTCTGACTCCCCCTCTGAACTGTCCCCCTCTTCATCTCCTCTATTGGGAACATACAGAGGATCCCTATCATCGTCATCATCGTAATCATCCTGCCCAGCTTCGCTTGCCTCAGACAAATCCAAACATGCACCATCAGTAGGTCCTTCATCCTCCTTACACGTTACATCCATAGTGTTGCCGGGTAACTCAAATATATGAGCTGGTGAAAATTCATCTGGCTGTAACAACAATGGCTGTGCATCAGTGATTTCAACACTAAATAATTCTTGCGAAGTGTCAAATGCAGCGGAAGTGGTGCTAGTAGTAGCGCTGGTGGCTGAGCAAGATGAGGTGTTCTGTGTCGCTAAATACTCAACCACGTCCTGACAATCTTGGGAGGTGATGGGACGTGCCTTCTTCCGAGCACTGTACTGTGGGCCAGGTCCACACGAAATTACATTTACACGACCTCGCGCAGACCTGCCGGGTGGCCTTCCTCTGGCTCTGGCACTACCTCTTCCTCTACCTGTTTTGTCCATATCGGGTATGCACGGAGTGGTATATCACACTGCGTGCACTCACGTAGGTAGGTGGGTTCACTTAACTGCACAGGTATGCGCACTGATGCGGTGGGTTCACTGAACACAACAGGTATGCAGTGGCGGGTTCACTGGACACAACAGGTATGCAGTGGCGGGTTCACTGAACACAACAGGTATGCAGTGGCAGGTTCACTGAACACAACAGGTATGCAGTGGCGGGTTCACTGAACAGGTATGCAGTGGCGGGTTCACTGAACAGTACAGGTATACAGTGGCAGGTTCACTGAACACAGCAGGTATGCAGTGGCGGGTTCACTGAACACAACAGGTATGCAGTGGCGGGTTCACTGAACACAACAGGTATGCAGTGGCGGGTTCACTGAACAGGTATGCAGTGGCGGGTTCACTGAACAGTACAGGTATACAGTGGCGGGTTCACTGAACACAACAGGTATGCAGTGGCGGGTTCACTGAACAGGTATACAGTGGCGGGTTCACTGAACAGAACAGGTATACAGTGGCGGGTTCACTGAACACAACAGGTATGCAGTGGCGGGTTCACTGAACAGGTATGCAGTGGCGGGTTCACTGAACAGTACAGGTATACAGTGGCGGGTTCACTGAACACAACAGGTATGCAGTGGCGGGTTCACTGAACAGGTATACAGTGGCGGGTTCACTGAACAGAACAGGTATACAGTGGCGGGTTCACAGAACAGGTATGCAGTGGCAGGTTCACTGAACACAACAGGTATGCAGTGGCGGGTTCACTAAACAGGTATACAGTGGCGGGTCCACTGAACAGAACAGGTATGCAGTGGCGGGTTCACTGAACACAACAGGTATGCAGTGGCGGGTTCACTGAACACAACAGGTATGCAGTGGCGGGTTCACTGAACAGGTATGCAGTGGCGGGTTCACTGAACAGTACAGGTATACAGTGGCGGGTTCACTGAACACAACAGGTATGCAGTGGCGGGTTCACTGAACAGGTATACAGTGGCGGGTTCACTGAACAGAACAGGTATACAGTGGCAGGTTCACTGAACACAACAGGTATGCAGTGGCGGGTTCACTGAACAGGTATGCAGTGGCGGGTTCACTGAACAGTACAGGTATACAGTGGCGGGTTCACTGAACACAACAGGTATGCAGTAGCGGGTTCACTGAACATGTATACAGTGGCGGGTTCACTGAACAGAACAGGTATACAGTGGCGGGTTCACAGAACAGGTATGCAGTGGCAGGTTCACTGAACACAACAGGTATGCAGTGGTGGGTTCACTGAACACAACAGGTATGCAGTGGCGGGTTCACTGAACAGGTATGCAGTGGCGGGTTCACTGAACAGTACAGGTATACAGTGGTGGGTTCACTGAACACAACAGGTATGCAGTGGCGGGTTCACTGAACAGGTATACAGTGGCGGGTTCACAGAACAGGTATGCAGTGGTGGGTTCACAGCACAGGTATGCAGTGGCAGGTTCACTGAACAGGTATGCAGTGATGGGTTCACAGCACAGGTATGCAGTGGCAGGTTCACTGAACAGGTATGCAGTGATGAATTCACAGAACAGGTATGCAGTGGTGGGTTCACAGCACAGGTATGCAGTGGCAGGTTCACTGAACAGGTATGCAGTGATGGGTTCACAGAACAGGTATGCAGTGGCAGGTTCACTGAACAGGTATGCAGTGGTGGGTTCACAGTACAGGTATGCAGTGGTGGGTTCACAGAACAGGTATGCAGTGGCGGGTTCACTAAACAGAACAGGTATACAGTGGCGGGTTCACTAAACAGAACAGGTATACAGTGGCGGGTTCACAGAACAGGTATGCAGTGGCAGGTTCACTGAACACAACAGGTATGCAGTGGCGGGTTCACTGAACAGGTATACAGTGGCGGGTCCACTGAACAGAACAGGTATGCAGTGGCGGGTTCACTGAACAGGTATACAGTGGCGGGTCCACTGAACAGAACAGGTATGCAGTGGCGGGTTCACTGAACAGGTATGCAGTGGTGGGTTCACAGAACAGGTATGCAGTGGTGGGTTCACAGCACAGGTATGCAGTGGTGGGTTCACAGTACAGGTATGCAGTGGTGGGTTCACAGTACAGGTATGCAGTGGTGGGTTCACAGAACAGGTATGCAGCCAGACAGGAACAAGTTAAGCCTAACTAATCTTTCCCTGAGAGACAGTCTGCAGCAGCTCGCCCTACTCTCACTAACGCAGGCAGCACACGAGTGACCGTAATGGCCGCCGCTGCCTGCCTTATATAAGGGGGGGTGGGGCTCCAGGGGCTAGTGTAGCCTAATTGGCTACACTGGGCCTGCTGACTGTGATGTAGAGGGTCAAAGTTGACCCTCAAGGTGCATTATGGGGCAAACCGAACTTCCGCAAAGGTTCGCCAGCGGGACGCGAACGCGAACCACCGAAGTTCGCGTGGAACCGTTCGCCGGCGAACCGTTCGGCCCAACTCTATGTACCAGGGGCTTGGCCGGATTTATACTTTTTCTGCCCCTAGGCCACCTTTCGTGCAGCTTCTCTTCCATGTGCAGCACCCCCTCCCATTCCTTCTGCAGCCCCTCTTCCATGTCTAACATTCCTGTACAGCAGCCTCCTTCAGCTCTATACAGGTCCCTTGAGCAGCAGATCCCTATTTCCATGTGTTGCTCCTTATTAGCAACCTCTGTATTCCATTTACTCTCTCTTCTTCCATATGCAGCAATCCCTCTTCCATTTCCGGCTGCCCCCTGCCCAACTGCCGCCCAATGCCCGGGCCTTGGTGGCCTTTCCAGAAATCCTGCCCTGACCAGAGGCGTCACAAGTAGGGATGATCAATGATATGCAATTCCCTGAAGGAATCTATTAAAAAAATGTTGTGCTGTGTGTGGTAAGAATTGATTCCTTTCAGAAAAAAAAACAGTTTTAGAACATTGTGTGGTAATCTATGGGGCAATCTAATTCCCTTTTTGTCTCCTAGCATATCATTTTTCATTAATATAACTTTTCAGCACGGTGGCATAGTGGGCAGCACTCTTGCCTTGCAGCGCTGGGTCCCTGGTTTGAATCCCAGCCGGGTCAACATCTGCAAGGAGTTTGTATGTTCTCCCTGTGTCTGGGTGGGTTTCCTCTGGGCACTCCAGTTTCCTCCCACATCCCAAAGTTAATTGGCTTCCCCCTAAAATTAGCCCTAGACTATGATTCATTCACTACACTATACATACATGGACATAGGACTATGGTAGGGATTAGATTGTGAGCCCCTCTGAGGGACAGTTAGTGACAAGACAACATACTCTGTACAGCGCTGCGGAAGATGTCGGCGCTATATAAATAAATAAATAAATAAGATGTAAAAATTCACCTAGGAGAAAAGTAAAAGAAAAAGTGAATTGGATAAGGCCCTACAGAGCCGGGACAAGGTCCTCCAGCACCCAAGGCTGAAACACCAAAGTGCACCCCTCCATCCCTCCCACCCCAGCCGTCACACACTGATTGCTATTAGACTATTAGACTAAGAGGCTCCTACCCATCCCTCCCACCCCAGCCGTCACACACTGATTGCTATTAGACTATTAGACTAAGAGGCTCCTCCCCATCCCTCCCACCCCAGCCGTCACACACTGATTGCTATTAGACTATTAGACTAAGAGGCTCCTCCCCATCCCTCCCACCCCAGCCGTCACACACTGATTGCTATTAGACTAAGGGCCTGTTTCCACTACACGCAGATTGGATGAAGAATGGATGCAGAAAAACTGACTCCAATGAAAGCCTATGGGCCTGTTTCCACTAAACGTGATTTTTCTGATGCAGATTTTCCCATAGGCATTCATTGGAGTCAGTTTTGCTGCATCCATTCTGCATCTAATCTGCGTGTAGTGGAAATAGGCCCTAAGAGGCTCCCCAGAGCCCCCTACACCTTTAATCTCTGGCTTGCAGTCACTGCCATGTATCCCCTTTTCTTATTTCTCTCTACTTCAAACACAATAGGGGAATGATAGCTGAGTGAGTTGTATGCCCCTTCTACACTGTGCCCTGAGGCTGGAGCCTCTATTGCCTCTGCCTCGCCCCTGCCCTGCGCCCCCTCCTACACTGCACCCTGAGGCTAGAGCCTCTATCGCCTCTGCCTCGCCCCCACCATGCGCCCCCTCCTACACTGCACCCTGAGGCTGGAGCCTCTATCGCCTCTGCCTCGCCCCCACCCTGCGCCCCCTCCTACACTGCGCCCTGAGGCTGGAGCCTCTATCGCCTCTGCCTCGCCCCCACCCTGCGCCCCCTCCTACACTGCGCCCTGAGGCTGGAGCCTCTATCGCCTCTGCCTCGCCCCCACCCTGCGCCCCCTCCTACACTGCGCCCTGAGGCTGGAGCCTCTATCGCCTCTGCCTCGCCCCCGCCCTGCGCCCCCTCCTACACTGCGCCCTGAGGCTGGAGCCTCTATCGCCTCTGCCTCGCCCCCGCCTTGCGCCCCCTCCTACACTGCGCCCTGAGGCTGGAGCCTCTCTAGTCTCTGCGTTGCCCCCGTCCTGCTCCCCCTCCTACACTGCGCCCTGAGGCTGGAGCCTCTCTAGTCTCTGCGTTGCCCCCACCCTGCGCCCCCTCCTACACTGCGCCCTGAGGCTGGAGCCTCTCTCGCCTCTGCCTCGCCCTGTGCCCCCTCCTACACTGCGCCCTGAGACTGGAGCCTCTCTCGCCTCTGCCGCAGCCTGGCCCTGAGGCCCTATATATGTATGGCCAGCTTTAGGGTGCATTCAAACATCCAATTTTGATTGGACAAATGTTTTTGAATCCAGATGGTAGCACGAGACACATCAGAGAAAACCGCGTTCCACCTCATAGGCATTCATCATAGGCAGCTAGCCAGATCAGATGCTATCTGACCAGATACAACTTCAAAGCCTTTTCTAGCCAAGCTCATTATTCTAGTATGAATACACAAGCCGCCAATCACCATCATCATCCTCTTTGGCAATTATCATAAATGTCAGGCAAGTAAGAACCAGTCTCTGAGTGACCCGAACATGACATGGGACAACATTTCTCAACATGATTACAACGTGGGCTTATTTCTAAAACCACCTATAGTGAATAACATCTCAATGACCCCTTGTGGCATATACTGTATATTTCACAGGTGCATGTGTAAGTAGCATACCCTCCAACTTTTTGAGATGAGAAAGAGTCTTGAGAAAGAGACTTGAGCCACACTCCTGATCACACCGCCGGCACACCCCTAGTCACACGTACCATAAAGATTTCATAAGAAAAATATGTTGTTTTATGGGTCCATCTGAAAATGGCGCCTGAGAATAATGGCGCACGGTGTTGCTGCTAATCCGTTTGACGCTTATCACTATTTAACGTTAAAACCTTATCGCTATTTCACGTTAAAGCCTTATTGTTATTTAGCATGCCAAAAGTCCCGGGGAAAATTACGGATTTGACGCACAGCAGGATTGAGGGGAAAAATCACATTTTAGTGCTAAATTGGAGGCCTAAAGTGCTTTAAAACATCTTGCATGTGTATACATCAATCAGGTAGTTTGTGTTGTGACAGCCGTGCTGGACTGGAATGAAGCAACGACCTTATTATCTTCTTGGGTCAGGTGTGCCCCCCAACCCCAACACACTCATTTAGCAGGTCATTGCTTCATTGTGATACGCAGGCCCCTTCACCACGGCAAGGTAATGATCACGAAGGGGAATTGACACATGTCCTTTTATTTTGTTGTTGCAGCCACAATGCAGGCAGAAAAATTAGGCAGGCATGTACACGCACCAGAAAAAATTATTATAGCAGCCGCTGCTATCAGCGGCCTTAAAAATTCATGAATCCACCTGGAGTCCTAGACCCTGTTGGTGGTGGTGGAGAAGGCAGTCAAGCAGCCTGCAGGCAGAGATGCTGTGTGTGGGGACTGACTTAGTCTTGGGGCGGGCAGTCACACGGTGTGCAGGCAGAGATGCTGTGTGTGGGGACTGACTTAGTCTTGGGGCAGGCAGTCACACGGTGTGCAGGCAGGGATGCTGTGTGTGGGGACTGACTTAGTCTTCGGGCAGGCCTGACCGTGCTTTGCAGACCAGGCATCCGTGGTCAGATGGACCCTTGACCCAACGCTGTGTGCCAGAGATGACACCACTTGCCTTTCAACATCACGGTACAGTTTAGGTATCGCCTTTTTTGAGAAATAATTGCGGCCTGGCACTGCGGTGTGTGGCTTTGCTTTTGTGTGATGCTTTTCCTCAGGTGGTCATCCCATTGCAGTTTGTGCTTTGTAATCATGTGCCTTCGTCAGTGGCGTAGCTAAGGAGCTGTGTGCCCCAATGCAAGTTTTACAATGGGGCCCCCCAAGCACTCTATACATAACAATTGATACGGCGCACCAAAACCTGCCAATGGCAACTACATTGTGAGATGTGCAAGAAGGGGATAGGGGAGCAGCTTGGTAATGATTACCAATAATCAAAGTAATCTATAGAAGTGATTATTATGAGCACAGGACCAATAGAGAGGTAATACTGTAGTTGAGTGAGGGCCCTTCTGGGCCCCTCTGGTCCAAGGGCCCCGATGCGGTCGCTACCTCTGCAACCCCTATTGCTACGCCCCTGGCCTTCTTAAGGTAGTTGTCTTTCCATGGCTCAATTTCCGGTGGCAGAGTACAGATAGCATTGCTCTCATCTGAGGCAGACACACAAAAAAATGTCCACACCGCTAAGCCCTGGGATGATGGCACTTTGGTGGTGGCGGCCGACTGAGTGTTAAGTGGGGTGCCAGAATCAGAGTAGGAGGAGGAAGATATGTCACGCTTCCGTGCGGAAGCTGAGGGAGATGAGGTGTTCTGTGTTAAATAGTCAACTATGTCCTGACAATATTGGGAGTTGATGGCATGTGCCTTCTGATGAACACTGTACTTTGGTCGAGGGCTGCACGAAATCACGACAGCGCGACCTCGAACAGACCTGCCGGGGGGCCTGCCTCTGGCTCTGCCTCTTTTTTTGTCCATATTGGGGGGGATGAAGTGAAAGGTATGCAATGGCTTGACTAATACGATGTGCGGTTACACGGGTGCAGCCAGTGAACAGTTATGCAGTGACTGCTGGTATATAACACTGCATGCTGTCACGCAGGTGCAGTGAACATGAACAGGTATGCACAGTCGGACTGGTATTATAAATGTGCAGCTGTCACACACAGGTGCAGTGAAAATGTAGGCACTGAATGTGCTGAGCCTGGCACAGTATAGCAATTATCAAGGGCCAGCTGCGACACACAAGCAGAGATGTGGCGAACATCTCCAAATCCGTGGGGCTCTTACTACTTCCGGGTCGCACTGACCCGGAGTAGTACGCCTGCGCTGCCCGGCGGAGCGCGTCCTAGATCGCGCTACTGTTGCCGGGCACTTTCTGTGCGTGTGCGTGACGTCATGAATGACGTCACGCTTATGCGCAGAGAGTAGCCGGCAACAGGAGCGCGATCTAGGACGCGCTCAGCCGGGCAGCGCAGGCGTACTACTCCGGGTCAGTGCGACCCGGAAGTAGTAAGAGCTCCAGAGATGTTCGCCGGGCGAACAGTTCGCCACATCTCTACACACAAGGCTGTATAATGCAGTGTCAGTGGCACACACACACACACACACACACACACACACACACACACACACACACACACACACACACAAAAAAGACTTCACAAGAACATTCGCTCTGAAAAGAGCTCTTTTTGTGGTGCTTTTCAACAACAAATATCAGCTAGGAGCAAGCCACAAGAGCCTAACTAAGCTCTCCCTATCTCTGCAGCAGGTTCCTCTCCCTTCTCTCACTACTGCAGCAACACCGAGTGAGATAATATGCCTTATATTGGGGGGGGGGGGGGGGGGGCAGGCAGGAGTGCAGCCTGATTGACTGTCATGTGTCTGCTGACTGTGATGTAGAGGGTCAAAGTTTAGCCCGATGATGTAGTATAGGGGCGGGTCAAACTCGCCATAAAGTTCGCGTTTTGATGCGAATGCGAACCACCGATGTTCGTGCGAATAAGTTCGTGGCCGAACCGTTCAGGACAACTCTTCTAACATGACATGCTGCAGTTCAACACAATATCACACTGGCTGGCTGTGAGTCTGTGCCAAACAAATTGCTCACCCTCAGTCAGGACAGCAGAGCCACCTCCTCCCTTCTGCTGTGCAAGTCAAATGAAACTCTGCTGCTCTCCTGACTCCCCCCTCCTCACTCACTGTCAGACTCCTCACACAGCACAACAAGCTGCTTTTCCCCAATGATGCTCTCCTGCCTCCCCCCTCCTCACTCACTGTCAGACTCCTCACACAGCACAACAAGCTGCTTTTCCCCAATGATGACCTCTTCACCTCGCTCTCCTATCGCTTCTCCTCCTACTGTGACTACATACTGTAAGTGTAACCACAGTACAAACATGCTGCCCCTGTAATATCTGCGCCTGATGCAAATGTTTCACCTTGCTTCATGAGAGAACCAGCCCTGCTTCCGTGGTGTTAGTGTTATCATTCAGACCACACTGGTCCTCTCTATCATCAGTAATTTTCCTTCATTTTAACATTTGAAAATATGTATCAATTTAATTGATGGGAATAAAGTTTAGAGTCAGTTACAGATATTTTTCAGGAGAAAAATACATATATTTACACTGTTCTGTACATCAGTCCTGAAAGAGGGACAAATGAGGAAGAACGAGGGACAGGGGGATTTGGTTTTAAAAAGGGACATTTGGGAGATGTGATCCTCTATAGCAGCTTTACTACAAGCATAGCTCCCAAACATTTTGAGATGAAAAGGGACACTTAAGCCACGCCCCTGCCACACCCCTGATCACGCCCCAGCACACCCCTAGTCACGCATACCATAAAGATTTCATAGGAAAAATATGTTGTTTTATAATTCAAACCACACCGGTCCTTTCTATCCTGGTTTATTTTCTTTCATATTAACATTTTAAAATTAGTAATATATCAATTTAAATGATGGGAATAAAGTTTAGAGTCAAACAAACAATTTTTTTGTAGAGAAATATATATATTTACATAAAAAGAGGGACAAATGAGGAGGTAAGAGGGACAGAGGGACAGGGCTCCCAAAGAGGGACTGTCCCTCCAAAACAGGGACAGTTGGGAGCTATGCTACAAGTTGGGATGCCTGGATGCAAAGTGCAGAATTCTGACCTATTCATAATGTCCTTATTGCATTACCAGCGACATGATGAAATGGCAAATAATGCTGTCCTCCAACAAAGGCCTTCCTAGGCGGTTCTGTATTGTCCAAATGTTCCAGCCCAGGCCGGTTATCTCCGTATCGCTGGCCTGTGTTTGCAGACAGAGCGTATGTTTGCAATAAGGTGTAGACTGTAAAAACACGACGATGTGTGGAGAACGAAGCGGCGCTAAACAGCTCATATTACGCATTTATGCCAGTAAGGCAAAATGTGAACAAAAACAGATAACGTAGAACAATAAAGCGACAAATGTAATCCCTGCGAACACTATCAGCTGGACGTAGCTGGCATGTTATCTCAGTGACTCACAACCCTGTCATCGAACATCTGCAATCTGCACCATCGCTGGGCCACCTAACCTGATTTCATCACAGACTGAAGAGAAGCGCAAACAGAGGCGCCAGAATAGCGTAAAAAACATTTAAAAAACATTTAAAAAGGGCGGCAGTGGTAGGATTACCTCCCCAACAAGCAAAACACAGACTGTGTTGATTAAAGTTCAACAAAGATACCATTTAAGATACCTACCGTTCAAGTACTCCACAATGCAACATGTTTCGCAAGTTCTATCCCGCTTCATCAGGCAATCAAAGGAGTGAAAACTACTACAAGTCTGTGTTTAAGCCAAATGACAAAAGGAGTGTAGCAATAGCCATAGCAGTTGCTATGGGGCCCTGGAGCATACGGGGCCCAGGTGGTACTTAAAGAGACTCTGTACTGGAAAAAAAAAGTCTCCTGGGGGGTACTTACCTCGGGAGGGGAAAGCCTCAGGGTCCCAATGTGGCTTCCCCCTCCCCTGTAGCTGTAGGCAATCCAGCGCTGGCTCCCCCGAAGCGTCCTGCAATCCTGGCTCAACAAGCCTGACAAGGCTTGCTATATTTACCTTCCCAGGCTCCAGTGGGGGCGCTGTTGCGGCTCTCAGCACGGATATAGGCGGAAATAGCCGATCTCTGTCAGGTCCGCTCTACTACGCAGGTGCAGGAGACTTGCGCCTGCGCAGTAGAGCGGCCCGACAGCAATCGGCTATTTCCGCCTATCTCCGAGCGGAGAGCCGATCCTGCGCATGCGCTGGAGTCGGGAAGGTCATTATTTACATCCCTGCTGTACGGAGGGGCACAGTGACACCGCCATGGGACACAGGAGGACGGGGGAAGCCTCGACAAGCTTGTGACAAACAGAACATGGCTGCCCTCATTGTATCAGCAGTATGTAGCAGTTAGATATGCTGTGTAAACTATCTAAACTTTAGATAAGATATATAGACAAGTTACTTTTACTTGTTATAGTTAGTTTTTCATCTCGGATCTGCTTTAAAGAGACAAAAAACACCAGGAGCAACAAAATATTGTATTAGTTAAAGCACCTATTTGTTAAGTTATCTGCCAATAAGGGCACCTTCCTGCTCTGTAAGTCAGGTGATGCTGTAATGTAGTTGAACTTTCATTGAGTCAAGTACAAATCCAGTCCTGTGTGTTTGGATCTGGCCGCTAAACTGCAAGTCATGATATAACCAGTGAGACTAGTTAGAGGAACACTGACGCAGCAGTTAGCAGTACTAACAAAGGTCTCCGGGGCTGAAAAAAAGTAAAAAAAAAAAATTATTCAGCAAACGTGGCCTAATTTTGTTGAAAAAAAAAATTGCTTGTTGTTACAAGACAAAACTTTTTCCACTGGTTTCTATTGAACCATAATGTGGATTGACGAAAGGGTAGTCAGCAGAAACTGGCAGTAATATACTAATAATTCTGGCTTACATTTAAATTGTATTATTGTTTTCAAATATCTGGAAACCACTGTGATGTTGCTTATGTCATTAGGTAATGCCATGCGGGGGCGGTTCTGTATCCATGGCTACAGCGGTGCCTCATGTGACCTGTTATGTGCTGCCGGGTCACATGAGGCGCCGCTGTAGTCAGAGAGGAAGCAGGACTTCACGTGTGGCTGGGGATCCCATCGCTAATATGCTGAGAGCGGGTGAGTCATGTGGCGCCAGTGCAGCACATACCCGGCCAGGCTCGGACAGGACCGGCGGTAGCTCAGGTTTTTGCCCAGTGGGCCTCTTGCCCCTGGGGGCCTCAGTGTTGAAAAGGAGGGGGCACAGCGCAGGAAGATGGGTACAGAGCAGCGGGGAGGGGAGGAAGCCTCACCCTCCCACACCTAGGGCCCTCCCTTCCGTGCTGCCCCCTCCAGAATTGCAGCCAGCCAGCGGCAGCAGCGGGGAACGGCTTACCGAGAGCGATAGCTCTGCATGCCGCTGGTCGGGTATGGTCTTTTGCACTGACACTGTCCAATCACGCTCTCACTGTACTTCCTGTAAGAGCGTGATTGGACAGTGTAGTGCAGAAGACCAGACCAGCAGCGGCACGCAGAGTGATTCCCGCTCGCTGTCGCGCTGGCTGGCTGCAATTTTGGAGGGAGGAGCATGGAAGGGGGGTCCAGGTGAAGGAAGGGGGAGGCTTTCTCCCCCCTCCCCGCCGCTCTGTGCCCACTGCCCCCCCTTCCAGGCTGGGGGCACCATACTGGGGACCTTTATAGACCTGCCTACCTAAACTGGGGACACATATAGACCTGGCTACCTATACTGGGGACACCTATATACCTCCCTACCTAACCTGGGGACACCTATAGACCTGCCCGCCAGGCCCTCTCTTTTTTGGGGAATCTGCCGCCAATCTGATTGTATTTTGTGGGGAAATCTGCTGCCAATCTGATTGCATTTTGTGGGGAAATCTGCTGACAATCTGATTGCATTTTGTGGGGAAATCTGCTGCCAATCTGATTGCATTTTGTGCGGAAATCTTCTGCTAATCTGATTGCATTTTGTGCGGAAATCTGCTGACAATCTGATTGCATTTTGTGGGGAAATCTGCTGACAATCTGATTGCCTTTTGTGGGGAAATCTGCTGACAATCTGATTGCATTTTGTGGGGAAATCTGCTGACAATCGGATTGCATTTTGTGAGGGAATCTGCTGACAATCTGATTGTATTTTGTGGGGATATCTGCCGACAATCTGATTCCATTTTGTGGGGAAATCTGCTGCCAATCTGATTGCATTTTGTGGGGAAATCTTCTGCTAATCTGATTGCATTTTGTGGGGAAATCTACTGACAATCTGATTGCATTTTGTGGGGAAATCTGCTGCCAACCTTATTGCATTCTGTGGTCTGGAAAAAATGGCCCTCCATGCCCACAAAGTTGGACAGCACTGGACTACTTAATACTTCTATTTTGCGGCATTTGACTACTTGATGAATTATCATGAGGCATGTAACTACTTGATTAATTTATCTAAAATGTATCTAGTCAGACTCACTCTCTGTGAATAACACCGCTACTTATTTTGTGTATTTTTTTTGTTATTCTGTGTATTTTTAAGTCTGCCCAATGTACCATCATGACCACGCCCATGTTACAGTGCGTGGTGACACCCATTTATTTTTGCTGCATGTGGAGTGGACATCTCCCTGTTGGGGACTGTCCTCAGAAGTGCTCACAATCTATTCCCTACCATAATATACAGGTCCTTCTAAAAAAATTAGCATATTGTGATAAAGTTCATTATTTTCTGTAATGTACTGATACATATTAGACTTTCATATATTTTAGATTCATTACACACAACTGAAGTAGTTCAAGCCTTTTATTGTTTTAATACTGATGATTTTGGCATACAGCTCATGAAAACCCAAACTTCCTATCTCAAAAAATTAGCATATTTTGAAAAGGTTCTCTAAACAATCTATTAACCTAATCATCTGAATCAACTAATTAACTCTAAACACCTGCAAAAGATTCCTGAGGCTTTTAAAGACTCCCAGCCTGGTTCATTACTCAAAACCGCAATCATGGGTAAGACTACCGACCTGAAGATTGTGGAGAAGGACCGATTCCATGATGGAATTTAGGGGGTCCTCTTTAATAAGGGGAAGCCCAGATGCCTGCGCCCTCACAGGGGAACTGTATGAGAAATGCTCCTATACTGTCACAAAAAATTTGTTTTGCAAATTTTCTCATAACATTCATCCAGAGGGGCACCATGACTCCTGAAGGCCGCAGTAGGGTTAGAGTTCATTGGCCCCTGGACTCTCCGTTGATGTTAAAAGACAATTGATTCGGCTAACCCTGACTCTTGTTGAACGTTATGAGAAAATTTGCGCTACTGAAGGGGGAGGAGAAGGGATCTGGCGGGGGGCCCAGGCTAATGCTTTCCTGGTGGGCCCTTAGTGTCCCGGTCCGACCCTGTACCTGGCCCCCTGGGGGGGGGGGGGGACGTCTTCACAATGTATTGCTTCAGGCGGCAAAAAGTCTAGGACCGACCCTGATGCAATGTGCTGGGTCACTGAGAAGAGGTGTCCCTACATGATTAAGAAGGGAAGCGCAGGATGGACTAATGGAACAGCACACCAGGACAAGTGAGCTGCTATGCTGGCGAGCACAAGTTGAAGGCAGACCAGCGGAGGGGGGGGGGGGGGGGAGGGGGGTGTGCAGTGCCGGAGGGATTGGGGGGGGGGGGGTTTACTGCTGGTAAGGGTCAGGAGGCCCTCACGTTACTTTTGCCCCAGATCCCCATTAGAGCCTGAGAAAGAAGGTCCACCACACACTGTTTTCTTACATTGTGATAATGATGATGATTATGACTTTGACCCCTTAGAAATAATAGACAAACCAGACAGCATGGGATCCTTGGAGAGTAGGCCTTGGTGGAGCTCATGATGGAATTTAGGGGGTCCTCTTTAATAAGGGGAAGCCCAGATGCCTGCGCCCTCACAGGGGAACTGTATGAGAAATGCTCCTATACTGTTGCGAAAAATGTGTTTTGCAAATTTTTTCATAACATTCATCAAGAGGGGCACCATGACTCCTGAAGGCCGCAGTAGGGTTAGAGTTCGGTGGCCCCCTGGACTCTCCATTGATGTTAAAAACCAATTAATTCGGCTAACCCTGACTCTTGTTGAACGTTATAAGAAAATTTGCGCTACTGAAGGCTTAACGTTCTGTGAATAAGTGCAATGGAGAACTTGGAATGTTTCGAGTTCTGCTTTGCATATAATAGCAGAAATTGCTGTGTGTATGCAGACCAGGGTTGCCAACTCATCCCTTTAAATACTGACACATCTAAGTTATACAGGTTCTGTGGCTCCTCACACATAAGTGCCTAAACTGCATCTAACTAGCCACAAGACATGCATAATTCATAAGAGTTCGTATTTAAAGGGATGAGTTGGCAACACTGATGCAGACTATGCAGACTGGGATTGACAGAACGTGAAATTAAACTTTTACTAACCTAAATTTTCAAACAGAACTTGGACATTTTACAATTTCAAAGCTATTTTTCCTTTAAAATTAAAGAAGTAAAATTGCCAAATATTATAAACATAACTTGTAATTGAACTCAGAACTCAGTATGTTCTGACATTTGCACTCAACTTTAGAAGTGCCAAATTCCAAAGCAAAATTTGAAACTGTTCTGATTCTGTAAGCTCATCCCTGCAAAGAAAAATGGGGTGGGGGCTGCTGTAATTGGATGTTACATATGAAAGGGGGCTGCATATGGAATGAGAGGGGGTGCTGTACATAGATGTTACACATGGAAGAGGGGACTGCACATGGAATAAGAGGGGGGGTGCTGTACATGGATGTTACACATGGAAGAGGGGGCTGCACATGGAATGGGAGGGGGGCTGCTGTACATGGATGTTACACATGGAGGAGGGGGCTGCACATGGAATGGGAGGGGGGCTGCTGTACATGGATGTTACACATGGAAGAGGGGGCTGCACATGGAATGGGAGGGGCTGCTGTACATGGATGTTGCACATGGAAGAGGGGACTGCACATGGAATACGAGGGGGGCTAGTGTACATGGATGTTACACATGAAAGAGGGGGCTGCACATGGAATGGGAGGGCGCTGCTGTACATGGATGTCAACCTATTTTGGTTCCTGGACGTAGTTTCTACGTCCAGGAACCATGCACGCTACTGCGCGCCCCCGCGGCCAATCGTGCGCGTGCACGCGCACTCCCGGCCGCAGATTCGATAGCCAAGGAATCAATGTATCGACTATGGAGCCCGATCATTGATTCCTCTCCCCCGCTGAAAAAGCGACAGCTTCTGTCGGAAGCTGAGCTTTTTCTGGCCGTCTCCTTCCCGATGTGTCACTCTAAGCGCGTGCTACGCTTAGAGTGACGTCATGTAAACAAACTCATGGCCGCCATCTTGTGGCCAAAAAGTAATACTACACCTGAAAAAAAAACAACCAAAAAGAATTAACACACATTTACATTATAAATCTATTGTTTACCTCCCACCCTCCCAAAAGTACCCAAATAAAATGTTTAGTATAAAAAAACAAAAACCATTACAATAAAAAAAACAACAACATGTAAATATTTACCTAAGGGTCTAAACTTTTTAAATATCAATGTAAAGATGAAATATTTCTATATTTTTTTTATTTTAAACTTGTAAATAGTGATAGATGCAAAATGGAAAAAATGCACCTTTATTTCCAAATAAAATATTGTCATCATACATTGTGATAGGGACATAATTTTAACGGTGTAATAACCGGGACATATGGACAAATACAATACGCGAGTTTTAATTATGGAGGCATGTATTATTTTAAAACTATAATGGCTGAAAACTGAGAAATAATGAATTTTTCCATTTTTTTCTTATTCTTCCTGTTAAAATGCATTTACAGTAAAGTGGCTTTTAGCAAAATGTACCCCCCAAAGAAAGCCTAATTGGTGGCGGAAAAAACAAGATATAGATCAGTGCATTGTGATAAGTATGGTGTGCATGGATAAGACACATGGAAGAGGGGGCTGCACATGGAATGTGAGGGGCTGCTGTACATGGATGATACACATGGAAAAGGGGGCTGCACACGGAATGGGAAGGGCTACTGTACATGGATGATACACATGGAAGAGGGGGCTGCACATGGAATGGGAGGGGGGCTGCTGTACATGGATGATACACATGGAAGAGGGGGCTGCACATGGAATGGGAGGGGGGTGCTGTATATGGAAGTTACACATGAAAGAGGGGGCTGCACATGGAATGGGAGGGGGGCTGCTGTACATGGATGCTACACATGGAAGAGGGGGGTGCACATGGAATGGGAGGGGACTGCTGTACATGGATGATACACATGGAAGAGGGGGGTGCACATGGAATGACAGGGGGCTGCTGCACATGAATGTTAAGCATAGGAATGGGGACTGCTGCATGTTAGCCATGGAAGAGGGGGCTGTACATGGAATGGAAGAGAGGCTGCAGCACATAAAAAGGAAATCACAAGAAAGTTGTCCTAGAAGGAGCTATACACTTGCACTTGTCTATAACCTTGTAGTGTCTTTAGCTATCCACCAGTCAGGGCACTTCCTGTCTGTAACTCAGGTGATGCTGTAATGTAGCTGTAGCTGAGTCAAGTACAAATCCAGTTATTTGTGTTTGGATCTGGCCACTGAACTGCAAGTCATGATATAACCAGTGAGACTAGTTAGAGGAACACTGACGCAGCAGGCTTACTTTACTAAAGGTCTCCAGGGCTTAGAAACGCAAGGGAAAAAAAATGATTCAGCAAATGTGGCCTTATTCTGTTGAAAAAATGTTTTGCTTGTTATTAGGAGACAAAACTTTGCTGCAATTTTCTTATTGGTTCATGTCAGATCGTAGTGACAATTGCCAAAAGGTTAGTCAGCATGGATGATCACAATGCAATGTTTCCCCTTAAGAATCTTAAAGTGTAACTGTCGGGCATATAATCAAAAATCAATTATTTATTTTTATCTGGTAAACAAGTAATACGGATGCTAACCAGGCATTCCAAAAGTTGAAATCACTATTACTTTTCTTGTTGATAAAATATCATTCCCCAGTTTACCTGACTCTTATTTGGTACACACAAAATTTGGTACACAAAAAGGAAGTTGCAGGGCATGCTGGGTTGTCCTTTTTTGCTTCTCTTTTTCCCCTCAAACTTAACTAATGCAGCCTGATTGGCTGAAGCCTCTTTCCCTCCTGTTTTCCCCTCCCACACCTCTGTTTCTCTCTGATTGGCCAATATTTCTCAGTCTGAGACAATGCACTTTCTATAGTGGAGAGTAAGGGAGGAAATGACATCAGGATTGGCTTCAAAATAGCTACAGTGAAATTGAGAAATGCTAAGAAGGATTTTCTCTTTTTTCACTGTAGAGAAATCACTAAAATCAAAATGTAGACAGTGCAATACATATGTTATGTAAGAAGAGCAAGAATTGATCTACTGATATATGTGGGTTTTTTCCCCCAGAGATAGTATGGCTGACAGCTTCTCTTTAAAGGGAGTCTGAAGCCATTTTCAAAATAAAATGCAATCCCCCACAGGCTATCCAGTTAGCAGTCCACAAAAAACAAAATTTAAAGCTATGGTCTTCCCAGTAGTAACATATGGCTGGGAAAAGTGTGCTATAAATGAGGTCATAGGTAGAAAAAATTATGCCTTTGAACTGTGGTGGGTGTGGAGAAAGCTAATGAGTGTTCCCTGGACTGCCAGAAGATCTAGCCAGTCAATACCCACAGAAATAAGGCCAGAGTGTTAACTAAAGGGGATGATACTACTATTAAATCTCAAATACTTTGGTGACATAATGAGAACGGTGGATTATTTGACAAAATCCTTGATGCTTGGAAAAACTGAGGGCAAAAGAAAAAGAGGACAGCAGAGGCTAAGTTGGAGAGATAGTATATGTGCAGTTATGAACATGCCTATGCAACAGATGAAAGAAGCAGTGATGTGACTCTATGAACATGCCCATGCAGCAGCTGAAATAAGCAGTGATGGTAAGCTATGAACATACCTATGTAACAGCTGAAATAAGCAGTGATGTGACGCTACAGCTGAAAGAAGCAGTGATGTGCAGCTATTAACATGCCTATGCAACAGCTGAAAGAAGCAGTGATGTGAAGCTATGAACATGCCTATGCAACAGCTGAAAGAAGCAGAGATGTTAAGCTATGAATAAGCCTATGCAACAGCTGAAGGAAGCAGTGATGTAATGCTATTAACATGCCTATGCAACAGCTGAAAGAAGCAACAATTGGCAGAGACATCTGGCGTACAGAAGTACATATGGTCACGAAGAGTCGACTTGATGAGTGAGGAGATAGCTGATTCTCCTCACACATTCGGTATATACTTGGACCACTTTAGTGGAGGTCAGCTTCTATCAGAACTATGAAAAGGGAAGATTTAGGGTGCCCTTTAAGTTTCCACACATATTTCCTGCCAAGCCCCCCAGGCAGATCCCCGTTTACACGATGACATTTAGCAGAGGAGAGGCGCTTGTGCAGTGAGGTGGGGCTAGGCGATGCGCTCTTTCCAGGAACGTCACGGAACACCGTGCTGTCAACCAACAACGGTCAACAGAACTCTGCTAATCCTGTCCGGCAGCATGGCTGACATTCCAGCGCTGTGACTGAGCTGACAGTTCTCATGTGTCCTGCCGCTCCTACTATCTCTATGTGCATCGGCCGCAAGCATGGAAACTGCCTGGAAATAGATGAAACAAGTGAGTAAACACGCTGAGCGGCATGCATGAAAAAGGGGCGTAAGGGAATTTAGGTGCGCGATTTCGGCTAGTAGAATATCGATAACATTTACCCACTTTTTTGCAACTTTTTCACTGGACAATTTCACAATTTTTGAGCAATCGTGATTTGCGTTTTTTTGACATTATGATTGCCCTAAAATCACGTAAAAAGCGTTGCATGCACATGGTTTGTGTTTACTGCAAATTGCGAATCACCGGCAGTCACTGCAGCGAGATCACTGCCATATACTCAGGGCCGGATTTACCATAAGGCATTGTAGGCTCGTGCCTACAGGCGCCTGATGATGGAAAGGCGGCTCACTCCCCTACCCGAGTGCCTCCCTCCCTGCTTCCCTATGCAGAGTCCTGATGAGAGTGTAAATGAGAGGTTACTCACCTGGCTCTCAGCATTCCACTGATGAGATCTCCCTTCAGTCAGGGGCACCTCTAGCTACTTAATACTGAGGATAGCTCTGGCTATCTAATGCTAAGGGACATCTGTAGCTACCTATAACGGGCAAGGGAATAAATGGAGAAGTAACAGCTGGGCCATTCAGCACACTTGCAGTGCAGTTCGGTGGGGGGTTGTAGATTCATGAGAGTGAAGTCTGGGGTGCCAGGACATCTGTGCCTATAGGCTCCTGTGATGTAAATCAAGGCCTGTATAAACTTGTAATTATGCTAGCGCTTTTCAAAGCGCTAGTAATTACCAGCGATACACCAATCGTCGCTGAACGCCCGCAAATTGCCCCAGTGTAAATGGGTCCTTAAAAACACCCCCTTCCATGTCTAACCTTAACTGCTCCCCACGCTTAACCCTTAAATACAACCCCTTCCATGCCTAACCTTAACTACTCCCCTCCACACCTAACCCTAAAAAAACACTCCTTTCCACGCTTAACTTTAAAAACCTCCCTAGCGTTCTGGACGAGCTGAGCTGCTAGGCAGCGCTGAGGGGTGGATAGGGACTCCCTATGACGTCACAACGTCGATGACGTCATTCCGTTCGTCGCCATGGCGACGGGGGAAGCCCTGACGGAGATCCCGTTCAGAACGGGATCTCCTGACGGCCATCATCGCCGGCAGCGATCGGAAGGGTGGGTGGGATTCGGCTGGGAGGGGGGTATCATGTAGCTAGCACTAGGCTAGCTACATGTTTAAAAAAAAATTAAGTTTTAAAAAACCATGCGCATTACAGAACGCCAGGGAGGTTAACCACCCCCATGCCTAACCCCTGAAAAAATCCCCTTCCAGGGCCGGGCCGAGGCAGAGGTGAGAGAGGCTCCAGCCTCAGGGCACAGTGTATGAGGGGGCGCACAAATCACTCAGCTATCACCTATACTGGGAGCACCTATACCTGGCTACCTATACTGGGGCCACCTATAGCTGGCCACCTATCTCTGGCTACCTATACTGGGGGGCTAAATACAGCGTCACAAATGTTCCAGAGCCCACGGGGGAGGCACTATTTTTACACTCTCGCCCTAGAAGCAATTTAGTATAGAAACTGCCCTGAATGGCACCATGGGGTCGGCGGGTTGCAGCCGAACACCAACACTACCTATATGAGTGAAGTCCTGAGGTAAGTCTAGGTGAATTGTGAGTTCTTTTAGAGTAAAATTAAATCTAT
This sequence comes from Hyperolius riggenbachi, assembly GCF_040937935.1. Classification (NCBI taxonomy): domain Eukaryota; kingdom Metazoa; phylum Chordata; class Amphibia; order Anura; family Hyperoliidae; genus Hyperolius; species Hyperolius riggenbachi. The sequence goes on from NC_090654.1 coordinate 27,297,749, forward strand.
TTATGATTCCTCCCCCCCCCCCCCCCCCCCCACACACACACACAGGAGTTTTATGACTGCTAATTAGTTATCTTTGAAAATTATGCTACAGCTATTGCAGAGAAACTGTCATTTTCAGAGGGGAGAGTGGCGGAAATCGGGAGACCGTATTTTAAGATGCACAGCTGCTGCCTCTGGACACTGGAGCAGGAGAGCACTAGAAGAAAACAAGATTTTCGCTGTAACCAGATGTTCTATAGTATGAGCAAGGGCGTAGCAATAGGGGGTGCAGAGGTAGCGACCGCATCAGGGCCCTTGGGTCAGAGGGGCCCCAAAGGGCCCTCCCTCAACTACAGTATTAGCTCTCTATTAGTCCTGTGCTGGTAATAATCACTTTTATAGATACTTTGAATAGTGGTAATAATTAACAAACTGCTCCCCATCCCCTTCTTGCTCCTCTGACACTGTGGTTGTCCTTGGCAGGTTTTGGTGCGCCATATCAATTGTTATAAGTAGAGTGCTTGGGGGGGCCCAATGTAAAACTTGCATCGGGGCCCACAGCTCCGTAACTGCGCCACTGAGTATGAGTGCTGCATCCCTCCCCCGACACCTGCACGACATTCTGGCATTCCGAGAACAGGACATGCATAGTTAGCAGTGCACATTCAGTTCCCCTTCACTTCCTTTCCAGTGACTACTGCCCTCATAACTAAAGTCTGAAACTTTTGTCTGAACTGTAACCAGTTTGTTTTGATCTCTGCTAACAGAAAGTGCAGAAACTGGAAGCAGAAGAGTCTATTATTGTCTCACACTGCCCTCTAGTGACAGGTGGCCATAAATACACATTACAGCAGTACTATTCAGTAGCAAGCAAATCTACTGTATATACTGTATACTGTAAAATCGATGTACAGTGCTGCCCATAATTATTCATACCCCTGGCAAATTTTGACTTAAAGGTACTTTTATTCAACCAGCAAGTAATTATTGACAGGAAATGACATAGGTATCTCCCAAAAGATAATAAGACGATGTACAAGAGGCATTATTGTGGAAAAAAAACATTTCTCCACAAAAGCTTTTGTTTACATTTGAGTCCAAAATTATTTATACCCTTCTCAATAATCAATAGAAAAGCCTATTACAGCAATCAAACGCTTCCTATAATTGCAGACCAGCTTTTTGCATGTTTCCACAGGTATTTTTGCCCATTCATCTCTAGCAATGAGCTCCAAATCTTTCAGGTTGGAGGGTCTTCTTTCCATTACCCTGATCTTTAGCTCCCTCCACAGATTCTCAATTGGATTCAAGTCACAACTCTGGCTGGGTCACTCCAAAACGTTAACGTTGTTGTCTGCTATACATTTCGTCTCCACTTTTGCTGTGTGTTTTGGGTCATTGTCATGCTGAAATGTCCACTAGCACTCAAGGCAAAGTTTCTCTGCAGATTGCCTGATGTTGTTGAGAATCCTCATGTATTGCTCTTTTTTCATGGTGCCATTTACTATGATTAGGTTCCTTGGTCCATTGGCTGAAAAACATCCCAAAGCATTAGGTTCCCACCACCATGTTTTACAGTTGGGATGGTGTTCTTTGTGTTGAAGGTTTCTCCTTTTTTACGCCAAATGAAGGAAACATCAGTGTGACCAAACAATTACATTTTTGTTTCATCTAACCATAACACAGAAGACCAGAAGTCTTCTTTGTCCTTATCTGGAAAAGTGGCGTCCAACCTTGGTCTGCATCCGTGGAACCCAGCAGTGTGCAGTGTCCGTTGGATTGTCTGCCTTGAGACATTGCCACCAGCAGAGCCCAGATTCACCAGGATGGCCTTGGTGGTAATCCTTGGATTCTTTTTCAACTCTCTCACTATGCTCCTGGTCAGCACAGGTGTCACTTTTGTTTCCGACCACCTCCTCTGAAAACATTTACAAATGCCCTTGTAGCCCTTTCCTGTCTTGTGAGCAGCCACAATGCGCAGCCGCAGGTCCTCACTGAGCTCCATTGTCTTAGCCATGACTGTCTACAAACCAACTACAGAGCGCTGCTGTTTTTAACCTGTTCAGTTCATTAAAACAGCTGTTTCCAATTAATCAGGGTAGTGACGATGCTTTAGAACAGCTTGGACTATTTGGAATGGTATAGAACTTTGGATTTTCCCACAGACTGTGACAGTTTGTGAAGGGTATGAATAATTTTGAACTGGACACTTTTTGCTCAAATGTAATTCAAAGCTGAGGAATGATTTTTTTTTCCCACACTAAGTCCCGTGCACACTTAAAACTGCAAAACGCCGGCGATTACCGCTGGCGTTTTGCAGGAGTGATTTTTCCACGATTAACGTGGAAAAATCACTGGACACTGTTCTATACCGCTCCGGGATCGCAGGCAAACCGCTGCATGTAACACGTTTGCGGTAACGCTAACCGCAAACACGGCAGTGAGAACACTGCCATAGTGTTACATGTGCTAGTAGTTTTTAAAAACCGCTATCGGTTTGCCTTGAGCGGGAATCTTGGTGACTGAGGTACAAATCCAGGAAAAGTAAGCGGAGCATAAAACAGCCAATCAAATTTCTGCCATTTATTTTAAATGGGAAAATGTAAACTGCAGCCACTGTTAATCGCAGGGCTTTCAAACTTGGCACACTTGGTCACTGGGTGAAGGAGGTTAAGATTCAGGGAAGCGGGTGGAGCCTACAACGGCCAATTAAAATTCATCTATTGATTTTCAAGGGAAATATTTAAACTGCTGCCATTCTTACACTCTTAAAGAGGAACTCCAGTGAAAATAATGTAATATAAAAAAAGTGCATCATTTTTACAATAATTATGTATAAATGATTTAGTCAGTGTTTGCCCATTGTAAAATCTTTTAAATCCCTGATTTACATTCTGACATTTATTACATGGTGACATTTTTACTGTTGGGAGGTGATGTAGCTGCTGCATGCTTTTTTGGCAGTTGGAAACAGCTGTAAACAGCTATTTCCCACAATGCAGCAAGGTTCACAGACAGGAAACTGCCAAGAGTACGTACTCAGAATTTCTTTGTGGGAAGGGTTTCACCACAATATCAGCCATACAACGCTCCCTGATGGTCTATTCGTGAAAAGGAATAGATTTCTGATGTAAAAGGGGGTATCAGCTACTGATTAGGATAAAGTGCAATTCTTGGTCGGAGTTTCTTTTTAATGGCAGATGCTTCAAACTTGCTACGGTCGGTCATTGGGTGACTGGGGTTCAAATTCACTGAAGGGGTGGGGCCACAGATTTCCTTGGTGGATAAACTTGGTGGATAAACTGCTTCCATTCACACATTTCAGGAACCTGAAAGCTTACAAACCTGGTCATTGAGTGTCTGTGTGTCAAGGTTACAAAAAGTGGGCGGAGCCAAAAACAAACTTCACTGGGAAAATGTAAACTGCAGCCATTCTTACACCGTTAATGGCAGGGTTCTCAAACTGTGCACAGTTGGTCACTGGGTGACTGGGATTAATATTCAGGAAACTGGGTGGAGCCTACAATAACCAATCAAAATTCATATGTTGTTTTTCAAAGGTAATATTTAAATTGCTGCCCTTCTTAGGCTCCCTGCACACTGCATGCAATTCCGATTCCAATTTTTAATCGTTTTTTACATCCTATTCTGGTTTTGATTGTTACTGCATGCTGCGTTTTTTCCTCCATTTTTCTGTTGACTGCATTCAGGGAAAATCGGAATTGCAAATCGGAATCAGAAACGGAATCGCAAAACGGATTTGCAGTGTGCAGGGAGCCTTACACTGTTAATAGCAGATGCCTCAAACATGCTACAGTTGGTCACTGGGTGACTGGGGGTTCAAATTCAGGGGGAGGAGCCACAAGCAGCCAATCAAATTTGTTTAATTTCAATGGAAATATACAAAGTATTGATACCAAGGACCCCAAAGCTCATAAACTTGGTCATTGAGTGACTGTATGTAGTGTTGGGCGAACAGTGTTCGCCACTGTTCGGGTTCTGCAGAACATCACCCTGTTCGGGTGATGTTCGAGTTCGGCCGAACACCTGATGGTGCTCGGCCAAACCGTTCGGCCACATGGCCGAACTAAGAGCGCATGGCCGAACGTTCCCCGAACGTTCGGCTAGCGCTGTGATTGGCCGAACGGATCACGTGGTTCGGACCCCGAACGCGCTCTGATTGGCCGAACGGGTCACGTGGTTCGGGTAAATAAATACCCGAACCACGTCATATCTCCGCCATTTGTCTGTGGGTTTAGCTTTGGGTAGGCAGGCAGGGTAGTTCGCGCTCCAGCCACGCTAGCCAGGGTCCCCCCAGTCATTGTGTGTCGCTGCTGGGAACAGTAGTACACCGCTCAGCCACACTATATAGCATTGTGTTTACTGCCACTGTGTACCTCGCTCAGCCACGCTATATATAGCATTGTTTACTGCCACTGTGTGTACACGGCTCAGCCAGACTATATAGCATTGTGTGTACTGCCACTCTGTGTACACCGCTCAGCCAGACTATATAGCATTGTTTACTGCCACTATGTGTACACCGCTCAGCCAGACTATATAGCATTGTGTGTACTGCCACTCTGTGTACACCGCTCAGCCAGACTATATAGCATTGTGTGTACTGCCACTCTGTGTACACCGCTCAGCCAGACTATATAGCATTGTGTGTACTGCCACTCTGTGTACACCGCTCAGCCAGACTATATAGCATTGTTTACTGCCACTCTGTATACACCGCTCAGCCAGACTATATAGCATTGTGTACACTGCTCAGCCAGACTATATAGCATTGTTTACTGCCACTCTGTGTACACCGCTCAGCCAGACTATATAGCATTGTGTGTACTGCCACTCTGTGTACACCGCTCAGCCAGACTATATAGCATTGTGTGTACTGCCACTGTGTGTACACCGCTCAGCCAGACTATATAGCATTGTGTGTACTGCCACTCTGTGTACACCGCTCAGCCAGACTATATAGCATTGTTTACTGCCACTCTGTGTACACCGCTCAGCCAGACTATATAGCATTGTGTGTACTGCCACTCTGTGTACACCGCTCAGCCAGACTATATAGCATTGTGTGTACTGCCACTGTGTGTACACCGCTCAGCCAGACTATATAGCATTGTTTACTGCCACTCTGTGTACACGGCTCAGCCAGACTATATAGCATTGTGTGTACTGCCACTCTGTGTACACCGCTCAGCCAGACTATAAAGCATTGTGTGTACTGCCACTGTGTGTACACCGCTCAGCCAGACTATATAGCATTGTTTACTGCCACTCTGTGTACACCGCTCAGCCAGACTATATAGCATTGTGTGTACTGCCACTCTGTGTACACCGCTCAGCCAGACTATATAGCATTGTTTACTGCCACTGTGTGTACACGGCTCAGCCACACTATATAGCATTGTGTTTACTGCCACTCTGTGTCTGCTGGGAACAGTAGTACACCGCTCACCCGCCACTGTATAGCATTGTGCTCTGTGTCGCTGCTGGCAATAGTGGTACACCGCTCACCCACCACTGTATAGCATTTCTGTACTGCCACTGTACTGCTGCCAGTCAGCGTGTACTTTAAGGATAAGTGAAATGAGGAAAAAATCCGGTGAAAGAGGGAGGGGCAAGGGAAGAGGTGTTTTCCCTGACGGTTCACGTACAGGCCACAGGGGAGCACCCAAGAAAACCCACTCAATACCGCCCATGTTGTCCAGGACAACAACCCTCACAGATCCAAAAGAACAGGACCAGATAATTACTTGGATGACCTCTCAAGCGTCCAGCAGTGGATTAAGCAGCACCAGCACATCACGCACGAGGTCCGAGTCCTCAGCCAGTTACAAGGAGCCAGTGGGCACAAAGCTGACACAACCGGCAGCGACACCACGCACACAACTGCCAGATAACCAGTCCGATGAATTACCTCAGGACACAATGGGGTATTCGCAGGAGCTATTCCCAGGCCAACAAACTTCCACCTTTGAAAGGTCAATGGAGGAACAGCCAGAAATGTTGTGCCCGGATTCACAACCATTAACTGTGGGAAATGCACCGGGCACTGAAATACAACAAGGCGAGTCCGAGGACTTTAAAACCCAAATCCCAGAGCAAGTTGGGCAGGAGGGGTTGCAATTGCAGGAGGTCGGCCGAGAAGATCTGGAAGACGACGTTGGAGTGAGCTGCGCAGAGGTTGTTCTGGGGAGCTCTACTCCACGGCGGCGGCCCCCCACAATGACATATGACGAGTTTGAGGAGATGGAAGAGGAGGGTATGGACAATGTGGACATAGACCCAGATTTTGTTTGTGAACGAGAACATCGCCGTCGTAGCAGCAGCACAGATGAGTCTGTTGAAGAACCCACTGCTGCACGAGTTCGCCTTGTGCCACAAGGTAGGTGGCGCGCAATTTCAGGCACCACAAGCGTGGAAGTTCAAGTGAGAGGCAAAAGAGGCGCAAACAGAAATCGCCAGCAAGGCAGGTGCTCCAAAGTCTGGGCTTTCTTTGAAGACTGCACTGAGGATGTTACCATGGCGATTTGCAAGGTGTGCAAGACCCGCCTGAGCAGGGGGAAAAGTATTAACAACCTCTCCACCACCAGCATGAGCCGCCACATGCTATCCAAACATCCCACTCTGTGGGCAAACTCGACAGGACAGGGTACCAGCAACACTGCCTCCCTTGGGTTCACCAGACTCACCACCAGACCCGCCTCAGCAGCAGCAGTAGCCCAGCCATTGCGTGGTTCACAACATTCACAAACATCAGACGACGCTGACACTGTCACTTTCCGGAGTAGTGCTCTTGAGGTCTCCCAGTCTTCATCAAACACAACAACCAACAGCCCTTCAGTGTGCAGCCCTACGGTTCAGTTGTCTGTCTCGGAGATGTTTGAGCGCAAGAGGAAATTGCCAGCAAATTACCCCCGGGCCGTGGCAGTAACAGCCAGCATAGCCAAGCTTCTGGCCTGCGAAATGCTGCCATATCGAGTGGTGGAGACAAACAGCTTCAAGGGCATGATGTCAGTGGCCATCCCACGTTACGTGGTTCCCAGCCGCTACCACTTTGCGCGCTCTGCAGTGCCTGAGTTGCATGAGCACGTGGTCAGCAAAATAACCCGAAGCTTGAAGAATGCCGTTGCCTGCAAGGTTCACCTCACCACTGACACCTGGACGAGTGCGTTCGGCCAGGGTCGATACATCTCCCTTACCGCGCACTGGGTGAACCTTGTGGAGCCTGGCAGCGATTTCTCACCTGCTACGGCGCGGGTGTTGCCCACGCCGCAAACAGCTGCACCGCCGTCCCTCCCACTGGATAACAACAGCAGCACCTACCTCTCTGACTCCTTCTCCTCCAACGCATCTCAAAGCTGTACCTCATCCGGAAACGCGAACCCAGCACCAGCAGCAGTAGGATCGTGGAAGCAGTGCAGCACAGCTGTTGGCATGCGTCAGCAAGCGTTGCTGAAGCTGATCTGCCTTGGGGATAAGCAGCACACAGGGGAGGAAATTTGGAGGGGAATAAAGGAACAGACGGATTTGTGGCTGGCACCGCTGGACCTGAAACCGGGCATGGTTGTGTGTGATAATGGGAGTAATCTCATTCGCGCTTTAAGGTTGGCTAAGCTGACACACATCCCTTGCCTGGCGCACGTGATGAACCTAGTAGTTCAGCGGTTCCTGAAGACATACCCAGGCATGGCCGATCTTCTGTTGAAGGTGCGACGAGTGGCCAAACATTGTAGAAATTCAAGTACTGCTTCGGGGGCACTCGCCAAGATGCAGGAGCGCTTCAATCTCCCCCACCATCGCTTGCTGTGTGATGTCCCTACGCGCTGGAATTCTACGCTGCACATGCTAGCCCGCTTTTGCGAGCAGAAGAGTGCAGTGGTCCAGTACATGACGGCGCAGTACCGAGGCGCATCCGGCCAGCTGCCAAGCTTCTGTGGATCCGATTGGGCCAACGTGTTGGACCTCTGCCAAGTCCTCCAAAATTTTGAGCAATCCACGTTGCTTGTGAGCAGTGACAACTCTTCAGTCAGCATTACCATACCACTGCTGTGTTTACTGAAGAGGTCAATGTTGAAAATCAAGGAAACAGCTGTCATGATGCAACTGGGGGAATCTGAAGGAGAAAACGATCAGCGTGATGGTACCAACATCAGGCCATCCGCCTCAGGAAACGCTGGCCCCAGCAGCTATGACGAAGAAGAGGAGGAGGAACAGCTGGAGTTGGAGCAGGAATTTCCTGCCACCACTGACGAGGGCCAGAGCGGTGCACGTTGGACTTCCACAATTCAGCGCGAATGGTCAGGAGAAGCAGACCAGGAAGAAGGTGACGACTATGATGCATCACAACAACTATCACAACGCTCACAAGAGGATGATGAGGATTCTGGTAGGACTCTGGCACACATGGCTCAATTCATGCTAGACTGCATTGAACGCGACCCACGCATTGTGCGCATTCTGGACAACACCAATTACTGGGTTTATACCCTTCTGGATCCACGGTACAAACACAATGTTCCAAAACTGCTTGAAGAAAGAGTCAGACAGGTCAAAATGGAAGAATACCAGCAGGCCCTTGTGGAGACTTTAGAGAGGAGATTGACATCCTCCCCCTCCTCTAGCCAGTTGTACGCCGACAGACTGACTTCCGCAAACCCAGGACGACCAGGAGGGCAGCAAACAACACAAGCCGCAGCTAGTGCCCAAAAGGGAATGGTATCGGCAGTGTCCTTGGAGTGGGAAAATTTTCTGACACCCATGCAGCAGCAGCCCACAGAACAGCAAGCGTGCAGATCCACCTCCAACACCGATCGCCTGGAGAAGATGGTTAAGGACTACATGTCAGATGGCGTAGCTGTGTCTAACAATCCATCTGCACCCTTCAACTATTGGGTATCGAAGCTAGACACCTGGCACGAACTGGCAATGTACGCAATAGAGGTGCTGGCTTGCCCGGCAGCCAGCGTTATGTCGGAACGCTGTTTCAGTGCTGCCGGAGGCATCGTCACAGATCGGCGTATCCGCCTCTCCACAGAAAATGCAGACCGTCTGACTCAAATTAAAATAAATCAATCCTGGATTGGAAATGACTACGCAACACTCCAGGACCCTAACCAAGTAACATGACCAATGAACATCTGGGATGGTTTAGCGTTTCCGGTCCCTGTTTATTGAACCTCTCATCTGTATTACATTTATGACTGCATGGCGGCAAAAAGCATTGCTGCTATATCCGCACGCTTTTTGTCCTCATGCAAGGCCTGGGTTGTTGTGTCTCAAAAAGCATGGCCTTCTCCTCCTGCGCCTGCTCCTGTTCCATCACGTGTGCTGCTGCTGCTGGGTTAGCGTTGCCGGTCCCTGTTTATGGAACCTCTCATCTGTATTACACTTATGACTGCATGGCGGCAAAAAGCATTGCTATATCCGCACGCTTTTTGTCCTCATGCAAGGCCTGTGTTGTTGTGTCTCAAAAAGCTTGGCCTTCTCCTCCTGCGCCTGCTCCTGTTCCATCACGTGTGCTGCTGCTGCTGGGTTAGCGTTGCCGCGTGGTCCCTGTTTATTGAACCTCTTCTCTTTATTACATTTATGACTGCATGGCGGTACAAAGCATGCTATCCGCACGCTTCTTGTCCTCATGCAAGGCCTGGGTTGTTGTGTCTCAAAAAGCGTGGCCTTCTCCTCCTGCGCCTCCTCCTGTTCCATCACGTGTGCTGCTGCTGCTGCTGGGTTAGCGTTACCGGTCCCTGTTTATTGAACCTCTTATCTTTATTACATTTATGACTGCATGGCGGTAAAAAGCATGCTATCCGCACGCTTCTTGTCCTCATGCAAGGCCTGGGTTGTTGTGTCTCAAAGCGTGGCCTTCTCCTCCTGCGCCTCCTCCTGTTCCATCACGTGTGCTGCTGCTGCTGCTGGGTTAGCGTTACCGGTCCCTGTTTATGGAACCTCTTCTCTTTATTTCATTTATGACTGCATGGCGGTAAAAAGCATGCTATCCGCACGCTTCTTGTCCTCATGCAAGGCCTGGGTTGTTGTGTCTCAAAAAGCTTGGCCTTCTTCTCCTGCGCCTGCTCCTGTTCCATCACGTCTGCTGCTGCTGGGTTAGCGTTGCCGCGTGGTCCCTGTTTATTGAACCTCTTATCTTTATTACATTTATGACTGCATGGCGGTACAAAGCATGCTATCCGCACGCTTCTTGTCCTCATGCAAGGCCTGGGTTGTTGTGTCTCAAAAAGCGTGGCCTTCTCCTCCTGCGCCTCCTCCTGTTCCATCACGTGTGCTGCTGCTGCTGCTGGGTTAGCGTTACCGGTCCCTGTTTATTGAACCTCTTATCTTTATTACATTTATGACTGCATGGCGGTACAAAGCATGCTATCCGCACGCTTCTTGTCCTCATGCAAGGCCTGGGTTGTTGTGTCTCAAAAAGCGTGGCCTTCTCCTCCTGCGCCTCCTCCTGTTCCATCACGTGTGCTGCTGCTGCTGCTGCTGGGTTAGCGTTACCGGTCCCTGTTTATGGAACCTCTTCTCTTTATTACATTTATGACTGCATGGCGGTAAAAAGCATGCTATCCACACGCTTCTTGTCCTCATGCAAGGCCTGGGTTGTTGTGTCTCAAAAAGCGTGGCCTTCTCCTCCTGCACCTCCTCCTGTTCCATCACGTGTGCTGCTGCTGCTGCTGGGTTAGCGTCACCGTTCCCTGTTTATGGAACCTCTTCTCTTTATTACATTTATGACTGCATGGCGGTAAAAAGCATGTTACCTGTGCAAAGAAACATGACATTTTCAGCATTCAAAAGACAGTTTTTCCTTTGAAACTTTACAATCAATTTTCTCAAAAACTATAAGCTCTTTTTCAAATATTTTTTTTCCCTCTTGTACCCACTCCCAAGGTGCACATACCCTGCTAATTTGGGGTATGTAGCATGTAAGGAAGCTTTACAAAGCACGAAAGTTCGGGTCCCCATTGACTTCCATTATGTTCGGAGTTCGGCGCGAACACCCGAACATCGCGGCGATGTTCGGCGAACGTTCTCGAACCCGAACATCTAGGTGTTCGCCCAACACTAACTGTATGTCAAGGTTAGAAAAAGTGGGCGGCGCAAACAACTACATTTTTTACATGGGAAAATACAATCTGCAACCATTCTTACACGGTTAATGGCAGGGTCCCAAACTTGACACAGTGGGCCACTGGGTAAATGTGGGTGGAGCCTACAACAGCCAATCAAAATGAATCTTTTTATTTCCAAGGGGAATATTTACATTGCTACCATTCTTACACTGTTAATGGCAGAGACCTCAAATCTGGTACAGTCAGTCACAGGGAGACTGGGGTTTAACCACTTGAGGACCACAGTGGTAAACCCCCCCTAAAGACCAGGCACATTTTACTAAAATGGCCACTGCAGCTTTAAGGCCAAGCGGCACGGCCGCACAACACAGCACACGAGTGACACCCCCCCCCCCTTTTCCTCCCACCAACAGAGCTCTCTGTTGGTGAGGTCTGATTGCCCCCCTTGTGTTTATTTATTTTTTAATAAACATTTATGTTAAGTTTTTTTTAATGTTTTTAACTAATTCTTCTTTTTTTTCTTTCTAAGAAATCTCCTCCCTCCCCCCAGCCGGCCAATCACGCGATCGGCTGTCATTGGCTTCTACCTATGAGAGCCGATTGCTCTCTTGTCCCCTCTCTTGCGCGCGATCTGCAAATCAGAGCCCCAGGACTTGACGGCAATTGGCGTTAGGCGGTCCTGGGGCTGCCGCCGCGGCCACGCCCATTGGCGTTAGCCGGTCGGCAAGTAGTTAAATTCTGAAAAGGGGGCGGGCCACAAACAGCCAATCAGATTTGTATTATGGTAGAGAACAGAGGCGCCAAAAGGATAAAAACAATATTTAAAAGTTTTAAAATTATTGCTTAGGAGGCAGTGGTGGACTCACCTCCCACAAGCACACACAACAACTGTGTATTCACAAAAGGGACATTTATTGGTATACTCCAAATAAGGTCGCAACGCGTTTCGCAGGTCAAACCCGCTTCATCAGGCAATTACAGGAAGGAGCACACAACAGCAGTATGTCCAGATAGCACCTGGCGCCTAACTGAGGCGCCAGGTGCTATCTGGACATACTGCTGTTGTGTGCTCCTTCCTGTAATTGCCTGATGAAGCGGGTTTGACCTGCGAAACGCGTTGCGACCTTATTTGGAGTATACCAATAAATGTCCCTTTTGTGAATACACAGTTGTTGTGTGTGCTTGTGGGAGGTGAGTCCACCACTGCCTCCTAAGCAATAATTTTAAAACTTTTAAATATTGTTTTTATCCTTTTGGCGCCTCTGTTCTCTACCATAATACTGATTGTATCCACCTTTGGTGGAGGGGGATACCCCTTCTTGTTTTTCAAGCCTACAGAGAGCGACTTCTTATTCCTGAGTGAGGACAGGCTAATCTCCTCACCTGCCTATACAGTGGTTGCCTGGAGGTAACCCTGGTTTGTGAGTATACAATTCATACTCTTTCTAATTATCCAATTACCTTGACATTCTACACCATATCGGGCTCTCGGTTCTTCTCTTCTTCACAGCCAATCAGATTTGTTTAATTTCAATGGGAAAATGCAACTTATTGATGCCAAGGACCCCAGTGCTTATCTGATCAGGCGGCTAATAACGGTGAATCACAAGATGAGCCATCATGTGATTTGCTTTTACTAGCCGCCGGATGCACAGAGTCCCGCTGTAGCTATGGAGACGGCACAGGACGCGCCACCGCTATTGAATGGATGTCATTGCTGGAACGTCGAGTGCCTGTGAGTCGCTCTCTTCTTATTACTGCTCTGCTCGCGCTCTGCACAGAGAGGGAAGGGGAGCGGAGGGGGGCACTTTAGGGTGTCCAAAAGGCCGCCTTTCATTCATGAGCCACCTGTAGGCATGTGCCTAGTGTGCCTACTCCTTCTTCCATATGCAGCATTATTCTATGTCCAGTCACCCCTTGGCCAGCTGTCGTCCCAAGACCCGGGCCCTGGTGGCCTTTCCAGAAATCAGGCCCCGGGAAACGTGCGGGAAAGACGTAATTCGGCTTCCAGGTATTGCTGGCGGCCGAATTACAATGTTTTTGTAGTAATTTTTGCTCCGTCTTTTGACGGGCCAAAATTACTCACTGAATGCGCTATTACGGCCTATGGGTGGCGCCAGCTGCACCCAAATCTCCTGCACTCCTGCGCTTATGGTGCCTTTCTACCTTGTGTCAGTTTATTCTTTAGGGGTTTTTTGGAGGGGGGTGGGGGGAGGGAGTTTCTGTTAATGATATAGACTTGCATAGCTGCCTAAAGGTAACCATACACTGGTCGATTTGCCATCAGATCCGACCAACAGATACATCCCTCTCTGATCGAATCTGATCAGAGAGGGATTGTATGGCTGCCTTTACTGCAAACAGATTGTGAATCGATTTCAGCATGAAACCGATCACGATCTGTGGTGGTGCTGCCGCTGCCGCTCCCCCCCCACCCCCCCCGCATACATAACCTGCTCCGGCTGGTTCGTGTCCCCTTGGTCTCCGCTGTCCCTTCTCCGTGCTCGGCTCCTCCAGCTTCACTAATCTTCCTGCGGGGAAGTTTAAACAGTAGAGGGCGCTCTACTGTTTAAACTGCCGGGACAGGAAGTTCAGTGTAGCTGGAGGAGCCGAGCACGGAGAAGGGACAGCGGAGACCAAGGGGACACGCGCACGACCCGCCGGCGATCGAGCGAAATCTTCCGCACGGACGGATCGACGGGAACGATTGATTTCGGACAGAAATTGATCGTTCGGTCAGCGTTTGCGCAATGATTTCACAGCAGATTTGATCACAGTGATCAAATCTGCTGTATATCGGCGGGAAAATCGTTAGGTGTACGGGCCCCTTAAGCACAAAAAGATTTTTATACAGATTTTTTTTGTTTATTTTTTTGTTTACACAGTTCAAGATAATGAAAGCTGCATTGTGTTTAACATCATTTCCTTTTCCCTTCCACAGTAATTTGTCAGACCTCAGTACCATTACAGGACCCATAACATACAATATAATTCAATAAGTGTAGGCAGTTGCCTTGGTGTAGTCCACATTGCCCAACTTACTACTTCCTTTTCGGGGGGCCTCTTCTCAGTGACCCGGCGGCAATAACAGACTTACTAGTGACAATCGTAATCAGCTAATTAAGATTACGTGAAATTTTGTGTACATTTTCACAATTATGTCCATACGTAGTTACGATTTTTAAATTCAATTGATTTTGTGTAATAGACGCATAATTTGACGTAATTTTGGTGTAATTTCCATGTAATTACATGCCAAATTTAGCAGTTGAGAGCAAAACCCCCCCATACATGCTATGTCACCAAAATTGCTGCATTTATTCATCAGAATAGTGGGTTCAAGTCATAAAAACGAATTCCTATAAAAGACCTTGTAGTTTTTGAGAAAATTGATTTTAAAGGTACAAAAGAAAAATGTTTTTTAAACAGTAATTTGAGTTTAAAAACAATTTTTCCTTTGCATATTTAAAATCATTTTTTTTTTCAAAAACTACAAGGTCGTTTTGAGAACAAAAATTCTCTGTAACATTCTGTATGTAGCAATTTTGATGACAATAGCATGTATGGGGGCGAAATTGAAAAATGACATAGTTACATATACATAGTTATTTGGGTTGAAAAAAAGACATACGCCCATCGAGTTCAACCAGAAAAGTACGACTTTTACTTCCTCTAGATAGTCAAGTTTGATCGTCTTCTCGGCGCTCCGCCACGGCCGTCGCAGACCCCGGCGGGGCCGATCCGAGGACCTCACTAAACCATCCAACAGGCGGTGTGTACAAAGGGCAGGGACTTAATCAACGCGAGCTTATGACCCGCACTTACTGGGAATTCCTCGTTCATGGGAAATAATTGCAAACCCCGATCCCTATCACGAACAGGGTTCAGCGGGTTACCTGTCGGCGAAGGGTAGACACACGCTGATCCGTTCAGTGTAGCGTGCGTGCAGCCCCGGACATCTAAGGGCATCAAAGACCTGTTATTGGCTGAACGCCCTTTGTCCCTCTAAGAAGTTGGACGCGGACCGCCGGGGGTCGCATAACTAGTTAGCATGGGGGAGTCTCGTTCGTTATCGGAATTAACCAGACAAATCGCTTCACCAACTAGGAACGGCAATGGAGCACCACCCACAGAATCGAGAAAGAGCTATCAATTTACGGTTCCTGTTTACAATTACGGATAAAATTTATTACGCTCCTGGGGCCACTATTCACTTTGCTTTGGGGAGACCAAGGCTCAGTTTTCCCAAATAAAAGCGCTGGCCCTCGATAGAGAGAGCAGTCAGGCAAGTTTGAAAGCTTTTGTTGTCTGTCATTATTATTGTACGCTTGTCTGTGTGTGAAGAATCTGCTGGCATTGGGTGACACAACAGTCCTGAAGCATGTGTAAGCACTTTATACAGCGAACCTGCAGCAAGACTGAATGAGTATTCATGTCATGCTTTCTTGGTGACCTTGAAGTCTACAAACAGATATCATAAAAAAAGTTTTGGACAAGAACTTAATGTTTAAAGTGTACCAGAGATGAAGCACCCTCATGTATTTTACCATATATATCAGTGGAAATATTAGAGAAAACACCTACCCTGCTCTCTGTTTCATCCTTCACTGCTCAGCCTGCTTGTTATCAGCCCTGATAAAATTCCTGACTGAGCATTCAGTCTGGCTTTGCTCAGGAATCATTATAGCTGAGTCTGTCTTCTCTGATGTCTTTTCAAGCCCAAGCCTGCCCCCTTCAGGTTCTGCTATAATGACTCAGCTATAATGATTCCTGAGCAAAGCCAGACTGAATGCTCAGTCGGGGATTTTATCAGGGCTGGTAAGAATCAAGCTGAACAGTGAAGAATGAAACAGAGAGCAGGGAAGGTGTTTTCTCTAATGTTCCCACTGATATATAATGTATAGTAAAATACATGAGGGTGCTTCGTCTCTGGTACACTTTAAATTATTATCTTTTTTGTTAAAAAACTCGTATGTGCATAAATAAGATAATTATCTGAAATGTTGCTCACATTGCATTTATTTTGTGCTGACATGTTGCACACATTGCGTTTATTTTGTGCTGACATGTTGCACACATTGCGTTTATTTTGTGCTGATGTCAGATCTGCGGAGCTTACCTCCGCTGCAACGGCCAGCAGCGTGTCTGCGACTTCCGGGTCGGCTGGCCGCGTTGCTGGAGATGACGTTAGCGGCTCCTCAGCTGGGCTGCACCCGCGTGACACACAGGCGCAGAGAGAGGGTGGACGCACACGCTGTCAGCGTCGCACCTCTTATGCACTTAGGAAGCGTGTCAGCTGACAGTCGGTCAGCTGACACGCATGGCTCCACCTCCGGATCTGGATTGGCTCAGCAGGTTAGGGGTGCGTTGTCTGGGTTACCCGGGCTTCTTAAGCGCTGCTCTGACACTTGCTCACTGTCTGCTCTAGCTAACACTTCGCAGTGAAGGCTTCAGACCTTAGTCAGTCCGTGTGTGGCTTGAACTGGCAGGACCTGGGGGTTCCATACTAGCTCAGTTTATTATTATTGATATATTGTGTTTAAATTCTGCCTGTTATCTGACTTCTCTTTGCCTAACGATTCTGTACCTCTGCCAATCTGATCTGTTGCCGACCCCTGCCTGAACACTTACTCTGATTTTGCCTTACGATTTTGTACCTCTGCCTATCTGATCTGTTACCTACCTCTGTCTGTATACTCTCTCTGATCTTGCCTGCCGATTTTGTACTTCACCAATCAGATCTGTTGCCGACCCGTTTTGTCTGACCATTCTCTTATCTGTATTGCAGTGTCAGTTCTGCCTTCACTGGCACTGTCTGTATTATACGGCGTCTCCCTTCAGGGAGTTTATGATATCCGTCTGTCTGCTAGTGTCCTCACACACTAGCAGATCGTTACAGCTGACATGTTGTTCACATTGTGTTTATTTTGTACTGACATGTTGCCCACATTGCGTTTATTTTGTGCTGACATGTTGCCCATTGCGTTTATTTTGTGCTGACATGTTGCCCACATTGCGTTTATTTTCTGGTGTCTGGGGTAACTGTTACTGCATTTATTATTTAATGGTCATAGTTGGCTATGTTTGCTGCTTTGGGGTTACGGTATACTAGCATCACACAGTTTCTGCACACCTATGATGCAAATCCTCGTTTGACCACATCATGGCGTAAACACTGCTTTCTTATGCCTCGCTGTTACATCATTACGTTAGCTCCACCCATACAATGTCATGGCCACGCCCATTTTTCAGCGCGGCGCTGAAAGCTGCTGCAGTAAAGGCCTGACAGAGCATTAGGAGGAAACCCAGCATCTGGTGATGTCCATGAATTCAAGACTTTAGGCTGTCATCACTAGCGAAGGGTTATTAACCTAGTATTAGAAATGAACATTTTCCCAGTTATTCAATTCGTCCAGTTACTTTTGAGCCCCTGAAATGAATGGAGTGTTTTAAAAAATGCTTTAGTTCCCTCACATTTTTGCTTTAGTTGCCTCGCATTTTTATACAATAGTTTTGTTCACCCCACTGAATTCAAGCTGAATTCTGCACTTCAACTGATGTATGCTGGACCCAATTAAAGACTGTATATTTTGTTTGCCAGACATGTCTCCTTGTCCTTTGTAATGGACTCTCCAGTTACAATGCCCATCTCACTCACCATCTCTAGCTGTTAGTAAATAGGACTAAATTATTTGGAAGGAATACACATTGTCCAGGAATGTTCCCAATGTATCCTTTCTTGGATTGTAGACACATTCTAAAGTTGAACCTTACCTGGTGATACCCTTCCTGTTTCCTCTTCCTCAGGTTCCCTCAGTGGAATCTTCATAAAAATGAACAGAGAATTTGTTCCTTAACCATGTATTGGAGCTAAGGTATATCTATGCCCCTAGCTTAGATATACGTACCTCGCCGCGTTTGCCCACTGCGCACGCTCCTGCATGCTCCCGCATGCGTTCTCATTGATGACGGTTAGTACACTGATCAGTGAATGAGAACACGTGATCCCATTCACCGATCAAAGCACCTGTAACAAATGACCATGGCATCAACGAGATGCCGTTGGTAATTTTCAAGGTGAAAATAAAAATATGCACACAACACTTCGTGTGTGCTGCACACAGTAATAAAATGGGGGGACATCTAGGGGCCAAAAAGTAAAAAGACACCCTATATACATTAAATTAAATACAAATAAATAAATCCCCCATTACTTAACCCCTTACCCCCCCCCCCCCCCACACACACACACACACACACACACACACACAGTTGCCAAGATAAAACACTTAAACTTGTTAAAAAAAGACATTTAAAAAAATACAAAAATGGTTACCTTAGGGACTTAATTTATTTTTAATTTGTATGTCATGATACTGTTATTTTTGCCAATAAGGGCTTGTAATTAGTAATAAAGTCTAAACGAACAAAAAAATGAAAAAATATACCTTTATTTCCAAATAAAATATGTCCTCATACATTGTACATAATTTAAACGTTGTAATAACCAAGACAAATGAACAAATAAAATGTGTGGGTTTTATACAGAGTAGCACGTTTTATTTTAAAACTATATTGGCTGAAATCTGAGAAATATGACTTTTTCCCATTTTTTTCCCTTGCTATTCCCTTTAAAATGCATTTAGAATAAAACTATTCTTAGCAAAAAGTACCACCCAAAGAAAGCCTAATTGGTGGCGAAAAAAACCCCAAGATATAGATAATTTTGGTGTGATATGTAGTGATAGTTATTGGCGAATGAATGGGAGGAGTGCTAGAATGTGAAAATGGCTCTGGTCCATAAGGGGAACACCACCTGCCTATAATGATCAGTAAAGCGCTGGGTGTCACCGGTGGACTGAGAATAAGAAGAGATATCTCTGCTACTGTAGGGCTGGTCATGCACTATACAATCTAACTGCACAATCCTTCTCCAACCTTACCAACATCTACAGTGGGGGAAAGACGTATTTGATCCCATGCTGATTTTGCTTGTTTGCCATTTGACCAAGAAATGGCCAGTCTATAATTGAAACGGTAGATTTATTGTAGTTGTGAGACACAGGATAACAAGAAAAGAACCCTCAAAAACCCAGTGGTCCAAAGTTAGAGCTTGATGTGCATTGTAATGCGTGAAATACTGTAAGTACTTGACCCTCTATCAAAAGATGACTTATTACTTAATGGCAAAATTCTTGTTGGCAGTCACAGAGGTCAGACTTTTCTTATAGATGGCCACCAGGTTTGCATACATCTTAGGAGAGATTTTAGCCCACTCCTCTTTGCAGATCCTCTCCAAGTCAGTAAAGTTTTAAGGCTGATGTTTGGCAACTCAAACCTTCAGCATCCTCAACAGATTTTCTATAGGATTAAGGTCTGGAGACCGGCTAGCCACTCTTTTGTTCCCTTGACTGTGTGATTTGGGTCATTGTCCTGCTGGAATACCCAGAGCTATGGATGGGCAAGGGGGGATATATGTCCCTGGGCGCAGCACTGTGAGGGCACTCAGCACGGCCATTGCACCCCCAAGTGAGTGAGAGGCGGCTCGCTGGCTGCCTGAAGTGCCCCTGCTTCTCTCCCTCCCTATGCAGAAGCGTTAACAGCAACAGAATAAGGCTATCTAAAGGGGGCACATCTGGCTATCTAAAAATGGAGAAGGGGGGCACATCTGGCTAACTAAAGGAGCACACATTTGGCTATTTAAAGGGTGGCACATCTGTCAATTTGAATGGGGTAAGGGGGCACATATAGCTATCTAAATAACCTTTGACTCCACCCATGACCATGACCACATTCTGATGTGTGGACATGCCCATTTTGTCCAGAGGTAGGGCGCAAAAACTGTCTTTGTCCCCCCCCCCCCCCCCGCACTGAAAACCCTAGCTACACCTCTGGGAATACTCATCCATTACCCATTTTCAATGCCCTGGCTAAGGGAAGGAGGTGCTCATCCCAAATTTGATGGTATGTAGCCCTACCCATTGCCCCTTCAATGGGGCGAAGGTGTCTTGTTCCTTTGGCAGAACCCCCCCTCGATATTTGACGGTGAGGATGGTGTTTTTGGGGTCATAGGTAGCATTCATTCTCCTCCAAATACAATGGTCTTGATGCACAAAAGTGTGCTAAGTGTTAGCACACCAGTGAAAAGCCACTTAGTTATCACGTGCAAACTGCCTCATTGCACACAAATGTTTAGCGCACGTAAAGTTTAGCGCGCACCGTTTTGCATGCAAAATCAGCCGCTTTGAGTGCTAAGTAGCGTGCTAAGTAGCATGATACTTTGCGCACGCAAAACTTTACGCGAACAGTAACAGCTTTGCCTGTGCAAACTACTTAGCACCCTAGTTTGGACGTGCAAAGCCTTACCACGTGCTAACTGAGTTAGCACTGGTTAGAGAATCAAGCCCAATGAGTTGAGTTGATACCAAAGAGCTCAATTTTGGTCTCATCTGACCGCAGCGTTTTCACCCAATTGTCCTCTAGACCATTCAGATGAAGGAGAACTCATGGAGAAGCATGTGATCAGTTTGATCAGCTGATAGATTTGTAAGCCTCTGATTTGCTGGTCATGATCATGTGTTAAACCAGGAAGTCATCAAAGCAAATCAGAACCTTACAGATCTATCAGCGGCTTAAACTGAGCACTTGCTTCTCCATGACTTCTCCTAAGCATTGCCATCCTGATTTTGGGGCACTGAATTTTTGAGGGTACTTTGCTGTTATTCTGTCTCCCACAACTTCAATAATTCTATTATTACAATAATAATCTGGTCTTTTATTAAACAGAGGGCAAACAAGCAAAATCAGCAGGGGTCAAATACTTCCTTCCCTCACTGTGTGCAGTATGAGGGCCTACTATATACACTGTAAAGAGCCACAGAAGATGTCAGCGCTATACAGGTGCATAACTAGAGAGGAGCAGCCCCTGCGGTTGCAGGGGGAACCAGAGGTGGAGGGGAGGGGGCTCCAACTACTAGCCTTCCCATCCTCCGATACAGGAGACTATATGGGTGGGAAGATCATGATGGCCAAACTTGTTTTATGACCTTTGTGAGCAGGGGCGTACCTAGAAATCCCCCGGCCCCCTGCTAAAAAAATCCAGGCCCCCCCACCTCCCTAGGGCCCGCTCAGGGACTTTTGTGGGGCTTAGGAGGGGTCACAACATAAAAGGAGAGCGTGGCCGCAGATCGGTGGGGAGCGGGGACATTTCCCCCCCCCCCCCTCACCTCGGGCTCTCCTCTCAGCGTTCCCCCTCCTACAATCATTGGTGGCAGTGGCGGCAGGCAGGCTGTGCACATACCTTCTTATCGCCGGAGGTCTTCCCATCACTAAGTGCTTCATGTAACTTCCTGTGTAAACAGGAAGTAACATGTAGCTCTTAGAGATCGGAAGACCTCCGGCAAGAAGGAGGTATGTGCACAGCCTGCCTGCCGCCGCCACTGCTGCCCGCTGCCACCAATGATTGCAGGAGGGGGAGCACTGAGAGGAGAACCCTCCTGCCCCACAAAAGTCCCTGAGCAGGCCCTAGGGCCCCCCCCCTCCCCTTCAGATCACTGGTTACGGGTATGAAAATCATGATGGCCACACTTGTATTATGACCATTTGAGATGGTCCCCGGGGCCATGAAGGGCACCAAGGGGAGGCAAGGGAAGGGGTGTGAACATTGCGGTGGGAGGGGGGTTGCATCCAAGTTTCGCTGGGGGGACACATGAATTGTAGTTTTTCCACTGGCACTCTATAAATAATAATAATATGAACAGATCGTTTAGGTCCATACACTAGATACAGTAGATACAAACCTTTCTGTATGGTTTATGGCCATCTTAGAAAGCAGCAGCAAAGACAATCCTGGCTTCCATCTGTAACCATAAACACAAGTCTTGGGTAGCGCTCTACTTTCAATCTGTTGAGGTTGGCTGTTTGCTTATTCTTTATGGATATATTGGGGAACAGAAAAGTTAAAGAGGATAGAACTGATTTTATGACTTTTTTTGTACCATTAAAAGGTGACAAAGCCAATATTTGCAGGGCCAGATTTCTGGAAAGGCTACAAAGGCCCGGGTTTTGGGTGGCTGCAGCCCAAAGGGGGCACCTAAACATGACATAAGGGTTCAAATGAAAGAGAAGGCTGAAAATGGGGAGCAACGCATGAAAACAGAAGCTGATACCCAAGGGAGCTGTACATGAGAGCTCCAGTACATATATGTTACACATGGAAGAGGGGGCTGCACATGGAATGGGAGGGGCACTCCTCCTCTTGGATGGGGGGCCCAAATACACTTGGCCTAGGGGTGGAAAAAGTATAAATACGACCTTGAACATGTGGCTACATCCATTGACCATGGAGGTGTTCTGAGGTAAAAATAATAGGCAAAAATACAATAAAAACGATCTGATCTGAGCATGTACCAAAAGAACTGTTTCACAGTAAGTTAAATACACAGGGTTGGGGCAATGTACATGACACAGATATCAGAAAAGTTCTTACAATGAAAGAACACAATAGCTAAACTTGGGTTTTGGGCTAAATCAAGGCAGCCACCCTGTGTGTGGTTGGAATTTCCTCTGAACTGCTTGGCTGCTCTTCGAAAGCTGTTTCATTCACCACAGAAAGGTTGTCATGCCCCCTATCACTTAAGCTGCTGTTCCCTAAGATGCCTGTGAGTTGAAGCCAAAAGAAAGACTGTCTGTTCTCCTCTGAAGGCCACTCAAGGTAGGTTTTAGTTCGAAGGAGTTTCCGTAACCTGTGAAACCTCTTAGGCAGTTCTTTTATGCTGACACTTTCCTTGACTACCAGAATGATGTCCTCAAATGCATGACCAATGGCCCTTTGGTGGGCAAAATAGAGTTCATAGTTACACCACTCACTGTTGATAAAGTTGTGGGACAGAACAAAAATAATCTTGCGGCTGTTCTCAATACTTTCAATTATGTTATCAATAATCCATTTTCCAGGCTGAAAGTCCCTCTCATGGATACATACTCTGTATGGTGGTTTGGAAGTCTCTAGATGAGGGAGAAGAACTCCCCTCACCCAATCAGCATCCGAATTGCTGTAAGAGATAAAGGCGTGATAAGCGTAGTCTGAGCTTTGGTCTACATTCCGGGAACGATATCTAGTCCGGATTATTTGACATGTTGCTCTAATATACCATGGTGCTTTGAACTTCCAGCACAAGAACGAGCAAACAATGACCACTAATGCAGTCAGTGATACAGAAAGGCCCACGACTAAGCCGATTTCACATTCCAGCTCATTAATTCTAGTGTCTAGTAAATCCTGGGGTTGACTACAGTAGTAATCATCAGGCCAGTCTGAAATAATTAATGACCCCTTCTGCACGGTCTCCCTAAAGAAGACATTAAGTTCGCATGTACAATAGTAGGGATTGTTGCCCACAGTCAGATGTGTCAGGTGGGGAAAATGTCGCAAAAAACTCTTATCGATCACCCCAAAAGAATTACCTTCCAGAGCCAGTACTTTGAGGGCGAGACTGTGCCACCCTGATGGTATGAACTTGATTTTATTATTTCTGAGATAAAGTTTTTCCAGATTGGTTGCTTTGCTAAAGTATATCATATCCAGTCTATCAATGTGGGAATTGGACATGTCCAAATATTCCACTGTGGTGGGCAGGCAGTTAAACACTTCAAACTTAAGCATATTATCTGATAAAATAAGAACTTTGATGGTAGGTATCCACTTACATGACTCATTTTGACTCCCAAGGTTGTTGGAACTAAGATCAACATAGGTCAACCTTGGCCACCCAGCTGTCAATGATGAAAGTGTCTTTAGACTTTTCATAACATTATTGCTGGCATTGAATACCTCAATATTTGGTAAATTGCTATCTGGACACTTTCCGTTGAATAGATAGGAGGCAAAAAGACGGTTACCGGATATGTTGAGCGTGGCTAAATTACTCATCTGGTCCCAAGCATTGCACAGAACGTAGTTGAAGTTCACATTAATGATGCTAAGTCTCGTGACCTGGCTAAACCAGGTGAATGTCCGGTCAAATCGAAGTATATCTGGGTTGGTTACATCCTGTATCACCAAGTTTTCCAACTCTAACTCTGAAATGACAAAATCTGAACCATTGGTTGTCGGTGAATGGGCAAAATCTATGCCGAGTATAAAAAGATTATCAACCTCAGATTTCTGGACATTTAGCAAAACCAGGCGTAGGAGATTCTCGTTAAAGTTTCCTCCGGAGAAGACAAGGTCCCGTACGGTAATCTGCGGTAGATAAGAGAAAATGTCGACAACTCCCCCATAATAGGACGTCTCAAACAAATTTTGAAAATGGAGGCTAATGAAGGATTTACCAGAGAAATCCTTCAACATGTCCATCAATAGTGTTGGGTTTGTGTCCACAGCTATATCAAACCACAACTGATGAGTGTTCAGCTTCAAGAAAGCCCCAGGTTCATAGTAGTCCAAGCTAGACTTGGATTTTAGAGCAAACCTATTAAGGCTGATGTTCTGAATTGATACAAAGTCATCCTTTAAGATACTCCCAACAAGAGGACCTCCAATGGACAAATATTGCAAGTTCACCAGATTGATGAACG
The DNA here is from genome assembly GCF_040937935.1 of Hyperolius riggenbachi. Taxonomy (NCBI): domain Eukaryota; kingdom Metazoa; phylum Chordata; class Amphibia; order Anura; family Hyperoliidae; genus Hyperolius; species Hyperolius riggenbachi. The sequence goes on from NC_090654.1 coordinate 27,322,396, forward strand.
CCTCTCCAAGAAAAGCATGTTGGTAGACGTTATCAGAAATGTCCAAAATGTGCAAGTTCTTCAGGTCTTCCAATGAGGAGTGAGGAATCTTTACAAGAGAGTTATTAAACAAACTCAAGTTTTTAATTTGCAAATTATTCTGGAATGTTCTATCTTCGATAAAGGAAATGTTGTTGAAGCTCAAATCTAATTTATGTAGGTTGCGATATCGAGAGAAGTCCCGTCCGTATATGGCGGAGATTTGGTTGTATGACAGATCCAGGTACTCCACGTTCTCGTGGAGATTTTTAGGGACTCGTGTAAGCTTCTTTCCTTCACAATTGACGGTTGTCTTATCTACACTGGTGTCACAAACCGATTGGCACCAAATCAAGGCAACAAATCCAGCAATCAAAACGACGAGGAGAATCCACCTCCCATTGCGCTGAGCCATATTTAGGTAATTCACATCTTTTCCTGTAAGAAAAAAAAAAGATTTTCAATCATTATGTGAATGATACATTGCTGATTCACATTTTCACATGAAGTGAAAATAAAATGTAGAGAAACCGAGAGCCCAATATAGTGTAGTATGTTAAAACATAAACGAAGTAAGGCAAATCAGTGAGAAGAATATATTAAACAAACGTGGGTTACCACACAGGCAACCACTGTATAGGCAGGTGAGGAGATTAGACCTGTCCTCACTCAGGGCTAAGAAGTCGCTCTCTGTAGATGAGAAAAAGGGGTAGATCACCCCTCCACCAGGGGTGGACACGATTTTGCAGTAGGAGAACAGAGGCGCCAGCAGAATACAAGTGGATAAAATTTTTAAAATTTGCTAGGAGGAAGTGGTGGACTTACCTCCATAAAGCAGACACGAAAGACTGTCTGAAAAGTAGCAATCACATTTATTATATGGTACCCCAAAAGTGCAACGCATTTCGCAGGCCGAGCCCGCTTCATCAGGCAAAAAAGGTAGGGACAAAACAGAATTCCAGCAATAGCAGGTGTAGCTCCTCAGCTGCTATTGCTGGCTACTTTTCAGACAGTCTTTCGTGTCTGCTTTATGGAGGTAAGTCCACCACTTCCTCCTAGCAAATTTTAAAAATTTTATCCACTTTTATTCTGCTGGCGCCAATAAAGTGAAAATAAACTGATGAGAGATAAAAAAAAAAAAAACTGTATCTGTAGTCCTAAGCCTAAACAGGACTTTCCTGGCAACCCACAGTCTTATTTTGTGTTCAAATGTATCTAACTGTAAACTTTATTGTGCTCAAGGCAATACATAATTAAAGTTCAATGAACTTGGATTAGCTACTACCTGTCGGTACGCTCTTTCACTGTCTCTTATTACATCACTAACTCCTTTCCACCAATGATAAACAAAAATGCCAATATTCTTTTTGCATTAATTTTCATGAAAATAATGTAAAATTTGACTTTCGAGCGAAAATGCCTTTGTAAATAATTTTGTAGTACATATTGGATTTTTCACATTTATTGCAGTTCTTGCTCTAAAAGGTCTGATTTTTCACAGCTTTCATCATATTTTGCTTTAAAAGGTGTTGATTTTTTGCATTTGCTCTTTCCTCAATGACAATTTGCCCCAGATGCCAGCCCCCTCCACAGGAGAAATGAGTATAGGGGTAAATAGTACCCCTGTTGGCGTGGGACCGTTTCCGAGGAAATTGTCCTGGGAACTTTTTTTAAAGCTAAGTATTCATGATTAATTAAGACTAATAAAGGATTTTTTTCGTGTTTGTGTGTTTATGTCTTTTAACCCTTTGTGGAAATGGGTAATGGGTACGACGTAACCCTATACTCATTTCTCCTCAGGCTGGGGCTGGCATCTGGGGGTCCCCATCTTAAAAGGGACTCCCAGATGCCACCATGAACCCCCCCAGGGCTTCATTGGACAACGTCCTCCTGGGGCATCGGAGCTGGGGAAGAGGCTCTTGTCCATGGATAGGACAAGGGTTCTGGGGGAAAGGAGGAAGCTTGGTTGCCCTTCTTCTCCAGAGCTTCCACATACCATGGACCAGGCGGGCTGGTATAGCTCAGGGCGCAAAGTCCCATGTGGCTAGTGCTCCACATTTTGGCTACCCCAGCCAGTGTTGCCAACCGCCCGTAAATTTACGGGCAGTCCGTAATTTTTGCTACAAATTAAGCTGCCCGTGAATTCTGTAGGGAATTCAGCAGCGTCCGCTCTGTTGCAGGAGGACAGCAGCGCAGTGGAGGGAGAGCTGTGGGCAGCGGTGGAGAAGGGGGGCAATCTCCCCCCCTTCTCTCACCTTAGTGCTCTCCCTCCCTCGCTGACTGTCCCCCTCCTGATCTAAGTGACGACGAGTGGCTGGCAGTGGCGTTTGGCAGCGGGCAGGACTTACCTTCCGTCTCGCTCCTGCGCCGGAAGTTCTGCTGCTCTGGTCTGGACCAGACCAGAGTAGCGGCAAATCATCCCGCGCCGACGACGAGAGAAGACGCAGGTAAGTTCCGCTCACTGCCGCCTGCCACTGCCAGCCACTCAGTCACTTAGTTCAGGAGGGGAGAGCGAGCTGCTCCCCTCCTGCTTTAGGGGGTCACCTGGCTACCCATGGGCACATATACATCTGGCTACATCTACTGGGCACATATACATCTGGCTACATCTACTGGGCACATACAACCCTGGCTACATCTACTGGGCACATATACATCTGGCTACATCTACTGGGCACATATACCTCTGACTACATCTACTGGGCACATATAACCCTGGCTACATCTACTGGGCACATATAACCCTGGCTACATCTACTGGGCACATATACCTCTGGCTACATCTACTGGGCACATATACCTCTGGCTACATCTACTGGGCACATATACCTCTGGCTACATCTACTGGGCACATATACCTCTGGCTACATCTACTGGGCACATATAACCCTGGCTACATCTACTGGGCACATATAACCCTGGCTACATCTACTGGGCACATATAACCCTGGCTGGCTACATCTACTGGGCACATATAACCCTGGCTACATCTACTGGGCACATATAACCCTGGCTACATATACTAGGGACATATAACCCTGGCTACCCATGGGCACATATAACCCTGGCTACATCTACTGGGCACATATAACCCTGGCTACATCTACTGGGCACATATAACCCTGGCTACATCTACTGGGCACATATAACCCTGGCTACATCTACTGGGCACATATAACCCTGGCTACATCTACTGGGCACATATAACCCTGGCTACATCTACTGGGCACAAATAACCCTGGCTACATCTACTGGGCACATATAACCCTGGCGACATCTACTGGACACATATAACCCTGGCTGCATATACTGGGCACATATAACCCTGGCTACATATACTGGGCACATATAACCCTGCCTACATATACTGGGCACATATACCCCTGCCTACATATACTGGGGACATATACCTCTGGCTACATATACTGGGCACATATATGTGCTAGCTACATATACTGAGGACACTGGCTGTTTGCCATTATGTGCATTTACTGGTGAAAACCTGTCTCTTATGTGCATTTACTGGTGAAAAGCTGTCTCTTATGTGCATTTACTGGTGAAAAGCTGTCTCTTATTATGTGCATTTACTGGTGAAAAGCTGTCTCTTATTATGTGCATTTACTGGTGAAATGCTGTCTCTTATTATGTGCATTTACTGGTGCAAAGCTGTCTCTTATTATGTGCATTTACTGGTGAAAAGCTGTCTCTTATTATGTGCATTTACTGGTGAAAAGCTGTCTCTTATGTTCATTTACTGGTGAAAAGCTGTCTCTCATTACGTGCATTTACTGGTGAAAAGCTGTCTCTCATTACGTGCATTCACTGGTGAAAAGCTGTCTGTCATTACGTGCATTTACTGGTGAAAGGCGGTCTCTTATGTGCATTTACTGGTGAAAAGCTGTCTGTCATTACGTGCATTTACTGGTGAAAGGCTGTCTCTTATGTGCATTTACTGGTGAAACGCTATCTCTCATTATGTGCATTAACTTGCCATGCCCACTTTAGTCGTCGCAAATTTCCTCGAACATGTTGCCCCCTACCCATTTGACTGCCCCCTCATATGTGCCAGTCTAGAACCGGCCCTGTACCCCTGCCTACATATACTGGGCACATATACCCCTGGCTACCTGTTCTGGGGACATCTTTCCCCCTGGCTACCTGTTCTGGGGACATCTATACCCCTGGCCACCTATTCTGGGGACACCTATAGACCTGGGGCTACCTATTTTTGGGGAACCACTGCTGTCAGATTAAATGTATTTTGGGGAACTGCTGCCAGATTATGTGTATGTTGGGGGAATCGCTGCTGCCAGATTACATCTATTTTTTGGGAACCACTGCCATATTATCTGTATTTTGGAAGAACCTCTGCCAGATTACATAGATTTTTGGTGAAATGCTGTAAGATTACATGTATTTTGGGTGAAGGGGAGGAAACACTACGGCAGAGCTCAAACTTCCCTGGCAGACCTTTCACAGCAATATTAAAATCATGTATATTTGGCCCCACCCATGACCAGGCCCACATTCTGTTGCGTGACCACGCCCCCCACGGCGCAGGGGGTTTTGTCAGTAAAAAAAATCTTTTGTCAGTAAATTTGTAGGTATTTGTCAGTAAAAAATAACGTGAAAGGTTGGCAACACTGACCCCAGCCTGAATGGGGACAAGGGGTTAAAGAGGCTCAGGAGAGGAGACCCCATGTTATTTTTTTTTTAATTTACACACTCTGTGCCCCCCCCCCCCCCCCCCCGAATTTTTTGGTCCAAAAAAATAGGTAAAGTTTCCAGGGATCCTTATACAGCCATATCACAGCTGTATAGCGACTCCTGGTCAAAAGCGTTGCCACTTCCACTGGGTTTCCAGGGGGTCACTACGCACTGCGTACTGATCCCCTCAGAAACCCCGTCATGAAATTCATTGCTCTTTCTTTTGATATATGTAAATTTACACTACCGTAGGCTGATATATTATCTGTCGTTTACTGCCTTTGAATATGTACTTTTTTTCCTATCATACTTTAAAATTGATTTTCTCCAAAACTACAAGGTGTTTTTGATTCCTATTGTTCCCACTGTTCTTCTTAACAAACCCCTGTTTCTGTCACTTACAGGAGCTTTGCTATTAGCCGCTAAAGTTGGCAGCCATTGACTTTATTGTTAAATGGGAATGCAAGTTTTTGACAAAAAAAATTGCACTAAAGCGAACGGGTAATTGGCGAGCTATCTGTCAGCAAACTGTTCTGGACATCACTACTTTTAACATCCGGGGGAGGATCATAGCCTCCATTTATTAGTTCTGCCTACACCAATAACCAACTGATGGTTATATACAGAAATTATGTTTCCCAAAATATATATGTAAAAGATACACAAGTAATTACCAAACCAAATGCACCTCACCATCCCAAACTCACTGAATCCACACAGCAAACACTTTCTATAATTGGTATGAGAGTTCATAAAAATGCACCAGTTATGTACAGCCTGGGTCTTTACATGTCCAAATATTGTCTTGGGAGATGCAGATGAGCTGCACCAATCAATAGAGATCAAATTCTGAAACAATTACAACTTAATTAGCACATTATAGCACCTACCATATCATTGTTATCAGCATGACCATTCTTACCTTTCTTAATGGAACAGTCCTCTATGAAGCCACATACACACGCTCAACAAAAGTCTTAATATAAAAAACTTTACAAATGACTATGATTACAAAAGTTGTAAAGATACGTCTTGGCTTGCAAACGACTATTATACACACAGAACGACTTGACGGATGACTTGACGAACAACTACAAATTTACATATTGTTACTCTGGTGAATCTGGTGAACGACTAATATGTTTGCATTGCAAAAATCAAGCACCTCATCCCCCCAGAAGATCTGCCAACCTTAGTCCATGCCTTCATCACATCCCGACTGGACTACTGTAATGCTCTCTACACTGGCCTTCCAAAAAAGGTCTTGTACCGCCTACAGCTGATACAGAATACTGCTGCCAGACTGCTAACCAACCAACCCCGTCACTGCTACATAACGCCAGTCCTGAACTCCCTTCACTGGCTACCTATAGAATGGAGGGTCCTATTCAAGATCGGCCTACTGACATTTAAATCCCTGAATAATATGGGCCCTGGATACATGAAAGATATGTTGCAGCTGGGTAGCAATCCCCGCATTCTCAGATCCACAGGTTCTAATAATCTAGTCATACCCAGAGTCCACTTGGAAACTTTTGGTCCCAGAGCCTTCTGTTATGCTGCCCCTACGTTTTGGAACTCCCTACCTCAACAGATCAGGACAGCTCCATCCCTGGCCGTGTTTAAATCCAGACTGAAAACCCACCTGTTCAGTTTGGTATTTGCAGAATTATAACTTTTGTTGTGTGAATACTTCATCCTACTACCAATTACTGAATCTGAGAGAGCCTAAGCGCTTTGAGTCCTATGGGAGAAAAGCGCTATAGAAATGTTATTATTGTATTATTATTATTATTGTATATGTTCTAGTTAGTAATGGAAGTTGTTGAAAAGTCGTAGCAGACTTCTGTACACATTGCCATGTTGGACACAACTTCTCTTAATCATTTGTCAAGTCAATCGAACAGTTGGATTGACTTGAGCAGGGTCTTATCAGTTGTTGGATGGTTGCCACTTGATGGACATATGTCTTTTTTCAACCAAAATAACTATGTAACTATCCCAATCACCCACGATCCTTGTAGCACACCGGAACAAAATTAAGTGCTGGGGGGGGGGGGGGGGGGGATGTGGGTTATCGAGGAAAAGGACGGGAAAGGGGTCATTTAGATTGTAAGCTCTCCAGTGGAAGCACTTCAATGGTTAATCCAGGGCCAGTGCAGGTATTACCATGGGCAGCACGGTGGCATAGTGGTTAGCTCTCTCGCCTTGCAGCGCTGGGTTCCTGGTTCGAATCCCAGCCAGGGCACTATCTGCAAAGAGTTTGTATGTTCTCTCCGTGTCTGCGTGGGTTTCCTCCGGGCACTCCGGTTTCCTCCCACATTCCAAAAACATACGGATAAGTTAATTGGCTCCCCCTAAAAAAAAAAATTGGCCCTAGACTACATTACTTACAGTACATAATATAGACATATGGCAATGGTAGGGATTAGATTGTGAGCTCCTTTGAGGGACACTTAGTGACAAGATATATATATATACACTGTACAGCGCTGCGTAATATGTCGGCGCTATATAAATACTAAATAATAATAATAATAATAATTACGAGTAGTACAATAATAACGCCCGCCTGTCCACCAGGTTTTCTCGGCTGTCACAGGTTCTCTTGCTGCATGGTCTCTTTACAGTTTTTGCTTCTTAAGTGAACACAAACAAAACCCGAACGGCCAGTTTTTCCACCCAGGTGACAGACAATGTTGTCCCCGTTTCACAGTTCCAGCGTGGCAACCAGGTCACAGGACAGAGCGGGGGACAAACTGCCGGCAACCAGTTTACTGAGAGCGTAGAATCTGCCACCTCAGCCACCTACGTTGCCATGTTAAATCTGGGCAGGATGGAGGCATTGTGGATAACACTCTCGCCTTGCAGTGCTTCACAGAGTTTGTATGTTCTCCCTGTGTCTGTGTGGGTTTTCTCTGGGCACTCTGGTTTTCTCCCACATACCTCACAAAACATATAGATAAGTTAAGTGGCTTATCCATAAATTGGCCCTAGACTATGATGGACATATGACTGGTAGGATTAGATTGTGAGCTCCTCTGGGGACAGTCATTGACATGACTATGTACTCTGTAAAGTGCTGCGGAAGATATTAGTGCTATATAAATACATAATAATAATAATAATATAGGACATTAGACTATAACTATGGTAAGAATAGGTTGTGAGCTCATCTGATGACAGTAATTGACATAACTATGACAAGACAAGACAAATAACATTTATATTGCGCTTTTCTCCTTGCGGACTCAAAGCGCCAGAGCAGAGCAGCAGCCACTAGGGCGCGCTCTATTGGCAGTAGCAGTGTAGGGGAGACTTGCCAAAGGTCTCCTACTGAATTAGTGCTGGCTTACTGAACAGGCAGAGCCGAGATTCGAACCCTGGTCTCCTGTGTCAGAGGCAGCTATGCACTATGTAAAGTGCTGCAGAAGATTTCAGGGCTATATAAATACATAATAATAATATGGTAGGAGATTAGACTATGACTATGGTGGGATTCAATTGTGAGCTCTTCTGAGGACAGTCAGTGATATGGGTATGTACTCTGTAAAAGGCTGCAGAAGATGTCAGTGCTATATAAATACTAAATAATAACAATAATACATAACCACAGCTACATTTTCATGCAGTGGTCCCTCTACATCATCAATTATACTGCATGCAGTAAATGACGTGTCGGGTGCACAACAAGACTTAAACTGTAGCTGAGAGGTGCTTGTGGCCGGCCTAAGTGCTCGTACAAACCTTAGGTAGTTCTCAGCCAAGGTCAGCATTTGGCGCCTCCCCTGCCAGAATCTAGTGGGTGTACAGCAGACCTTCCTGGAAGCGTTGGTGAGAGATCCCGCCTACCGGATCATCTTGTCCAATCGCAGGCCAACACTATTGTTCTCCCTCCTGACCCCTCCTGCTTCGTTGCGTGCCGCAGATCATCCCTCAGCCCCACCCCCTCCTCCATAGTAACAGAACAGGCTAGTGGTGCGTCTGTACAGAGCTCAGCCCCAAACTGTCGTCTAAGGAGTCAGATAGTAAGGTGATATCATTTGTGAAAAGTTTTGGTAATAAACCCTATGGAATCTGTCAGCACAGCCACATATGCCTCTGCGTGATGATGAGGATGATTGTTATTACTACGCATATATTATTATTATTTAGTATTTATATAGTGCTGACATCTTCCTCAGCGCTGTACAGAGTATATTGTTTATTGCCTTGGGGACTCGTAATGTAATCCCTATCACAGTCATATGTCTATGTATGTATCCTGTAGTGTATGTTTTGTAGTCAGGGGAAAACCAATTAACTTATCTGTATGTCTTGGGGATGTGGGAGGAAACACGAGTGCCCGGAGGAAACTCACACAGGCACTGGGAGGGCATACAAACTCCATGCAGATTATGCACTGGCTGGGATTGGAACCAGGGACGCAGCGCTGCAAGGTGAGAGCGCTAACCACTACACCACCGTGCTGCCCAAAGATTATGCATTTACATAACAGATGGGCGCCACTACTTCGTTTTGTGAATCAGCGTGGAATTGCGAGCGCTAGCATTCAGTATTACACAGATAGAAAATCAAATCGCCTCTTAAGCGTCAGGAAGTGAACAAACAAATCGCTCCGCAAAAGAGCTTAGAAAAGCAATTCACAAAAAATCGTACCACGCAGGTAAGCGCCGGACGGCGCTTAAAAAAATCACTCACAAAATCGCAAAACGCTGGCTTCAGTGCTTGCACTTTTAGATGTGAACAAAGCCTTAAAGAGAACCTGTACTGAGTAAAAATATTTAAAATAAACACATGAGGTAACTTCAAATGAACATTACATAGTTACCTTGCCATCAGTTCCTCTCAGAAGCTCACCATTTTCTTCTGACAATGATCCCTTCTAGTTCTGACAATATTTTGTCAGATCTGAAATATATCAGTTGCTGTCAGTAAAATATCAGTTGCTGTCAGTTATAGCTGAGAGGACAACTGATGTACCAGGTAATGTCCATGTTTCCCTATGGCTCAAGTGGGCGATGTTACAGTTTAACTGTGTGCTGACCAGAAAGCTGTTATGGGGTAATGGCCATTTTCAAAATGGAGGACGGAAAATTCCCTTGATCACAGTGAACAAACAGGACGCGGGACAGGAGAAAGACACTGAGGAGTAGACTACATGGAAGGTAAGTATGACTTGTGTATGCTTATTTTGACTTTTAATTTTCAGTTCAGGTTTTCTTTAAAGAGGAGCTGTTAGGTATAGGGTCTCAGAGAAAAAAAAACACATATATCAGTAGCTAAATATTGGCTGTACTTACATTACATATGCATTTCACTGTCCACGTTTGGATTTCACAGAATCTTTATATAGTATTTGCAGAGAATGATGCTCCTGACAGCTCATGGCAGGTTCCATGTTTGTCTGTCTCCTATGAAGCCAATTGTGTTGTCATGTCCTGCCTGCTTCCTGATGATTCCACTCACACAAAAGATCCGTAATGAATAACACTACTGTGCAGTGAATATTGATTAGCCATGTGGCTAGGAACAATAGCGAACTCCTGCAGTGTACTCTGCCCTGAGATTTTTCACTGCTATGCTGTTGTAACATGAGCCTGTACTTTCTCACTAGCAGCCGAGGGGAGGACCCAAGCAGCCCCAGAATGCTTTGCAGTATGGTATGCGGCCTTTCGTCATTTTGAGAGCTTGGGTCTAACAGCTTTGCTGATAAGCACACATTAAAAGTAAGAGAGATTTTTAACTTCAGTATTGCCTTTTTGGCTTCCTTCTAAACTGTTTAACACAGGAGAATAGAGGTTTAAATTAGCTTTTGCAGCCTGACAGTTACTCTTTAAGGTGTACACCAAAGTTTGTGCATTGCCGATACTTTTGTAGGCATTGAAGCAATAGGAGGCTGGAGTATGGCTTTAAAATGTACACTGTCTGCCTGTGTAATGGATTATCTCACTTTGGGGCTGATTCATGAATCTATGGTAAAACTGTCATGCACTGACAGTGCAGGACACATTTTACCAGTACTTATGATACTAGAGTATCCCACGTTGCGCAGCACGCACACCCTGCGATATGTGGGTAAGGCTCATGTTGCTATGGTAAGACTTGTTGTGTTACTTGCATTGATTTGTGAATCGACCCTCTTGTCTGTATATTTCTTGGAAGCATATGGAAGCAGGGGGCGTTACTTCGTGCAAGCGTCTATAGTGACGGCACACGCAGTGAATTCATGTGCGTGGCCACGCACATACCCGCCAAAAGGCAGAAATGCAATTAGTTGCGGTGGCCGGGGGATAACATAAGAGGGAACGGGACTCCTTTTCATTCACCATTGGAGAAGTTACGTGGGATCACGGAACGTGTGAGGAGAACGGGAGTGCAGCATACCCTCTACTCCACAGCGTACATTGTACAATACGATACAATACGTTGCACTGTATTAGGTATTTATAACACCTCCCGGGCATTTTATCATCTTTCTAATTGTTTTTATGGGTTTGTTCGGGATGCGTTCCCTCTATAAACTTTATTTGATATCTTATGAAAGCACATTTTAAGTATTTATATAGCGCCAACATATTACGCAGCGCTGTACAGAGTATATTGTCTTCTCACGTAACTGTCCCTCAGAGGGGCTCACAATGTAGTCCCTACCATAGTCATATGTCCATGTATATATCGCGTAAGTGCACACATCATAGTCTAGACTCTAGGGCCAATGTAGGGGGAAGCCAATTAACTTATCTGTATGCTTTTGGGACGTGGGAGGAAACTGGAGTGTTTGGAGGAAACCCACGCAGACACGGGGAGAACATACAAACTCCTTGCAGATGTTGACCTGGTTGGAAATCGAGCCGCAGACCCAGCGCTGCAAGACAAGAGCGCTAACCACTACGCTACCGTGCTGCCCATGAGCGCATGATAATTTCACCGGGTGTCAAAAAAACGATGTAATGTACAATCATAAAGTTCATCTCGCTCTTATTACAAGCCTATCAGTGGCATAGCTAGAGATCATGGGGCCCCATAGCAAAATGTTCATGGGGCCCTCAGATCTAGGCACTTAAGCAATGCCACCTACCCTATGGATATGAATTTATGGTGCAATGGGTAAGGGCTCTGCCTCTGACACAGGAGACCAGGGTTCGAATCTCGGCTCTGCCTGTTCAGTAAGCCAGAACCTATTCAGTAGGAGACCTTTGGCAAGTCTCCCTAACACTGCTACTGCCTATAGAGCGCGCCCTAGTGGCTGCAGCTCTGGTGCTTTGAGTGTTATTTGTCTTGTCTTATCAGTGAATCAACATAGCACATAATTCATAAGCACTGAGACAAAGTCAGAGGGTGAAGAAACACAAGAAAGGTTATGGTGAATGAAGTACCACCTGGGCCCCATAGCAGCTGCTATGGCTGCTATAGCTATTGCTACGCCCCTGAAGTCTTATAAAATAGCCATTCTGCATGAACCTCCTGGCCAATAATGGCAGATTTTGAAATAATGGGGTTAGGCACAATGCCAGACATCTAACGCTCTACCTGTCACTATCACCGGTGAACTCAACTCAAAGTCAGCTGCAGGCAATGCTGGAGAGGCTGGACTAGACGCGCACGATCGGAGATCGCCACCCCGGGAGCCGTCACCCTGACATAAAACTGCGTGGCAGTCTACTATCCACCTTGAAAAAGAGGACCCCAATGAACCAATGCTGGCCATACAGGTTTAGATTTTTGTCCAATGGGGTAAACAGATTGATTCCTCTATGATGTGAATCTGATCAGAGAGGGATCGTTTCCTCCCCATACATGACACACCTGGGCCCATATGCAATTCACTTTTTTCTCCTGAGTTTGCTCCTAGGTGATATTTTCATAACTTGTAAATAAAATGCATTTTAACCTCTGAAGGACCGTAGGCTTTCACCCCCCTAGTGACCAGGCTATTTTTTTTTACAATTTAATACTCTACAGCTTTGATGGCTCACTGCAAAACCACACAACCGGCACACAAATAACCCCCCCCCCCCTTTTTCTGCCCACCAGCAGAGCTTTCTGTTGGTGGGCTCTGATCGCTGCTGGGGTATATATATATATATACTTATTTGTTTTTTTTTAATAAAAATGCATATTATTTTTATTTATTTTATTACCCCCTCCCTCCCCCCGCTAGCCAATCACATTCTATGAGAGCCGATCACTCTCTGTACCTCCCAAGGGGTAGAGATGTCGGCGAACGGTTCCCGAACCGTTCACCGGCGAACTCCTCACCTGTACTACTTCCGGGACGCAATGATCCGGAGTAGTACGCCAGCGCTGGCCCTGAGGTGCGCGTCCTAGATCGCGCTCCTGTTGCCGGGCACTTTCTGCGCATGTGCGTGACGTCATGAGTGACGTCACGCTCATGTGCAGAGAGTGGCCGGCAGCAGGCGCGCGATCAAAGACGCGCACTGCCGGCCCAGCGCAGGCGTACTACTCCAGATCATTGCGTCCCGGAATTAGTAGCAGCTCCATAGAGGTTCGCCCGCGAACGGTTCGGGCCATCTCTACCAAGGGGACAGCCGAGCTTCACAGCTGTCCCCAGTACAGCGCTGCCATGGATCGCAGCGCTGTACAATGTCAATTGAAGGCAGTTTCGCCATCTAACAGTCTGTTAGCAGCCACTGCCGCTGGGAGACTTATGGCGGAGCTCCGCTCCATCATTCAAGCGGGGGATGCGTGCGCATCGTGTGCGACTCCGCCCCCAGGACTTCACACCAATTGAGCAAGCAAGAAAATACTCAAAATAAATTTGATCGTACATTTACACCTACTTTTTGGTCCTTTTTAATAGTAAAATACTCAAAAGTTATTTTAAATAGCAGATGAAAAATGATCCCCTAGGAGAAAAGTCAGTAGAAAAAAAGTGAATTCCATATGGGCCACAGACTTTCAATAGATTTCACCATGAAATCTATTGAAAATCTATCCAACTATAGCATTGCACTGCTCGTTACAGTGCAACAATGTAGGCCGTTGATCTGCCGCCGTTCCCCCGCCCCGTCCGGCTGAAATTTAACATCCAGTCCGATCTCAATTTTGATCGATCTTTACCGAAAATCAATTTAAATGACCTTCGATTCAGCTTGTTGCCTTGAAGATAGCTGGTGATTGAATCTGCCGATAAAAAAAGATGCGTGTATAGCCAGCTTAAGATTTATAAATGTTTTTGTTTTGTTTTTTAAAATAAGGTATGTTTCTCATTCAGGAGGTTGTAAACGACATGCTTTAATTGCAGGAACAAGAAGAGCAGGTCAATGTAAATAAGCCCTACCCTACCCCCGGTCTGTGAAATGCAGAGATCCAGTGTAGAAAGAGTACAACGGGCGACTTACCTTCCCTCAGGCCAGCGTGTCCCCCTCTGAGTCTCAGCCTGGTCTCTCCTGCTGAACAGTGTGTGTGTGCGCAAAGAGTGTGAGAACAAGGGGTGTGTCTCACAAACAGCACCAACCATGTCACTTTAACTCCTTCCCTTCCTTACCACAGACAGTGGACACAGTGGGGTTTACATGATATCAACTAGAACCATATTCTTTTTTTCAAAATCCTTTCAGAGTCGGTGTGACAACTCCAAACATCCCTGTTCCCTCTGACACTACAATTCCGCCCCCTACCACTGAGAGTCCCCGGAATAAGTGGTGAGCATAAATTTCGCATAATCGTCATTTTGCATCGTAATTCGCAATTATGATGCAAAATCTTAATTAGAAATTTCGGGTAAAATCGTAATTAATTTAGTTCGTAAATGTAATCAGGAACCGTAATTTTGCGTAATTTTGGCGTACGTTTGTGCCGGATTAAGGGGTTAATAGCAGAGCCCCATAGATGCTATCATCACCAAAATTGATATGAAATATTAAGGGGAATAGTGGGAACAAAGAAAAAATAAATAAATAAGAAAAGAAAAAATAATTTTTCAAAAAGACATACCGTAGTTTTTGAGAAATCGATTTTAAAAATGAAAAGAAAACTTTTTTTTTTTTAATTTAGAAAAAATAGTTTAAAAAACATTTGTCCTTGGCATTTTTTTAAAATTAATTTTCTCAAAGACTACAACGTCTCTTTGAAAAATGTTTTTGTCTTGTTCCCACCCTTCTCCTTAACATACCTAGCAATTTTGGTGATGATAGCACGTATAGGGGCTTTGTTATGAACAAAGTCATTTAGGCTAGTGACACATCAGGACGTTGCGTTTAGGGGACGTTATAGGGCACATAACGTGCCCCTAACGCAACGCCTGGTGCTCTCTGGTGTGGACGTCGGAGTGAGCCGCGTTGTGCAGCTCACTCTGGCGTCCGTGATGCGTACTCTTGGACGCATGCGGCATCATGTGGTCCCGCCCGGCCAATCGCCGCACAGAGTGGCCGCTCCAGGAAGTAAACACTGCACGTCACTGAGTGCAGTGAATATTAATTAGCCATGTGCCTGGCAGCTCTCCCTTCCTCCCCAACATTACTGAGCATGTGCAAGCAGTCTAACGCGGCTTAGCCGCCTATAACGTACTGCATGCAGCACTTTGCTGCGTTACAATGTAGCGCAACGTGGGCAGTGTGAACAGCCCACTTGTGTTACATTGCTGTGCGTTGGGGGAGCGTTACAGGCTGCACTAACGTGCGCCTGTAATGTCCCTGTGTGCAAGAAGCCTAAATGTAACCATCTAACCAATAAATGTAACCATTTATTTCAGAATAAAATCCTGCATAACAATATAAGAAAAAAAAGTCAGAAAAAACTATCAATGAACAGAGATTTGAATAGTACAATAAAAGGGATTAGAAATAAGAAAATAACTGGCGCTGAGACAGTCTGTGAAATTATCATGCATCCGCTGAGTTTTTAATAGTCCAAACTTCTGGAAAATCTTTGTAATAAGTCCAGCACCAATTTGAAGTCGAACCAGAGATTTTGATTTAACCAGTTCCCCTTCCCAGGACGAGTAACTACGTCCCTGAAAAATGCCATATCTCGGTGCAGGGACGTAGCTACTCCCTTCCTGCTTGCCCCTCCACCCCGGCTTCCTCCCCCCCCCCCACTTACTCCAGCGAACATTACCGCCACTTATCCTCACCTGGAAGATCAATGAATGGGAACATAGTTCCCCACACCCCCCTTTTTTTAAATTAACCACTTGAGGACTGCGGTGTTAACCCCCCTAGTGACCAGGCTATTTTTACTTAATTGGGCCACTGCAGCTTTAAGGCAATGCTTCAGGCCCGTACAACTCAGCTCACAAGTGATTCCCCCTCCTTTTCTCCCCACCAACAGAGCTCTCTGTTGGTGGGGTCTGATCGTCCCCACATTGTTTATTTTTTTTTATATACATATTTATGTTGTTCATTTTTAATAACCTTTAATAATTTCTTTTTTTACTTTCCCTCCCTCCCTCCCTCTCCCCTGCCGGCCAATCACGCGATCGGCTGTCATAGGCTTCACCCTATGAGAGCCGATCGCTCTCTTGTCCTCCAGGGGGACAGCCGTGCCACACGGCTGTCCCCAGTATAGTGCTGCTGCTATTCGCAGCTCTGTACAAAGCAGTTAGACGGCGAATCGGCGTCTAATAGTCTCCCGAGCGGCGGTCGCCGCATGGAGACTGAAGGCGGGGCGGGGCTCCACCCCCAAGCAGGAGATGCGTGCGCGCGATCTCCTGCAAGCCCCATAGAGGACAGTTCACGCCAATGGGCGTGGAGTGGTCCTGGGGCTGCCGCACTGCTCACACCAATTGGCGTGGAGCAGTCGGCAAGTGGTTAAATGACATTTTTAACATTTAAACCCCTTACCTCCCATTCTCCCCAATAGTTACCCCCAAAAAATTTTGGTAAAAAAAAAAAAAAAATACAATAAAAAAAATACATAAATAGTTACCTTAGAGACTGAACTTTTTTTTTTTTTTTACTATGTATGTCAAGAGGGTATATTACTGTTACTTTATGAATTATGGGCTTGTAATTAGGGATGGACGCAAAACTGAAAAATGCACCTTTATTTTCAACTTTATTTCCATATAAAATATTGGCGTCATACATTGTGCTAGGGAAAAATTTTAAATGTTGCAATAACTGGGACAAATGGGCAAATAAAATGTGTGGGTTTTAATCAGGATATTATTTTAAAACTATAATGGCCGAAAAATAATGAATTTTTTTTCAATTTTTTCTTCTTTTTTCTGTTAAAACACATTTAGAATAAAGTAATTCTTAGCAAAACCCCACAAAGAAAGCCTAATTGGTGGTGAAAAAAACAAGATATAGATTGTTTCATTGCGATAAGCAGTAATAAAGTTATAGGCAAATGAATAGAAGGAGCGCTAACAGGTAAAAATTGCTGTGTTTTTTTAAGGGGGAAAACCCTTGGAGGTGAAGTGGTTAATGGTGCTCATCAGTCAGGCCAAGAACACACTTCGATCTGCAGTCCAGACTTAAAGGGGCACTACAGCGAAAAACTGTAAAATTTAAAATATGTGCAAACATATATAAATAAGAAGTACATTTTTTCCAGAGTAAAATGAGCCATAAATTACTAATGCTGTTACTTACAGTAGGCAGTAGAAATCTGACAGAAGTGACAGGTTTTGGACTAGTCCATCTCTTCATAGGGAATACTCAGCAAGGCTTTTATTCTTTATAAAGATATTCCCTAAAAAGGATGTAAACAGTGATGCTGGCCACCTTCCCTGCTCCCTACACAGTTTTTTGGCAGTTAGACAGAGCAACTGCCATTCACTAAGTGCTTTTGAAAATAAATATATACCTAAGAATCCCCTTGTGAGCATCCGCTCGGCTGCCTGCGCAGGCAGGCAGTTTTTTGACCACTGTTCAGGTCTGCATTCTGCAGGTCTCTGGAAGAGAGACCTTTTGTCAGTTTTGCAGCTTGCTGCTGAGGAATTTGCATACGTTTGTCATGCAGATTGCCTAGCCACATCCTTTGTAGGCTTGCTCTATATATACCATGTGATATCACAGACCTGTGCTGGTCACAAGGGTTAGTCCTGTGAAACTTTCCTGGAGTGTCAGCCTTGCTCATTGTTTAAGATTAGTTCCCTAGTGCAGTTAGGATTGCTTATCTGTTTTGTTTGTCTGTTGCGATTGTCCTGTCCCAGCGGTGGTCGACAGGAAGTCGTTCTGATCTTTGTTCTTGGAGTATAGCTGGAGCAGCGGTTGCTACCAGCTATCCCATCTGATCTGTCTTGCCTGGATCGCACTCGCCTGGCGCTAGTGCTGTGGATCCATCTCTCTTGCTGTACTTGGATCGCACTTGCTCTGGCGGAAAGAGCAGTGGATCCAGCTCACTCTGTTTCTATATTTGGATCGCACGCGCTCTGGCGGAAAGAGCAGTGGATCGTATCTCTCACTTATTCCTGTTTTCGTGTATCTGTCTTGTCTGCTACGAACGCTTGCTGGATGCTCGGTGAGGTAACCGTTAAGCAAGCGCTCGCGTCCTCTGTTTCATGTTTGTCGATCGATGGTTAGTTAGGCGTGCTTGTCTCTGCTGTGCTTAACACGCGGAGACCGCGCATAAACGCGTGCACTATTGCGAATGAGTGCGGTGTTCGCGTTTAGTTAGCGTTTGTTATTTTCCTTATCTTCTCATTGTATATTTGCTGTGCCTTTGCTACTCTCATGCTCTGCCTTGCTGTAGCCTTGTGTCACCTCTGGCAATTGCCTCTCTCGCGATTGCGTTCCTACTTCATATCTGCTGTTGTGTATGCACCGTCGCGGGTTGGCGACTAGTTTGGTGCACACACATACAATCTGTCCCTTTGCTCAATCTCATTCGCAATCGCTTCTCAGGCGATTGCGTTCTCACTCGGTTTTCTTTGTTGTGTGTCCGCCGTCGCAGGTGGTGGCTAGATTGGTGGACATACATACATTCCTCATCTGTGCTTATTCAGTCTTGTGTCGCTGTTAGCAATCGCCATCTCTGGCGATTGCCTTCTCACCTGTTCTTCATGCTTGTGTGTTCATCGTCGCAGGGTGGCGACTAGATTGGTGGACACACACACCCTCTGTCACTTTGATCTCTCTCTTTCAGGGCTATCTTGCCCTGCGTTTCTTCCCTTCGTGCAATTCCTGTCTGGCGTGTGTGGCAGGGCAGAGGAGCTGTTCCTCTGCACTCCACAGCTCCACCTGCCGACAGGAATTTCCCTCTACAGGTGCATTGCACCTTTTGCTGGGTTCCCTCAAATTATACGCTTGTGGAGGATTTCCGCAGTGTCAGCGCACGCCCTGTGAGCTGATCACGGAGAAAATTCCACAATCGTTACACTCCTATAAAGAGATGGACTAGTCCAAAACCTGTCACTTCTGTCAGATTTCTACTACCTACTGTAAGTGCCAGCAACATAGGAGAAAAGTAATTTATGGCTCATTTTACTCTGGAAAAAATCTACTTCTTATTTGTATATGTTTGTGTAACGATGGGTGTCAACACGCAGAGAGAATCTGATTACTGGTGATCTGCAAATTCACCCGCAATGCAGATATACACCAGATTATGGATGATTTGCAGTATCACCAATAATCCGAGTATGTCTAACCTCTGGACACCAGTATAATGTGAGTGTTTGGTGTAACAGTACAACTCTGAGCATAGACCACCAGGGACCCCGGTGGCCTGAGTGACTTGAGGAATACTCCCCTGACTGTGGGGAATATTCCTGTAGCCTGAGGACTCCCTAGAAGAGGGACCCAGGCTGGGTTGCAGGAAGCCTGCGCTGCTGCTAATATGAACAGACTTGCCCTAACTAGGTGTGAGGGCCTATTCTCTATGCCCTGGAACCGGGCTAAGGTATAACATAGAACTGACACAGTATCCTAGTCTTGGGTATGAGGTCCGTAGTCACAACACCCTGGAACTGGTCTAGAGCATAACATAGGAATGACACAGTATCCTAGTCTTGGGTGTGAGGTCCGTAGTCACAACACCCTGGAACTGGTCTAAAGCATAACATAGAACTGACACAGTATCCTAGTCTTGGATGTGAGCTCCGTAGTCACAACACCCTGGAACTGGTCTAGAGCATAACATAGGAATGACACAGTATTATTATTATTATTGTTATTATTTAGTATTTATATAGCTCCAACATATTACGCAGCGCTGTACAGTGTATATATATATCTTGTCACTAACTGTCCCTCAAAGGAGCTCACAATCTAATCCCTACCATTGCCATATGTCTACATTATGTAGTGTAAGTACTGTAGTCTAGGGACAATTTTTTTTTAATTTTTTTTTTTAGGGGGAGCCAATTAACTTATCCGTATGTTTTTGGAATGTGGGAGGAAACCGGAGTGCCCGGAGGAAACCCACGCAAGACATGGAGAGAACATACAAACTCTTTGCAGATAGTGCCCTGGCTGGGACTCGAACCAGGGACCCAGTGCTGCGAGGCGAGAGAGCTAACCACTACGCCCCCGTGCTGACAGTATCCTAGACTTGGGTGTGAGGTCCGTAGTCACAACACCCTGGAACTGGTCTAAAGCATAACATAGAACTGACACAGTATCCTAGTCTTGGGTGTGAGGTCCGTAGTCACAACACCCTGGAACTGGTCTAAAGCATAACAGTAAAGCCACAAGAGTAATCTAGCTCAGTGTGAATCCCCAGGTCCACCTGGCTCTTAACACACTGTAGGATCTGACTGTGGTCTGTGTGCCAACACATAAGCATTCGCAATGGCAGACAACGTGAGACTGAAGGACAAGCAGCTATATAGTGCAGCGCAGATCAGCGCCGCCCAGTCCCCTTCAGCCAACCGCCGTTCGTTCTGGGATCAGCTGACCAGTAGAGTCAGCTGAACCCTTTCTGCTTCCCATAAAGCTTCTGCCTCTCGGCGCGCGCGTATTCCTCAGCCTATGTGCACAGGAAGGCTGAACCACATCAGACACATGTCGCCGCGCAGAAACCGCCGGGCTGAACGCGGAACTAGTTGCCGCGCCGTCAGAGCACGCGGCGGCTTTTCCGCAGTCCTTCACAGTTTGCACATATTTTAAATTTTACAGTTTTTCGCTGTAGTGCCCCTTTAACTCATGCACTAGGGATGGTTGGAAATGCTGATTTTCGATTATGCGGAAATTCCGTTTTTTGCAAGTGCCAATTTCCATTACCGCAGTATACCAACAGTAATGCGATTTCTGATTTTCCAAATTTTCGCAGAAAACGAAAGCTCAGAAAAACTAAAGTATTAGAACGATAAGAGAATGCAGTCGATTTTCCATTTTACATTTTCCCGTGAAAATTTAGTCATCTGTAGTATTGAACCAATCAGAGAATATGGTAATTTACCATAAAAAATTGGAAAAAAACTAAAAATTTAGGCCACGTGGAAGACTTGGTAGTATCCAAGTCTTTCAATCGGTAATAATTACAGCGGAAATCCAATTTCTGTTTTAAAAATTCTGCATTCTCTTATTGGTTGAATGCTTCCGAGGGCTGTGATTGACTAAATTTACAGAGTTGCGGTAAATCTTATTTCTGCAGAAATTGGACTATACCATCTGACCCAGATCCACCCCTCTTATTGGAGGATGAAATTAGTATGAAATACATGAAAATACCATGACTCCATGGCAACACACCAGACAATGAATACAACAGTTTCCAAATCAGCATGTTCTTTGGTGTTCACAGACACGGAACACGGATGAGTTATGATATCTCACACCTCAGAAATCAATAACTCGTACTTTTGAACATATAATTGCCAATCGACTTTGTTCAGTATTAATCTCTCTTCTTTGCGAAAAATTGACTTGAACAGAAATATGAAAATATGCTAGAAAACCTATTTTAAATCTTTATGTTTGACCAACTCTGCTCTGAACTTTCAGACCCAAGAAAGCAGATGTCTTCTCTGACATAAAAACAAAAGTTTGCTTTCCTAAAACAGAAAGAATTTGCGATAATTCAGGTTGGAGTGAGCTCGAGATGTCTCCCAGGCACCACTGCTGAATATATGCAAATTAACCATTGTACCCTTAGAAGCTAAACTCGGTTAATTTGCATATATTCAGCAGTGATGCTCTGGGAGACATCTCGAGCTCACTCCAACCTGAATTATCTCAAATTCTTTCTGTTTTAGGAAAGCAAACTTTTGTTTTTCTTAACATCTTAGTAAGGGGGCTTTTAGGACCATTGTAGTCCCTTACACACCCCAATGAGTTCTGGGTCACCATGAGCTTGCTGGTTAGTCTGTGCTTCTCTGACATAAAGAGACATGACCTGCTTTTCATGCTTTCCTGGAGGAACAATTTATGAGACCGGGCTCAGCTCTGCCTATGAGTTTCTCCGTCATGTAGAGTTACAGATTGTCCAGCAAGCTCATGGTGAACTAGAACTCCTGTCGTTTTTCAGATCGATTTCTCATAGAAGTGAATGGAATTCGATCGTAAAAACGAGCGGACAGTAAATCTGCTGAAAAATCTCATTGTGTATTTCCAGCATAAGGGGCTAAAACGGACTAAAAAGCCTCCTTACTGTTCATGGGGTGAAGCCGATAAAAGTATAAACGATAAATACCATTGTGATTTGGGCGTGGAATGAAAATGATAAATATTGACAGTGGTAATAATGATTGATAAATGTTACTGGTATTTTACTAAAGCTTAACCTAACCCTACTCTCACACAGAACCCGCCCCCCTCCCATGCCCAACCCTAAAACTCCCCATCCTGACGCCTATCCTTAAAACTCCCCATCCTGACGCCTATCCTTAAAACTCCCCATCATGACGCCTAACCCTAAAACCCCCCTTCCTGACAGCCGGGTATCCTTAAAACTCCCTTCCTCCTGACGCCTAACCCTAAAACCACCCTGCCTGATGCCTAACAGTAAAACCCCCCTTCCTGACGCCTAACCCTAAAACTCTCCTTCTTGACACCTAACCCTAAAACACCCCTTCCTGACGCCGAACCCTTCTCTCGCATAGAACCCTCCTTCCTCCCACGCCTAACCCTAAAACCTCCCTTCCTGATGCCTATCCCTAAAACCATCCCTCCCACGCCTAACCCTAAAACCATCCCTCCTGATGCCTAACCCTAAAACCTCCCTTCCTGATGCCTATCCCTAAAACCATCCCTCCTAATGCCTACCCCTAAAACCATCCCTCCTGATGCCTACCCCTAAACCCCCCCCCCCCTGATGCCTACCCCTAAAACCATCCCTCCTGATGCCTACCCCTAAAACCATCCCTCCTGATGCCTACCCCTAAAACCATCCCTCCTGATGCCTACCCCTGAGGAAGAACCGCGAAGGTTCGTAACATGTAGTGTTTGCTCCATCACCAATACACGCTGTAACTAGCAAAGCCTTTTGTGTGCCGCCTCATCACTGTTTGTTGGACTTGGCTCTCAGGGGGGTGACCTGAGCGTGGCGTAGCACCGGCAGTACAGGAAAATTGTCACCTGAATGAGTTCCAGGACCGTGACCTGTCACATTGTTTCCTAAAACCACCCCCCCTGATGCCTACCCCTAAAACCATCCCTCCTGATGCCTACCCCTAAAACCATCCCTCCTGATGCCTACCCCTAAAACCATCCCTCCTGATGCCTACCCCTAAAACCATCCCTCCTGATGCCTACACCTAAAACCATCCCTCCTGATGCCTACCCCTAAAACCACCCCTCCTGATGCCTACACCTAAAACCACCCCTCCTGATGCCTACCCCTAAAACCATCCCTCCTGATGCCTACCCCTAAAACTACCCCTCCTGATGCCTACCCCTAAAACCACCCCTCCTGATGCCTACCCCTAAAACCACCCCTCCTGATGCCTAACCCTAACCACCCTTCCTGAAGCCTAACCCTAAAACACCCTTACTGATGCCTACCCCTAAAACCCATTTCCTGACGTCTAACCCTAAAACCACCTTTTCTGACGCCTACCGTATTTTTCTTGGCTTATAAGATGCACCTTTTCCCCCCTAAAAGTGGGTGGAAAAAGTTCCTGCATTTAATGTGCAGCCAGGGGTCCCCCACAAGTAGCTGCAGGACATGGCAGAAGCCCTCGCCTATCCAGCTGTGAGCTCAAAGTCCTGTATACTGCTTCTGTATGTCATTCAGCGACCAAGTGGGCCATCGTGCAGATTCAGCTCTGCCATCGCTGAGATAACTGGTTCCCCACTGCCGCTGACACCTGGACAGATAAGCTACCTCACTCTCACCTGGGCACACCACATAGGCCATCGTGCAGCAGCTTCAGCTCCACCACCGCAGTTCGCCGCTGATGAGACCAAGACCGATCTCCCTGAGGACAACTTCCCTATCTTCCTGGATGAGCTCACTGCAGCCCAGCCAGATTGTGGGAACAGTGTAGCTTAGTGTAGTCTATGGTGAGAGTGTAGCTTAGTGTAGTCTGTGGTGAGAGTGTAGCTTAGTGTAGTTTTTGGGGAGAGTGCAGCTTAGTGTAGTCTGTGGGGACAGTGTAGCTTAGTGTAGTTTTTGGGGAGAGTGCAGCTTAGTGTAGTTTGTGGGGAGAGAGTAGATTAGTGTAGCTTGGGGACAGTGTAGCTTAGTGTAGTCTGTTGGAACAGTGTAGCTTGGGGACAGTGTAGCTTAGTGTAGTTTGTGGGGACAGTGTAGCTTAGTGTAGTTTGTGGGGAGAGTGTAGCTTAGTGTAGTTTGTGGGGAGAGAGTAGATTAGTGTAGTTTGTGGGGAGAGAGTAGATTAGTGTAGTTTGTGGGGACAGTGTAGCTTAGTGTAGTTTGTGGGGACAGTGTAGCTTAGTGTAGATAGTGGGGAAGGCAGGGGTTAGTGTAGGTTGTGGGGCCAGCAGAGGTTAGTGTAGATAATGGGGCCAGCAGGGGTTAGTGTAGGTTGTGGGGCCAGCAGAGGTTAGTGTAGATAGTGGGGCCAGCAGGGGTTAGTGTAGGTTGTGGGGCCAGCAGAGGTTAGTGTAGATAGTGGGGCCAGCAGGGGTTAGTGTAGGTTGTGGGCACAGCAGGGATTAGTGTAGTTTGTGGGGACAGTGTAGCTTAGTGTAGATAGTGGGGCCAGCAGGGGTTAGTGTAGGTTGTGGGGCCTGCAGGGGTTAGTGTAGGTTGTGGGGCCTGCAGGGGTTAGTGTAGGTTGTGGGGCCTGCAGGGGTTAGTGTAGGTTGTGGGCACAGCAGGGGTTAGTGTAGGTTGTGGGCACAGCATGGGTTAGTGCAGTTTGTGGGGCCAGCAGGGGTTAGTGTAGGTTGTGGGGGCAGCAGGGGTTAGTGTAGGTTGTGGGGCCAGGCCCAGCAGGGGTTAGTGTAGGTTGTGGGGCCAGCAGGGGTTAGTGTAGGTTGTGGGGCCAGCAGGGGCTAGTGTAGGTTGTGGGGCCAGGCCCAGCAGGGGCTAGTATAGGTTGTGGGCACAGCAGGGGCTAGTGTAGGTTGTGAACACAGCAGGGGTTAGTGTAGTGTAGCCAGTGGAGCACTAGGGGTTAGTTTAGCTGGGCAGTGTACTTTAGATAGCTTGGGGGGAGGAAAGGACCATAAGAGGCCCCTGCACTAAAGACACACAAGGTTTCCTATTATTTCTTTTCCCTTATTTTTGTCCTCTAAAACTGGGTGAGTCATGTAGTCTGCAGCATCTTATAATTCCTCCAAGACGCTGCGCTCACATAGACAGAAACAGTATCTTCTTATCGTGATGTCACTCAAAAGGAAACAAAAACACAGACCATAGTGTGATACTGTATAATATATGTTGCCTTTTCCCAAAAAACACCAAGTGCTTAGCAAGCAGTATCCATGTATGTGGCCACCACAGGACAGGGTATCACAGGTCCTCACTGTATAGCGTGGCTGCCAGGTCACAGACAGCAATAAACACCTCGGATTCCACACTCTCCCTGGTGCTTATATATCTCTCACCAACACACATGGCCTCTCATCTGATCTATAGCTGTCCAGGCTATAAGACAGCAAACTCGCTTACATCACTCTGGTAATCGCCCACATCACAACTTCAAGCAGCTGGATCACGAGCAGCAATTTCATGCCACCTATCACACTGAAGAGCTTCTTATAGCGTAAAAATGTATATTTATTAAAACTTTGAAAAGATATTACACTCACATGATCCTAGTAAAAACAAGCATAGCGTAAACATGAATTCCTCCACACCGACTCTCCAATGCCTGTAGCTTCGCCCTACGCGTTTCGTGCATGCGCACTCATCAGTGCAGTATCACACTATACAGTATCACACTACGGTCTGTGTTTTTGTGTCCTTTTGAGTGACATCACGATAAGAAGATACTGTTTTTGTCTGTGTGAGCGCAGCGTCTTGGAGGAATTAGAACGTACATCTTATGCTTAAAGGGACTCCGAGCTCAGCAAAAAAAGTAAAGTTGTACTCACCCGGGTTCTTTCTCCAGCCCAGTGCTGGTCGGGAGGTCCCACGCCGGCGTCCTGGCTCCTCTCCTTCACCCCGCTCCGGTATGGCTGACAGGCCGCAGCCCGGGCGACACTCGGTGGAGTGTCGGGCTGCAGCTTCCGCGTATGACGCGGATTACGTCACACGCCGGCCGCCTCGCGTCATCACGGCGGCCGGCGTGAAAGTACTGCGCATGCGCGCTTTAATCGCGCATGCGCAGTACTTTCACGCCGGCCGCCGTGATGACGCGAGGCGGCCGGCGTGTGACGTAATCCGCGTCATACGCGGAAGCTGCAGCCCGACACTTCACCGAGTGTCGCCCGGGCTGCGGCCTGTCAGCCATACCGGAGCGGGGTGAAGGAGAGGAGCCAGGACGCCGGCGTGGGACCTCCCGACCAGCACTGGGCTGGAGAAAGACCCTGGTGAGTACAACTTTACTTTTTTCGCTGAGCTCGGAGTCCCTTTAATGATTGAGGCTGCGATCCAAGGACTCTTTCTTTTTTTAGTTAAGTAATAAGGACTAAAGCTAATGAACTTTGGGGTACAAAAAAAAATAATTTGAGGACTTCTTGAAATGTTTTTGTGTGAGCGCGCATATACATAGTAATTGGTGGAGCGTCTTATAGTCCGAAAAATACGGTAAACATAAAACTCCGCTTCCTGATACCTAACCCTATAATTCCCATTTCTGCCGCCTAAAACTCCCCTTCTTGACGCCTTACCCAAAACTAAATTTCCTTGACGCCTAACCAAAATATCCCCTACCTGACACCTAACCCTAAAACTCCTCTTCCTGACGCCAAACCCTAAACCCCCCCTGACGCCCAAACCTCAGCACCCTTAGTAAGCCCCTCCCCCCCTGCAACCTTAGTCAGCCCCCTCTTCTCACATCCACCCCTCAGCACACAAGCCCCCACTCCCCACGGCACCCTTAGTAGTCCCTCCTCTCATCTCATTCACTTCTTAGCATCCTCACTAAGCCCTTCTTTCCCCAGCAACCTTAGTCAGCCCCCCTCTTCCCCCATCCACCCCTCAGCGCCCTTAGTAAGCCCCCACCACCCCCTGCAACCTTAGTAAGTCTCCTTCTTTTCCCATCCATCTATTTAGTGATTATGCCCCTGTGCTTGTTTTTCACTCGCTCATCAGTGTCATTTAAAGTGGATCCGAGATGAACTTTTACACATTGCATAATTGTGTTCCTTTCCTATTGTTTATAGGGCATTCCTAAAGCCAAATACTTTTTTGTTTTTGTTTTCATACTCTAATTTCCTATAAACTAAAGAAGCCACGCCCACAGGTTTTCAGAGAGCCAAGGCACTTTTAGACAGTAGCAAGGGCTCATGGGAGCTCAGTCTGGGCAGGAGGAGGGGGAGGTATCACTAGCCAGAGATTTCAGAGGCAGAGGGGAGGAGGAGGGGGATTATTTTTTTTTGCTCAAAATGCAGATAAGCTTGCCTCTGTGTAATGTTTACAACAACATGGCTGCTGTCATTGTATCACAGGAATAATCAATCATATTCTATTAAAGCTGTTTGCAGCTAGATTTGCTGTGTAAACGATCTAAACTAAGATAAGATATATAGACAAGTTACTTGTTATAGTTAGTTTTTCATCTCGGATCCGCTTTAATGACCTGTGTGAGTGTCATAATGAGAAGTGGGCGCCAAAGTCTAGATTAACTCGGGGCATTGTGAGGCCTAAAACTGCCTCAGCTCTGAATCACCGAGGAGCTTTAGTCTACGGAGGTGGGCATCTAACTTTTTATATATTTCAGGCTTACATAAATGAAACAGTAATCCTGTAGCTGCAGTCACACGCAGAACTTGCATTGCAACATTTTTAAGCTGTATGCAGGTAGTTCTGTATCCAAAACATTTTCCCTGCAGCCTTGTATGTACAGTAATTCCGTGAATGCATATGTAAAGCGCTGGGAGATTATGTCAGAAGCAGGGGTGTAACTAGACTTAATAGGGCCCCCCTCAGGGCCGAGTTCTAGACTTTTTTCTGCTTAAAGAGAAACTCCAACCTAGAATTGAACTTTGTCTCAATCAGTAGCTGATACCCCCTTTTACATGAGAAATATGATGCTTTTCACACACAGACCATCAGGGGGCGCTGTATGACTGATTTTGTGCTGAAACCCCTCCCACAAGAAGCTCTGAGTACCGCAGTACTCTGGGCAAACTGCCACAATGTAACAATGTTCACAGACAAGAATTAGCTGTTTGCAGCTGTCTCTAACAGCCAAAACAGCTAGGAGCAGCTACATAACCTGCCCACAGTAAAAATGTCACCATGTCAGAATGTAAATCAGGGAGAGGAAAGATTTTACAATGAGCAAGCACTGACTAAATCATTTATACATAATTATTGCAAAAATGAAGCACTTTTTTTACTACATTATTTTCACTGGAGTTCCTCTTTAAGGCAAACTTCTGAGAATGAGCCTTCCTCTCCCCCCCTCCCCCCCTCGATTGATTGCACAGCACCCAACAATTTACTCTGCTTCAGTCAGAAAGGGAGCACATGCAACAACCTAAAACATGAAATGCTGCAGCTCAACACAATAACACCCTGGCTGGCTGCGAGTCTGTGATAAACAAACTGCTCACCCTCAGCCAGTCGGCTGTCCTCCATTCCTCCTTAGTCAGGACAGCAGTGCCACCTCCTCCCTTCTGCTGTGCAAGTTGAATGAAACACTGCTGATCTCCTGCCTCCCCCTCTCCTCATTCACTGTCAGACTCCTCACACAGCACAACAAGCTGCTTTTCCCCAATGATGACCTCTTCACCTTGCTCTCCTCTCACTTCTCCTCCTACTCTGACTGCATGCTGTAAGTGTAAACACAGTACAAACATGCCGCCCCTGTAATCTCTACCGCCGGATGCAGTTGTTTCACCTTGCTTTATGAGAGAACCGGCCCTGGCCTCTCTGCAAAAATGATAGCATGGCGCCCCCTTGGTTCCCGAACCCCATGCAGGTCACCTGATCCGGAGTCGGTGAATGACAGCAAAGAGTGTTCTGCTCTGAAGCAGCGTCTGCCAGCAGGAAAAAATTACACTTGCTACTGAACAGGTTTTTTGTGAGCGAATAGGGAGGGTTTTTTCTTTTTTTTGCTAATTGGCTGCACTTGCAGTTGGGGAGAGAGAGGAGGAGGGGCCCCAAAGCGCAGATTATAAATTGTATCAGTTGTACACACAATCGAAAACGTATTGTGCGTGGACTCATCAACCAATCCAAAAGGTTACTTTGCCTGCAGCCAGTGCTGAATGTCTTCAGAATTCCCTCAGGGCTCGTCCACACTGCAGGCGTTTTCTCATTTTTTTCTCCCGCCTACACTTTTTAAAAACGCCCCCCGATCGCTTGTGCAATAAATGTCTATGAGAAGGTTCATATCAGCGGGGGTCGTGCACTGTGTGGCTAGCAAAGTGGTGCCTGGACCATTTTTGGGGAAATTCCGCCTCAATAGAATGTATAGGAGAAACGCAAAACTTTCACAAAATCGCTTTGTGCAGCGATTGTGTTCACGTTTTTAAGAATAAATACATTGGGCTTGATTCACAAAGCCGTAATAACTGTTATCACGGCTGTGAAAAAGTGCTTTGCGCGCGTTTTTAGCAAAAAAACGCGAAATGTTAACGTGTGAACATCTGATAACGGTTATCACTGCTTTGTAAATCAAGCCCATTGTATTTATTATTTTCCAAGTCAAAGAGTTCACTTCCTGACTTGCGTCAGGGAGTGAGTTAAAAAAACGCTCAGGAAAAACGCTTCGAAAACCGCTTAGCACAAAAACGAATCGCCCATCCAATCGGAATAAAAAAAAATATGCGGCAAAAACCGGCCAACGCTAACGGCCACGCGAACTGAACGCAATGTGCACAAAGCCTCAGTGATGAGGGCTGAAGGGTAATCTGCGGCAACGGGAACAGGAATTGGAGGGTGACGTCGCAGGGGGTGGCCAGGCAGGCTAAATCGGGAGCTTCCTGAGGCCGATTGCTAATAGATTTAATGCTGAAATCTATCAGTCAGTGTTGCGCGTGATTTTTAGTCAAAGCCATTTTCGCATCGAAAATGTTATTTTTGATTGTAAGAAATTGTCGCAAAAAATACGCTTGTATTTTTGCGTTTTTGAAACAACACAAAAATCAATATTTTTTTACAGCAAAAAAAAACAAACAAAAAAAAAACCCCTATATTTTACAGCTAAAAATCATGAAAAGCGTGACAACGCAGAAAAACAATCCTACCTAATAATTGGCATGTGTCTCTGCGTCCCATGTCCCTGTGTGTGTGTTTTTTTGTTGTGCGCATGTGCAGGGAGGGATGCAGAGACACTGATGAGAGCGGCTTGCAGGGGTGGACAGGGCCAGGAGGGGCGGGCGTGTGCGCGGTGGGCGCATGCGCGCTGATATGAGCGGTGACAGACCTAGCTCATTTTTATAGGGTTAAGGCCACTAGTATTTTTAATATTTTGCATGAAAATTTGAAAGATCTGTTATTTTTACTGTGAAAATTCACGAAAAACTAAAAATAACAAAACTCATTTTCAGTGGAATTTTCGCTTGAAAATTGAATTCAACATTACTTTCACGAAAATGACAACAATCAAGTTCTATATTATTTTAAGGTCCGGCGTAACTATAAAGTTGGATTGAGAAGTGAAGGCGTAAGAGACTTTCGTTCACGTGTCCCCGGCGTCCGTCCTACGGGGAAACACTGCGAGAACACTTACAGGGAAACTCATTTGCATCCTAGGATGCTGGTTCCAAGAAAACGATTAGCAACCGGACGCTTCATGGAAAAGCCTTCAGCGGACTCAGTCTTGTTTATCCAGAACAATTATCGCCGAGCCGTTCCTCACGGCAGGCCACCAGCTAGAGTTATCCGCGGCAAGGAAATATATGACTGGGGAGGATGGCAAGGCACAAAGCAGGAATATAAATGGCTTTAATTAAAATTTCCTTAGCAGGGTTTGTCAGTGCAAATTCCATTTACTGTTCGATACGGCGAGAAGCAATTGAATGTTTACAAAGAATTGTGGAACATAAGTGCCCTCCAGTACGCCTCTCATCTCTGCAATCTGTACGCCTCTCATCTCTGCAATCTGTACGCCTCTCATCTCTGTGATCTGCAACCTGGTCTGCTTCAAGATGATGGGATTTACCTCATACATTTATGGATAAGAAACCCCCAAAATGGTCCAAAGCTTTGGGGTCCACTTATCCATGATGAGTAGAGATGGTCAATGACATGCAAGTAAACCCGGCTTCCAATATAACAGGCAGTACTATGATGGGGGAACCGAAGAAAGGGAAGTGACTGGAGGTGTCATGAGGGTGTGGCTGGAGGTATGATGAGGGTGTGGCTGGAGGTGTGATGAAGGTGTGACTGGAGGTGTGATGAATGCATATCTAGAGGTGTGATGAAGGTGTATCTAGAGGTGTGATAAAGGTGTGGCTGGAGGTGTGATAAAGGTGTGGCTGGAGGTGTGATGAAGGTGTGGCTGGAGGTGAGATGAAGGTGTAACTGGAGGTGAGATGAAGGTGTGGCTGGAGGTGTGATGAAGGTGTGGCTGGAGGTGTGATGAAGGTGTGGCTGAAGGTGTGGTGAACGTGTGGCTGGAGGTATGATAAAGGTGTGGCTGAAGGTGTGATGAAGGTGTGGCTGGAGGTGTGATGAAGGTGTGACTGGAAGTATGAAGTATGGGTGTGGTTGGAGGTGTGATGAAGGTGTGACTGGAGGTGTGAGATGGTGTAACTGGAGGTGAGATGAAGGTGTGACTGGAGGTGTGGCTGGAGGTGAGATGAAGGTGTGACTGGAGGTATGATGAAGGTGTGACTGGAGGCATGATGGGGGGGTGTGGTTGGAGGTGTGATGAAGGTGTGACTGGAGGTATGATAAGGGTGTGGTTGGAGGTGTGATAAAGGTGTGACTGGAGGTGTGAGATGGTGTGGCTGGAGGTGTGATGAAGGTGCGACTGGAGGTGGCCAATTCTTGGTCAATCACAGCATCATTATAAATCCTTGTCATTTCATATCTTTTGATCTTGTGGACATATGTATATGGCCAGCACTGTGGCTGTCAGTGGTTTTTGAACACCAGAGAACCACTTTTTGTAAACATATTATGTTTGATGCTTTGTAGCTACACCTTGATTTTAGCTGTTTTTAAGACGTTACAAGTGGTTATAATAAAGTAAATTCTTGCTCATTATGCGGTTTTATGAGACTTAATTACTTGGTTAATAATCGAGATGAAAAACTGCACTTGAGCCCCCAGGGGCATAGATACTCGACTGTCTCTGTTTACGATCAATGCGCACATGTGGCGTCATGCAGTTGTGCACAGATTGAGAACATATGTACAGCTCCATGGAATATGTTGGCACTTAATAAATCAATAATTATAATAACATGTTCCCAAAGCCAATCTATGTGTCTCATATAAATTGATTACTGTTGCAACAAGCAACAGTGATCATTTCATTGTAAATTAAATAAACTCTCATTTCCTGCTGGAGGCATCTAATGGTCAATAAAAAAGAATTACAATAAAAACATTAAAATGTAATATTTCCAAGCCTATTGACCCAGTTATTTTTTTTTCAAATAAGGGCTTGTAATTATTGATACAGTGAGAAAACACAAAATGGAAAAAATGACACCTTTATTTACAAATAAAATAATGTCGGCATACATTGTACTAGGGACATAATGTAAACATTATACTGTACTAACCAGGACAAAATGACAAATAAAATGTGTGGGTTTTAATTACAGGGGCATGTTTTAATTTAGAACTATAATGGCTGAAAATTGAAAAATAATTACTTTTTTCAATTTTTTTCTTCTTATTCCCTTAAAAATGCATATAATCTGTATATATAAAATCGGATGTATGTATGTGTGTATGTGCCGCGATCACTCGAAAACGGCTTGACCGATTTGAACGAAACTTGGTACACAGATCCCTTACTACCTGAGTAGTGGGGAAAGTGGGGACAAAACAGAATTTCAGCAATAGCAGGTGTAGCGCCTCAGTCTAAGGCGCTACACCTGCTATTGCCAAAATTCTGTTTTGTCCCCACTTTTATTGCCTGATGAAGCGGGCTGGGCCTGCGATATGCGTTGCACTGTTTTTGGGGTGCCGTATAATAAATGTATTGATTTATATGAAGACAGGATTTTGTGTCTGCTTTTGGGAGGCAAGGCCACCACTTCCTCCAAGCAATTTTTAAAAATGTTATTGACTTTTATCCTGCTAGCGCCTCTGTTCTACATACAAATACTCTGTGTCCACTCCTGGTGGAGGGGAGTGCTACCCCCTTTCTTGTTTCTTTACTACAGAGAGCGACTTCTTAATCCTGAGTGAGGACAGGTCTAATCTCCTCACCTGCCTATTGAGTGGTTGCCTGAATGGTAACCCATGTTTGTGAGTATAAATTCTCTCACTAAACCACTTACCAATTGTCTTTAACATACTACACCATATTGGGCTCTCGGTTTTTTCTATTTTATTTAGCCTAAAGATGTTGGAAGGAAACTGCGTCCTTTCTCTCTTCACATACAGTTTGGGGGAATGGGCCACACACCCCAAAGCGGGGACAGTGAAATTGTGAACTTTGAAACAAATGCATCAAGGGATTTAATACATTTTATTTCCCTGAATAGAAGCACATTGATCGAACACATGAAAACGGTGGCAAGCATGGACTCAACTACATCTAAATGTACCTTCAAGAGCTAACGTGCCCAAAATGGTTTGATTGACCAAAATCTTTTCCATGTTACGGCAAAAATTCTGGGAAACTAATAAGCCCGAAATATTCTGGCAAGTAGGGACGGTGGAAAATGCTGAATTCCGAATCTGCTGAAATTCTGAAATTTCGCACCAAATTCCTATCAAATTCCACGTTTTACAGATTCCTAGTTTGGTTTATGAAATCGCAAAGTAATTGTAATTTATTGTGAACTTTCCCTTCGCTGTTCCTCAAGCATGTTCAGTAGACACAAGCGCGCTTATAGCAATCCACGGTTTTCGGTTTTCTTGCTTTTTGTCTTAACGCATCCCATATTTATGCAAAAAATAAATAGTTTGAACATGGTTTCATATAACATTCCGAAGTGACTAGTTGGAAATCTGTACGCTCCTTTGTTACTGACTTATACTAAAAAACCTTAAAGATGCAGGAAAGCTCACCCACCCAAAATGTTATCTATATTTTTTAGCAGTTATATCACATTTTGCTGTGAGGAGTAGCTATAAAATAATCATTGTCACCCTAAAAAAAATACAGCAATTTCTGGTACTTAAAGAGAAACTCCGAACCAAGAATTGAACTTCATCCCAATCAGTAGCTGATACCCCCTTTTACATGATAAATCTATTCCTTTTCACAAACAGACCATCAGGGGGCGCTGTATGACTGATATTGTGGTGAAACCCCTCCTACAAGAAACCCCTCCCACAAGAAAAGTACGTACTCCTGGCAGTTTCCTGTCTGTGAATCTTGTTGCATTGTGGGAAATAGCTGTTTACAGCTGTTTCCAACTGCCAAAAAAAACAAGGAGCAGCTACATTACCTGCCAACAGTAAAACTGTCACCATGTAATAAATGTTAGAATGTAAATCAGGGATTTAAAAGATTTTACAATGGGCAAACACTGGCTAAATCATTTATACATAATTATTGTAAAAATGAAGCAATTTTTTATTACATTATTATTACTGCTGGCAGGTGATGTAGCTGCTGCATGGTTTTTTGGCAGTTGGAAACAGCTGTAAACTGCTATTTCCCACAATGCAGCAAGGTTTACAGACAGGAAACTGCCAGGAGTACGTACTCAAGAGTTTCTTGTGGGAGGGGTTTCACCACAATATCAGCCATACAGCGCCCCCTGATGGTCTGTTTGTAAAAAGAAATAGATTTCTCATGTAAAAGGGGGTATCAGATGCGTACGTTAAAAAAGGGCGCGGGGAAAAAAGGGCGCAGGGTTTTAAACGATAAGCATGAATAACGTTTACAAAAAAATGTGCTATATTTCGTTTAAAAAGAATGTTTTATAAATTTATAAATCAATAAATAATGTATATGAAATCGGCAATTGTAAAAACGTTAATCTTCCCTGTTTAAAAAGTGAAATGTATAATAACGGTTTATCAAAGATTAATAAGAATGTTACTAAAACTATACTTAACCCTACTCTCACACAGAACCCTCCCTGTACCTACCCCTAACCCCTAGACCCCCCTGGTGGTGCCTAAACCTAAGACCCCCCCTGGTGGTGCCTAAACCTTAGACCCCCCTGGTGGTGCCTAAACCTAAGACCCCCCAGGTGGTGCCTAAACCTAAGACCCCCCCTGGTGGTGCCTAAACCTAAGACCTTCCCTGGTGGTGCCTAAACTTAAGACCCCCCTGGTGGTGCCTAAACCTAAGACCCCCCAGGTGGTGCCTAAACCTAAGACTCCCCTGGTGGTGCCTAAACCTAAAACCCCCCTGGTGGTGCCTAAACCTAAGACTCCCCTGGTGGTGCCTAAACCTAAGACCCCCAGGTGGTGCCTAAACCTAAGACTCCCCTGGTGGTGCCTAAACCTAAGACCCCCCCCTGGTGGTGCCTAAACCTAAGACCTCCCCTGGTGGTGCCTAAACCTAAGACCCCCCTGGTGGTGTCTAAACCTAAGACCTCCCCTGGTGGTGCCTAAACCTAAGACCCCCCTGGTGGTGCCTAAACCTAAGACCCCCCTGGTGGTGCCTAAACCTAAGACCCCCCTGGTGGTGCCTAAACCTAAGACCCCCCTGGTGGTGCCTAAACCTAAGACCCCCCTGATGGTGCCTAAACCTAAGACCCCCCTGGTGGTGCCTAAACCTAAGACCCCCCAGGTGGTGCCTAAACCTAAGACCCCCCAGGTGGTGCCTAAACCTAAGACCACCCCTGGTGGTGCCTAAACCTAAGACCCCCCTGGTGGTGCCTAAACCTAAGACCTCCCCTGGTGGTGCCTAAACCTAAGACCCCCCCTGGTGGTGCCTAAACCTAAGACTCCCCTGGTGGTGCCTAAACCTAAGACCCCCAGGTGGTGCCTAAACCTAAGACCTCCCCTGGTGGTGCCTAAACCTAAGACCTCCCCTGGTGGTGCCTAAACCTAAGACCCCCCTGGTGGTGCCTAAACCTAAGACCCCCCTGGTGGTGCCTAAACCTAAGACTCCCCTGGTGGTGCCTAAACCTAAGACCCCCCTGGTGGTGCCTAAACCTAAGACCCCCCTGATGGTGCCTAAACCTAAGACCCCCCTGGTGGTGCCTAAACCTAAGACCCCCCTGTGATAAGCATTAATAACATTTTAGAAAAATATTGTGCTGTTTTTCATTTAAAAATAATGTTTAAAAAATTATAAATCATTAAATAATGTGTAATCATGAGAAGCAGTTATAAAACATTAAAAGTCTCCGGGCGCCACTTGTAAAACGTTATTTTTCTCCGGCGCCCTTTTTTCCTGTTGGGCGCCCATTAAACGGTATTTATTATGGGAGTGAATGGCGGCGCCCTTTTTGTCCACCTGCCTCATGCGCCCAAATTTCCTGCCTCCGTATCAGATACTGATTGGGATAAAGTTCAATTCTTGGTCAGAGTTTCTCTTTAAGCTTTCCTCGCCATAAATTGAATTACCATGTTAAAGGGAACCCAAGGGGAGAGGGCTATGGAGGCTGACATGTTTATTTCCTTTTAAAGGAGAACTGTAGTGAGAGGGATATGGAGGCTGCCATGTTTATTTCCTTTTAAGCAATACCAGTTGCCTGGCAGCCCTGCTGGTGTATTTGCCTAAAGAAGTGTCTGAATCACACCAGAAACAAGCATGCAGCTAATCTTGTCATATCTGTCTAATTTGTCAGAAACACCTGATCTGCTGCATGCTTGTTCAGGGCCTATGGCTGAAAGTATTAGAGGCAGAGGATTAGCTGAATAGCCAGGCAACTGGTATTGCTTAAAAGGAAATAAATATGGCAGCCTCCATATACCTCTCACTACAGTTCTCCTTTAAATAATGCACATTGCCTGGCTGTCCTGCTGATCCCTCTGCCTCTAATACTTTACATCCCTCCAGCTTACTTGGGGGCCTTTGTTTTGTCTTGTTACAGTTTTTGATTATTTTTTGTCTTGTGTATGTTACCCCTCCTGGTGTGAGTGGGTTGCTGCATGCTATGTGTTGTTGTACATCTCTGGTGTGTGGTCACTAGTGGATTGGTGTATGGTGGTAGTTCATGTTGTCTAGTTTGGCGTCGTATGGATGTAGTATGTATGGTTCTTTTGTTCAGGATATGCCCTATTTATGATCATCCCTAGGGACTCGGAAAGTTATCCTAAAAATGAGTTTGTTTGTAAAGATGATTTATTTTGCTTTATTGTTTTGGGTGTAAAAGTCCCTGTGTATATGAGTTTTGCAAAAATAGCATTACGGTCAATACTGACTTTATGTTTTTTGTACATGTTTGTACAGAATGTTTACGCAGAAGTATGCAATTTTTCTTTGATATTGTGTGACCAAGGTCACTGCATTTTATTATTATTTATTGTATTGTAAATTTGTATATATTTTTTACAATAAAAATCCTCTAATACTTTTAGCCATAGCCCCTGGACAAGCATACAGCATATCAGATGTCTATGACAAATCTGACAAGATAAGCTGCATGCTTGTTTCAGGAGTGTGATTTAGACACTACTGACCAGAAAGACCAGCAGGACTGCCAGGCAACTGGTGTTTAAAAATAAATTAATATGTCAGCTTCCATAGGTCTTACACCTCTGGTTCCATTTAACCAGAAATTTCCCACCTGCTTTTTGCCGAAGATTTTTTTAAATGGCTTCCTAGATTCTGCCCACCAGGGGGAGCTCAAGCACTGCTTTTGTTAGAAGTCCATTAAAGGGGCACTATGGCGAAAAATTATGTTTTATAGCCACTGTACTATGCCTAGCTGTTTGTAGAGCATAGTGGCTTACATGTAGTGAGGCACAGGGGCTTTTTTTTTAAACACTGACATCACCTTGTATACATTATCAGTCACGTCGGCAGAAGTACCTTTCCGACGCCACTTAGCCTGTTCCATGTAGTTGTAGGGAGGCAACTTTCCCTGTTGCTGTAACTGACGTTACAGTTTTCCCCTCTCTGCAGCACTGGAAGGTTTGTTCTAAATTTCAACTGCACGATCGTGCAGTTATAGTGATCCCCCATGAGCCGTAAAGAGTAGTAGCTGATGTGCTGTGAGGGGAGTGGAACGCACCCTCCCTCTTACGTGAGACGCAACTGCATGTGAGGACTGTGGAGGAACGCATCATCATTACTGATGACGCTGCCCGGCTAGGACCCCTGTAGCTGAAGCTGGCATGTGCTGCGCAGACAGAGCGGCAGCTTGCAGAGCAGACACAAGCGCTGTAGCTGTGTCCTGCTAATTGTACAGTAGTTGTGATTGTTGTTTTTTTTGTGGTGAATTTTTTTTTTTACCCAATAGTTTTTTCAGTATTTTTTTTCTAAAGCAAATTGCAGGTAGTTATTCAGCCAGAGTAATAAAAAAAAAAAAATGAATAACTACCTGCAATTTGCTTTAGAAAAAAAAATACTGAAAAAACGATTGGGTAAAAAAAAAATTCACCACAAAAAAAACAACAATCACAACTACTGTACAATTAGCAGGACACAGCTACAGCGCTTGTGTCTGCTCTGCAAGCTGCCGCTCTGTCTGCGCAGCACATGCCAGCTTCAGCTACAGGGGTCCTTGCCGGGCAGCGTCATCAGTAATGATGATGATGCGTTCCTCCACAGTCCTCCTCACATGCAGTTGCGTCTCACGTAAGAGGGAGGGTGCGTTCCACTCCCCTCACAGCACATAAGCTGCTACTCTTTACGGCTCATGGGGGATCACTATAACTGCACGATCGTGCAGTTGAAATTTAGAACAAACCTTCCAGCGCTGCAGAGAGGGGAAAACTGTAACGTCAGTTACAGCAACAGGGAAAGTTGCCTCCCTACAACTACATGGAACAGGCTAAGTGGCGTTGGAAAGCTACTTCTGCCGACGTGACTGATAATGTATACAAGGTGATGTCAGTGTTTAAAAAAAAAGCCCCTGTGCCTCACTACATGTAAGCCACTATGCTCTACAAACAGCTAGGCATAGTACAGTGGCTATAAAACATAATTTTTCGCCATAGTGCCCCTTTAACAAATCTGCTGGAAAACTCATACAAGGTAGTAAAAAGTCAGTGAAGGCAATGCCTGCATACACCTCATAATGCAAATAATGATTTGGTGTGCGTTGGAAGAGGGGTAAGTCTTATACGGCGAGTATATCCCAAACTCTATATTCTATCTGGAAAAGTTGGGGGGTCGCTGTACTTGATATATAGTCCCAAGACATTTTGTTCTGAGTTTTCAATCTTTTTTTTTTCATAATTGGGGAAAATTGAACACACGTGTGTGGTACATTGGTGAGATATTTGAAATGTTGCAATCATTCAGAAAAATTGTTTGCAATTCTTGAATAGATAAGATGTTTAAAAAAAAATTGCATGGTGTGTGGCCACCACTAGAGTTAAAGGGAAGGTTCAGGGAGGGTGGGCATGCGCAGTAGAGCACGGAGGACGTCCGATGACGTCAGAGCGCCGGCGTGGGACGCAGAAGTTCCGGGCCTTGGAGCGCAGAAGAGCCCGACCTGGCAGCCGGCCTGGCCAGGTCGGGCGCGCCACCGGAGACCACCGGGAGCCTGCGGAGCGGCGGCGAGGGCACCGCCTGCCTGCCACGGGCTGGAGGAAGCCCCAGGTAAGTGGAATTTGATTTTTATTTTTTGCCCACCCTCCCTGAACCTTTCCTTTAACCACTTGCCGACCGCCTACTTCATATTGGCGGCGGCAAAGTGGCAGCCCCAGGACCACGTAACGCAGATTGGCGTCAGGTCCTGGGGCACTCTCTGGCCGGGGATCGCGCGCTGGGATGCGCGCGCATCCACCGGCAATAGGCTCCGCCCACCCGCGACGTCAACCCGCCGGCCAATCGGAAGCGCCGGCGGGTTGTTAACCCGACGATCGCCGGATAGGAAGCGTATAATACGCTTTGTAATGTTTACAAAGTGTATTATACAGGCTGCCTCCTGCCCTGGTGGTCCCAGTGTCCGAGGGACCACCAGGGCAGGCTGCAGCCACACTAGTCTGCACCCAAACACACTGATCTGCCCCCCCCTGCCCCCTGATCGCCCACAGTACCCCTCAGACCCCCCCCCCCTGCCCACCCCCCAGACCACCATTTGCACACAATCACCCCCCTAATCACCCATCAATCACTCCCTGTCACTATCTGTCAACGCTATTTTTTTTTTAGTCCCTAAACTGCCCCCTGCTCCCTCCTGATCACCCCCCCACCCCTCAGATTCTCCCCAGACCCCCCCCAGACCCTCCCCCCCCCTGTGTACTGTATGCATCTATCCCCCCTGATCAACTGTCAATCACCTGTCAATCACCTGTCAATCACCCGTCAATCACCCCCTGTCACTGCCACCCATCAATCAGCCCCTAACCTGCCCCTTGCGGGCAATCTGATCACCCACCCACACCAATAGATCGCCCGCAGATCCGACATCAGATCACCTCCCAAATCCATCGTTTACATCTATTCTCTCCTTTAACACCCACTAATTACCCATCAATCACCCATCAATCACCCCCTATCACCACCTGTCACTGTTACCCATCAGATTAGACCCTTGCGGGCACCCAATCGCCCGCCCACACACTCAGATTGCCCTCAACCCCCCCCCCCCCCCCCCCCTTATCGATTCGCCAGTGCATTATTTACATCCGTTCTTCCCTGTAATAGCCCACTGATCACCTGTCAATCACCCCCTGTCACTGCCACCCATCAATCACCCCCTAACCTGCCCCTTGCGGGCAATCTGATCACCCACCCACACCAATAGATCGCCCGCAGATCCGACATCAGATCACCTCCCAAGTGCAGTGTTTACATCTCTTCTCTCCTCTAAACACCCACTAATTACACATCAATCACCCCCTATCACCACCTTCACCACCTGTCACTGTTACCCATCAGATTAGACCCTAATCTGCCCCTTGCGGGCACCCAATCACCCGCCCACACCTCAGAACGCCCTCAGACCCCAGCCCTGATCACCTCGCTAGTGCATTGCTTGCATCTATTTCCCCCCTCTAATCACACCTTGAGACACCCATAAATCACCTCCTGTCACCCCCTAGCACACCTACCCATCAGATCAGGCCCTAATTTGCCCTGTGTGGGCTCCTGATCACTCGGCCAAACCCTCAGATCCCCCTCAGACCCCCTTCCGATCACCTCCCCAGTGCATTGATTGCATCTATTTTCCCCTCTAACCGCCCCCTGAGACACCCATCAATCACCTCCTGTCACCCCCCTAGCACTCCTATCCATCAGATCAGGCCCAATACATCCTGTCATCTAAGAGGCCACCCTGCTTATGACCGTTTCCACAAAATTTGCCCTCTCATAGACCACCTGTCATCAAAATTTGCAGATGCTTATACCCCTGAACAGTCATTTTGAGAAATTTGGTTTCCAGACTACTCACAGTTTTGGGCCCGTAAAATGCCAGGGCAGTATAGGAACCCCACAAGTGACCCCATTTTAGAAAGAAGACACCCCAAGGTATTCTGTTAGGTGTATGATGAGTTCATAGAAGATTTTATTTTTTGTCAAAAGTTAGCGGAAATTGGATTTTTATTGTTTTTTTCACAAAGTGTCATTTTTCACTAACTTGTGACAAAAAATAAAATCTTCTATGAACTCACCATACCCCTAACGGAATACCTTGGGGTGTCGTCTTTCTAAAATGGGGTCACTTGTGGGGTTCCTATACTGCCCTGGCATTTTAGGGGCCCTAAACCGTGGGGAGTAGTCTAGAAAACAAATGCCTCAAAATGACCTGTGAATAGGACGTTGGGCCCCTTAGCGCACCTAGGCTGCAAAAAAGTGTCACACATGTAGTATCGCCATACTCAGGAGAAGTAGTATAATGTGTTTTGTGGTGTATTTTTACACATACCCATGCTGGGTGGGAGAAATCTCTCTGTAAATGGACAATTGTGTGTAAAAAAAATCAAAAATGTGTCATTTACAGAGATATTTCTCCCACCCAGCATGGTTATATGTAAAAATACACCACAAAACACATTATACTACTTCTTCTGAGTACGGCGATACCACATGTGTGACACTTTTTTGCAGCCTAACTGTGCTAAGGGGCCCAAAGTCCAATGAGTACCTTTAGGATTTCACAGGTCATTTTGAGACATTTGGGTTCAAGACGACTACTCACGGTTTAGGGCCCCTAAAATGCCAGGGCAGTATTGGAACCCCACAAATGACCCCATTCTAGAAAGAAGACACCCCAAGGTATTCCGTTAGGAGTATGGTGAGTTCATAGAAGATTTTATTTTTTGTCACAAGTTAGCGGAAATTGATATGTATTGTTTTTTTTTCACAAAGTGTCATTTTCCGCTAACTTGTGACAAAAAAAAAATCTTCTATGAACTCACCATACCCCTAACAGAATACCTTGGGGTGTCTTCATTCTAAAATGGGGTCACTTGTGGGGTTCCTATACTGCCCTGGCATTTTAGGGGCCCTGAACCATGAGGAGTAGTCTAGAATCCAAATGCCTCAAAATGACCTGTGAATAGGACGTTAGGCCCCTTAGCGCACCTAGGTTGCAAAAAAGTGTCACACATGTGGTATCGCCGTACTCAGGAGAAGTAGTATAATGTGTTTTGAGGTGTATTTTTATA
Source organism: Hyperolius riggenbachi (assembly GCF_040937935.1). Taxonomy (NCBI): domain Eukaryota; kingdom Metazoa; phylum Chordata; class Amphibia; order Anura; family Hyperoliidae; genus Hyperolius; species Hyperolius riggenbachi. Next base: position 27,365,323 of record NC_090654.1, read on the forward strand.
CATACCCATGCTGGGTGGGAGAAATCTCTCTGTAAATGGACAATTGTGTGTAAAAAAAATCAAATAATTGTCATTTACAGAGATATTTCTCCCACCTAGCATCTGTATGTGTAAAAATACACCCCAAAACACATTATACTACTTCTCCTGAGTACGGCGGTACCACATGTGTGGCACTTTCTTGCACCCTAAGTGCGCTAAGGGGCCCAAAGTCCAATGAGTACCTTTAGGATTTCACAGGTCATTTTGCGACATTTGGTTTCAAGACTACTCCTCACGGTTTAGGGCCCCTAAAATGCCAGGGCAGTATAGGAACCCCACAAATGACCCCATTTTAGAAAGAAGACACCCCAAGGTATTCCGTTAGGAGTATGGTGAGTTCATAGAAGATTTTATTTTTGTCACAAGTTAGCAGAAAATGACACTTTGTGAAAAAAAACAATTAAAATCAATTTCCGCTAACTTGTGACAAAAAAAAAAAAACTTCTATGAACTCACCATCCTCCTAATGGAATACCTTGGGGTGTCTTCTTTCTAAAATGGGGTAATTTGTGGGATTCCTATACTGTCCTGGCATTTTAGGGGCCCTAAACCGTGAGGAGCAGTCTTGAAACGAAATTTCTCAAAATGACATGTGAAATCCTAAAGGTACTCATTGGACTTTGGGCCCCTTAGCGCAGTTAGGGTGCAAAAAAGTGCCACACATGTGGTATCGCCGTACTCAGGAGAAGTAGTATAATGTGTTTTGGGGTGTATTTTTCCACATACCCATGCTGAGTGGGAGAAATATCTCTATAAATTGACAATTGTGTGTTAAAAAAAGAAAACAATTGTCATTTACGGAGATATTTCTCCCACCCAGCATGGGTATGTGTAAAAATACACCCCAAAACACATTATACTACTTCTCCTGAGTACGGCAATACCACATGTGTGGCACTTTTTTGCAGCCTAACTGCGCTAAGGGGCCCAAAGTCCAATGAGCATCTTTAGGCTTTACAGGGGTGCTTACAATTAGGCACCCCCCAAAATGCCAGGACAGTGAACACACCCCACAAATGACCCCATTTTGGAAAGTAGACACTTCAAGGTATTCAGAGAGTAGCATAGTGAGTCCGTGGCAGATTTCATTTTTTTTTGTCGCAAGTTAGAAGAAATGGAAACTTTTTTTTTTTTTTTTGTTACAAAGTGTCATTTTCCGCTAACTTGTGACAAAAAATAAAATCTTCTATGAACTCACCATGCCTCTCACTGAATACTTTGGGATGTCTTCTTTCCAAAATGGGGTCATTTGGGGGGGATTTGTACTATCCTGGAATTTTAGCCCCTCATGAAACCTGACAGGTGCGCAGAAAAGTCAGAGATGCTTGAAAATGGGAAAATTCACTTTTGGCACCATAGTTTGTAAACGCTATAACTTTTACCCAATCCAATAAATATACACTGAATGGGTTTTTTTTAATCAAAGACATGTAGCAGAATAACTTTCGCGCTTAAATGTATAGGAAATTTTACTTTATTTGAAAAATGTCAGCACAGAAAGTTAAAAAAGTCATTTTTTTGACAAAATTCATGTCTTTTTTGATGAATATAATAAAAACTAAAACTCGCAGCAGCAATCAAATAGCACCGAAAGAAAGCTGTATTAGTGACAAGAAAAGGAGGTAAAATTCATTTAGGTGGTAGGTTGTATGACTGAGCAATAAACCGTGAAAGCTGCAGTGGTCCGAATGGAAAAAAAGGCTCTGGTCCTTAAGGGGTTTTATGACTGCAGTCCTTAAGTGGTTAAAGGATACCCGCACTGACATGTGACAGGATGAGATAGACATGGGTATGTACAGTGCCTAGCACACAAATAACTAGGCTGTGTTCCTTTTTTTCTCTCTCTGCCTAAAAGAGTTCATTTAAATATCAGGTATGTAAGTGGCTGACTCATTCCTGACTCAGACAGGAAGTGACTACAGTGTGACCCTCACTGATAAGTAATTCCAACTATAAAACACTTTCCTAGCATAAAATGGCTTCTGAGAGCAGGAAAGAGATAAAAAGGGTCAATAGTTCACAGATTTTAGCTCTGGCACACTTCAATGAATGTGTCATTGAGCAAAAACAATAAAACAGTTAAAGCTTAAAAAGTAGATTTACACATAAAATAAAACTGTGGAATATCTTAAACAGTCATTTTTAGAAGAAAGATAGATACAATCACTTATTTCATTAGTTTATTTTCGCTTCGGGTGTCCTTTAAAAAGTTTTATATTCTCCTCAGACTAAAAACTTAGAAACAAAGTTCAAAACGAATGTAGATCATCTGAACCAAGCAGATGCAATTCAGCACCATTAAAGCCAATGGGGCTCACAGCGAATCCCCAGGTCGCAAACTGCCATGAAAATGTCTCCAGGAAGGTGAGTCAAGATCTTGGCACATTGTATTTATTCATTTCCGGGTCAAAGTGTTCACTTCCTGACTGACGTCAGGAAGTGAAAATCTCAATCGCTCAGCTTACAAAAGTGCAAAGTGCACGGAAATGCGCTTTAAAAAACGCTCTTTAAATCGCTCAGAGCTTGTGATAGCGCTGGCGATTTATAATGTTAACGAAGCCTTAGAGCCGTGCGGAAGGCGCCCTGGATGGAGAGGTGAGATATTACCTCTGCATTAACCTCTGGGTGCAGGGCCGGATTTACCATAAGGCACTGTAGGCTTGTGCCTACAGGCGCCTGATGATGGAAAGGCGGCTCACTCCCCTCCCTGAGCGCCTCCCTCCCTCCTTCCCTATGTAGAGTCCAGATGAGAGTGTAAGTGAGAGGTTACTCACCCAAGTCTCGGCATTCCACTGATGAGATCTCCCTTCAGCCAGGGGGGCACCTCTACTGAGGTTACCTCTGCCTACCTAATAATAAGGGGCACCTGTAGCTACCTATCACAGGCAAGGGAAGTAAGGGAGAAGTGACAGCTGGGACAGCCAGCACACATGCGGTGGGGTTTGGTGAGGGGTTTGTAGGTTCATGGAGGGTGGAGCCTAGGGTACCAGGACATCTGTGCCTATAGGCTCCTGTCAGGTAAATCCAGGCCTGCCTGGGTGTCTCCCTACTCATGGTAATACCCGAATAGCGCTGCATCACCCACTCCTTTATGGTGCTGCTAAAAGATAAGGGAGAGAGTCTCAGGGACCCTTCAGGCTCTGGGGCCCTGGGCAATTGCCCAGTTTGCCTCCATGGAAGCTCCGGCCTTACCCACTTCCCTTGTGATGACATACCTCCCAACTTTTTGAGCTAAGAAAGAGGGACACTTAAGCCCCGCCTCTGCCACACCCCTAATCACACAACCGCCACACCCCTAGCCACGCATACTATAATGATTTTATAAGAAAAATATGTTGTTTTGTAATTCAAACCAAACTGGTCCTTTCTATCCTGGTTCATTTTCTTCATATTAACCTTTAAAAATAGGAAATATATCAATTTAGGATGGTAATAAAATCAATTAAACACATTTTTCAGTAGATAAAATACATATATTTACATAGATCTGTACATCGGTCCTGAAAGAGGGACAAATGAGGAAGAAAGAGGAACAGAGGGACAGGGCTCCCAAAGAGGGACTGTCCTTCCAAAAGAGAGACAGTTGGAGCTATATGATGATTGTATTTAGCCTCTGCTGCTCTCTCACTGTCGCTGCTTGCTAAAATAAACTCTGGTAAGGATGAGTAGATGTGGAAAACAAGACAATCGAGAGCCCCAATCGTGTATTATTGATAGTACAATGTAAATACGGTAATGAATAATACGCACAAGTATGGGTTGCCAAGGCCGGCAACCACTCAAAAAGCAAGAGGGGAGATTAGGCCTGTCCCCACTCAGACTAAGAAGTTGCTCTCCGTAGAACAAGAAGGGTGGTCACTAGTGTTTATCAAACAGTGTTCGCCACTGTTCGTTATTCCCCGAATATCGGGGTGTTCGGGTTCGGCTCGAACCCATCCGAGCACCTCATGGTGCTCGGGACGCTCGGCCGCGCTGTTCGGGGCCCTTAGCTGGAGATGCCAGCATGCGTTCCGATTCCAGCGTGCATTCCACTGACGTCCCTTCCTGCAATGCCGCCCACTGTATTGTAAGTGGACGGCGTTGCAGAAAGTGACGTCAGTGGAGCGCACGCTGGAACGCGGAAGAGGTGAGTGATCCCCCGCCCGTTACCTCTTAATAGTAGCGGATGGTACTTACAGTGGTGTGAAAAACTATTTGCCCCCTTCCTGATTTCTTATTCTTTTGCATGTTTGTCACACTCAAATGTTTCTGCTCATCAAAAACCGTTAACTATTAGTCAAAGATAACATAATTGAACACAAAATGCAGTTTTAAATGATGTTTTTTATTATTTAGTGAGAAAAAAACCTCAAAACCTACATGGCCCTGTGTGAAAAAGAAATTGCCCCCTGAACCTAATAACTGGTTGGGCCACCCTTAGCAGCAATAACTGCAATCAAGCGTTTGCGATAACTTGCAATGTGTCTTTTACAGCGCTCTGGAGGAATTTTGGCCCACTCATCTTTGCAGAATTGTTGTAATTCAGCTTTATTTGAGGGTTTTCTAGCATGAACAGCCTTTTTAAGGTCATGCCACAACATCTCAATAGGATTCAGGTCAGGACTTTGACTAGGCCACTCCAAAGTCTTCATTTTGTTTTTCTTCAGCCATTCAGAGGTGAATTTGCTGGTGTGTTTTGGGTCATTGTCCTGCTGCAGCACCCAAGATCGCTTCCGCTTGAGTTGACAAACAGATGGCCGGACATTCTCCTTCAGGATTTTTTGGCAGACAGTAGAATTCATGGTTCCATCTATCACAGCATGCCTTCCAGGTCCTGAAGCAGCAAAACAACCCCAGACCATCACACTACCACCACCATATTTTACTGTTGGTATGATGTTCTTTTGCTGAAATGCTGTGTTACTTCTATGCCAGATGTAACGGGACACGCACCTTCCAAAAAGTTCAACTTTTGTCTCGTCGGTCCACAAGGTATTTTCCCAAAAGTCTTGGCAATCATTGAGATGGTTTTTTTTAGCAAAATTGAGACGAGCCTTAATGTTCTTTTTGCTTAAAAGTGGTTTGCGCCTTGGATATCTTCCATGCAGGCCGTTTTTTCCCAGTCTCTTTCTTATGGTGGAGTCATGAACACTGACCTTAATTAAGGCAAGTGAGGCCTGCAGTTCTTGAGATGTTGTCCTGGGGTCTTTTGTGGCCTCTCGGATGAGTTTTCTCTGCGCTCTTGGGGTAATTTTGGTCGGCCGGCCACTCCTGGGAAGGTTCATCACTGTTCCATGTGTTTGCCATTTGTGGATAATGGCTCTCACTGTGGTTTGCTGGAGTCCCAAAGCTTTAGAAATGGCTTTATAACCTTTACCAGACTGATAGATTTCAATTACAGTACTTTTGTTCTCATTTGTTCCTGAATTTCTTTGGATCTTGGCATGATGTCTAGCTTTTGAGGTGCTTTTGGTCTACTTCTCTGTGTCAGATAGCTCCTATTTAAGTGATTTCTTGATTGAAACAGGGGTGGCAGTAATCAGGCCTGGGGTGACTACAGAAATTGAACTCAGGTGTAATAAACCATCTTTAAGTTATTTTTTAACAAGGGGGGCAATCACTTTTTCACACAGGGCCATGTAGATTTGGAGTTTTTTTTCTCACTAAATAATAAAAACCATAATTTAAAACTGCATTTTGTGTTCAATTAGGTTATCTTTAACTAATAGTTAACGGTTTTTGATGAGCAGAAACATTTAAGTGTGACAAACATGCAAAAGAATAAGAAATCAGGAAGGGGGCAAATAGTTTTTCACACCACTGTATATCTGGACATATACAGTATATCTGGACTGGCTTAAGAAGGCTCTACACTACAGCGCTCCACCATAATACTATAATACTTTAAAATCATACGGTATCAAGATAGCAAGCTCAGATTTTACTTTGTGTTCTAAGGATCTGTTTAGGGCCGGTTCAGGCGGACACTCCGGTACGTCGCATTGTAAGCCCTACTCTGTAAACAGCAGAGAAGCATTTGGAATTAGTACCTGCCATTTAGCAATTGCGTTTTGACCCTGGACACTGCATGTAGGCTCCAGGGGAAAAAACGAGACAGTGGGAAATGGTGCGATTAAGCCTGGCATTCGCATGAACTGTAAACAATTGTGCCGGCAGCTGTCCATTCACTTGAATAGATAGCGCTGAAACTATAGTTAATGTGTGGATTGAGATATCAGTAAAATTGGTACTTGTTCATATGATAATTTAATTACAGCAAAATAAGAAACAATAGGAGGAGGTCCCTGCCCTTACGAGCTTCCAATCTAGTGGGTGGCGACATTAGGGAAGGAGGGTAGCGGCTGTTGTTTACCGCGGCGAAACAGTCCGTGGGAACCGGCCCTTAGGCTCCTTTTCCACTTGCAAGCGCAATCACAAATGCGCTTGCAAAAGCTTCTTTTTCACACTCGACGCGATTGTGACGTGAACCGCCGGAAGCAAACACAATAGCACCAATCATCAGGCAGCCTGACGATTGTAATTAACAAAAAATCGAAACGTTCTAATGGAAAAAGTGCAGCGCGATTTACATGGAGATCATGATGCACTAGCGATCGGCAGAACGCAGGCGTTCCGCTTGTTTAAGCGGATCGCGGCTTTTGGAAAAGGGCCCTAAGTTAGGATGTTCTGGGGGCAAACTTTGGGGGAGGACTCAGGCTGGCCAAAATGTGCCCATTTCTGTCTAAGAAATATGGCCGGTTATGTATTTATGTAACGACAGTGACTTTCCATTGTCACTTCACGATGATATATAAACGCCGTCTGCACAGACTGCTCCACTGACCCGCATTGTCTCACACGTGAGGGGGGATTAGCGGCACCCGCTGCACACATAAAAAATTAAACGCTCAGCAAAGCACACTGACAACTGCGCAAAAATTAGGTTACCGTGCCACTAATCCCCAGGATGTCAACCAGGTCATTAATTAGCCCTGTAACCTATATTTATGGTGTCATGTTTACGACACAATATTGTGTGGCAATCCTGTATCACACTGACTGTATCATTTCCTCATAATAAGGTAAACACAATAAATAATTCATTGTCAACAGATTCACAGGAAACAATGTTTCTCTTAATGCGTTCCGTAAAGTAATGATATATTTATCTGGCAGGAGGGGGCACAAGTCAGGGCAATATTATGCAGATCTCCAGAGGTTAATCTGCAGAATATATACAATAAACTGTAAGTCTATATGGCAGGGCAATACTTCCAAGGAACTCTTCTCCGCCAACATATGGACTCAGTGACTTGTCTGCTAGATGTATCTCTATTTTGTTACATCACTGTCTTGTGTACCATTATTAAAGAGACTCTGAAGCGAGAATAAATCTCGCTTCAGAGCGCCCCTGCTAAAACGCTGCTATCCCGCGGCTAAACGGGGGTCCCTTCACCCCCAACCCCCCCCCCCCCCCCCTGCAAAATTAACGACCAAATTGGTCGTAAATTTTGCTCTCCCTGGAGGCAGGGCTAATGGCTGCAGCCCTGCCTCTCAGCGCGTCTATCAGACGCGCATCGCCGCCTCTCCCCCGCCTCTCTCAGTGAAGGAAGACTGAGAGGGGCGGGGGAGAGGCGGAGGTACGCGTCTGATAGACACGCGGGAGGCAGGGCTGCGGCGGTTAGCCCTGCCCCAATGCGGAAGCGCTCCCCCGCTGCACGGAGGGGATTTGGGGGATCAGGGACCCCCGTTAAGCCGCGGGATAGAGGTGTTTTAGCAGGGGCACACGTGCCCCTGCTATCTATGAGGTCTGAAGCGAGATTTATTCTCGCTTCAGACTGTCTTTAAATGCTATAATGTCTGTGTGTAACACTTTTTACCCCTCCCCCCCCCCCGTTCCTATGCATATCCACGCCCCTTTAAAACTTTACTTGTGCACCAGGGGCGTAGATATGTGTATTTGTTTATTCGCAATCGCGTGCGCGCTCCCTTTAGTTTCTGCTGCCACACACACAATACTTCCTGTGTACTGTTCACAGTGTGGTGACATCTTGTGGCCAAAAAGTAATAATACACCCACGTACATTAACATTATTATAGTAATAATAAATATACATAATTATAGTAATAATACACCCACTATTATCAATAAAAATAAATACATTTTATTACATTTTAACCCCTTTCACCCCTGCTCCACAATAAAATTTGACATGAAATAATTAAAAAAAAGAAAAATACATAAATTGTTACCTTAGGGATTTTTTTTTAATATGTATGTCATGAGGGTATATTGCTGTTATTTTTGAAAATAAAGGCTTATAATTATTTATATAGGATAAAAAACTAAACCAAAAAAATTCACCTTCAATACAAAATAAAATATCATTGCCGTACATTGTACTAGGGACATCATTTAAATGTTGTATTAGCCAGGACAAATGGGCAAATAAAATCATCTACAATGGCACATTTTATTTTAGAACTGTAATGGCTGAAAATATGATTTTTTTTTTCATTTTTTGTTTCTTAATCTTTTTAAAATGTATTCAAAAAATAAAACAATTCTTAGAAAAAAGTATCACCCAAAGAAAGCCTAATTTGTGGCAAAAAATAAAAAAATAAATAGATCATTTAGGTGTGATAAGTAACAAAAAAGTTATTGGTGAATGAATGGGAGGAGTGTTAAGGGGAAAAAAAACCTGTGGTTGGGAAGTGGTTAAAGAGAACCTCTCTGCCTAATGACATGGCTCTGTGTTCCCTATCCGCCGCTCTCTGCCCCGCACCGCCACGCTATAGCTCCCCGAGTTTAGCGACAAGTTTTGTCGCTAACTCAGAGGTAAACACAGGGGAGAGGAATTCCCTGTTCAAAACGCCCAGCAGGGGCGTTCCTGCAGGGTTTCCTGAGCAGCCATTGGGCAGCTCTCTCTCCCTGGCCACGCCTCCTGCCGCTCCCCCGCCTCCCTGAACGCTATGAGAGACACACAGGCCTCGATTCACTAAAGGGTGCTAAGTGTTAGCACGCCAGTGAAAAGGCACTTAGGACGAGAAAACGGGCGCTTCACGCCCTAATATGCATGCAAGCGTTTGCGTGCGCAAAGGTTATTGGTGCGCGGTGAGCATGAAACGTTGCACTGTTCAGCCCAAAATAGCCTAAAAAGCTATTTTACACGCGAGCGGTGCAACGTTTAGCGCGCACCGGTGCAACGTTTCGGGCGCAACAACTTAACGCACGATCAGTAACAGCTTTGGATGTGCAAACTACTTAGCACCCTAGTTTGCACGACCAAAGCTTTTAGGCGTGATAACTGTGTTAGCACCCTTTTGTGACTCAAGCCCACAGTCTCTCAGTGCAGCGTCGTGGCCCAGAGGACACAAAAGTAAAAGTGGGCCATTGCAGCCCACAGGAACGGTGGGGAGCGGCGATTTTTGTGGCTACCTGATACGCTCAGCCCCGCAGATCAGGTAGCCTACTTTTTTTTTTTAGCCCACCTCGGGCTCTCTTTAATACTGTAATGTTTCCCCATATCTACTGTGCGGCACTGCGTAATAATAATAATAAAATATATCTCAAGATCAAAATAAACTTGAAAAAAAATCACTGTACATTTTCCTGATTTTTTAAATGATAGCTATTCATGTTTTAAATGGAAGGTCCAAGCAATAAAAAAACAAAAACAAAATCCACTTACCTGGGGCTTCCTCCAGCCCCTGGCTGCCGTCCTGTGCCCTCACCGCAGCTCAAGTGGCTCCCTGTGTCCTGCGCTGCAGAAGCTGACCTCACCAGGTCGGCTTCCTGGTCAGCTTCTTGTGCGCTCCCCGGTGCGGGTCATGTGGTCCGGCTGACGTCATCAGGTCTGTACTGCGCAGTAGTAGCAGTATTTCTGCACCTGCGCAGTACAGACCTGTTGACGTCGGCCGGACCACGTGACCCGCGCCGTGGAGCGCACAAGAAGCTGACCCGGAAGCCGACCTGTTGAGGTCAGCTTCTGCAGCGCAGGACACAGGGAGCCACTTCCCGTCCTGTTGTCAGGGGCACAGGACGGCAGCCAGGGGGTGGAGGAAGCCCCAGGTAAGTGGATTTTGTTTTGTTTTTTATTGCTTGGATGTTTCCTTTAAATACATTGTAATAATCATGATCATTTTTCCTGCCATATGCCTGCCCATATAACAATGCAATCATTAATAAAGAAATTAAAATGGATTAAACCTAGGCTAGTACTAACCCCACTGCTAACAGTTTCTCATTTTAAGCATGACCAATTTATGGCCATGCCTTCTGTCCCCTAACCAATTCTCTATGCACATTTTCTCCTAGTCCCTATATTCTCAGCTTCTGCACCGGGCTATTGCATTGCACAATTAGGGCCGGATTGTACATGTTACCGCCCAAGGCCCACTGTAAGGCCTTTTGCACACTACTTGTGATTCCAATTCCCGATTTCGACACAATTTTACATGCAATTCCGATTTTTAATCTGTACTGCATGCTGCATTTTTTATACATTTTTCGTCTTGTGTTGATAGTACAGCCTGGTGCTGTGACTGAATGGTGTAATGGTTAAGGGCTCTGCCTCTGACACAGGAGACCAGGGTTCGAAACTTGACTCTGCCTGCCTATTCAGTAGGAGACCTTAGGCAAGTTTCCCTAACACTGCTACTGCCTATATAGTGTGTCTTAGTGGCTGCAGCTCTGGGGCATTGAGTCTGCCAGGAGAAAAGCGCAATTTAACTACTTCGCATCCAGACCTTGTTTCCCACTTATGGACCAGAGCAGTTTTGACAGTTTAGCTATGTCCTTATTTAATCAGAAATAACTTTATCCCTACTTATGACACAGAAATGAAATATATATTGTTTTTTTAACACAAACTAGGCTTTCATTGTATGCCATTTTTTCTATCGAACAATTTTGTTTTCTATGAATTTTAATGGGAAAACAAAGAAAAAAATAGAAAAAACACATTTCTCAGTTTTACAAATTCCAGTTTAAAAATAAAAAGTGCTACTGTAGATAAAAACACGAATGTTGTTTGGCTATTCTTACAGCTTATCACAAAACTTAGATTATGTTCCGGTCACAATTTATGGTGAAGATATTTGATTCTGAAATAATGATACAGAGTGTATTTTTCACTATGAACTGAGAAAATAAAAGTATTTTTGATGGTAAAAATGAATCTCATTAGCTCAGGAAACATATATTCCCATTCACCAATTAGTGCTGCATCAGATAGTGCCAGAAATGTGCACAGGAGCAAGCCCAATCCTGCACAGCACTGCTTCTGCTACAAGACGTAGATCTATTGATTTATGGCTTAGATGAAGTCACAGAGGACGTAGCTATACTGTAGTGGTGGATAAAGTGGATAAATGTTATTTGTCTTGATAGCATCCAGGGAAAATCGGCATCGCAAATCGGAATCAAAAATCGGATTTGCGATTTGCATTGTGCAAGAGGCCTCAACTCCACCCTTCCCACTGTGTCTCCCCTGGTCTTAAAGAGGAACTGTAACATGAAAAGATCCCCTGGGGGGTACTCACCTCGGGTGGGGGAAGCCTCTGGATCCTAATGAGGCTTCCCACGCCGTCCTCCATCCTTCAGGGGTCTCGCTGCAGCCCTCCGTGGAGTCCGTGCAGCGGTGACGTCAATATTTACCTTCCTGGCTCCTGCGCAGGCGCTCTGACGGCTGTCGGCTCCGAACTACACGGAAATACCCGATCGCCGTCGGGTCCGCTCTACTGCGCAGGCGCAAGTGTCCTGCGCCTGCGCAGTAGAGCGGACCCGAATGAGATCGGGTATTTCCGTGTAGTTCGGAACGGAAAGCCGCCACAGCGCCCCCGCTGGAGCCAGCAAAGGTAAATATTGAACTGACAGTCGGCACAGTCGCCGGCTGTTCAGAGGGCTGCGGCGAGACCCCCGTGGGACAGAGGACGGCGTGGGAAGCCTCATTAGGATCCGGAGGCTTCCCCCACCCGAAGTGAGTACCCCCCAGGGGATCTTTTTAATGTTACAGAGTCTCTTTAAGAACCCCCGTCCTATGCTTCACCCATCCTGTGCTGTGCTTAACTGCTCTACCCTGTGGAAGCAGGGCAGCCATGGACCACTTGCCGCCCCTTGCTTCCCGGTGCCGTAGGCCATGGCCTTTGTGGCCTTGCCTCAAATCCGGCCATGTGCACAATGTCAAAAGCCTTTACAAAGTCCAAGTATATTGGGGTATAATTATAGGGGAGCAGCCCCTGTGATCTCAGGGGGGTCAGAGCTGTGGGGGCTCCAACTTCTAACCATCCCTCCCTCCGATTACACGGGACTGTACTTCAGATCAGGTGTTTTTGAGGCTACACTTGTTATGGGTGTAAAGATCGTGATGGCCACACTTGTCTTATGGCCCTTGTGAGATGGACACTAAGGCTGTGAAGGGCACCAAGGGAAGGCAAGGGGTGTGAACACTGGGGGGGGGGGGAAGCGGCATCAAAGTTTCACTGGGGGGGGGGGCACATGAATTGTAGTTACACCACTGCAAGTTTATTACATCTATTGCTTTCCCGTGATCTCCATTTGCGTTGTTGACTCCATAAATGCTGAGCATATTGGTGAGACAGGACCTGTCTTCAGTAAATCCGTGTTGATAAAGTGAGGTTCGTTTATTCTCTACAACATAACCTAGAATATCTTCAAACAATTTACACAAAACTGATGTTAAAGAGAGTCTGAAGTGTCCACAAAAACCTGTTTTTACTTTACGGTCCTCTTTAGAATGAATGCCCTACCTGAAATGCCATATCCCCGCAGCTGAACTCTCAATTAAAACCCCCAAAATCCCGGCTCAAAAATCCACGACTTTCCAAATCATGGATTTTGCCGCCCGGGGAAGGCAGAGCTTTGAGGGAAAGAAGACTGAGAGGGGCGGGAGGAGGTGGAGATCCGCAGAAATTTACGCGAGTAGAGGCAGAGCTACTGCACAAAACTCTGCCTCTCCCCGGACGGAGCCCCAAATTTTCCCCTGGGGATTTTGGGGGTATTAATTGAGAGATCAGCCATGGGATGCGGCGTTTCAGGTATGGCATTAATGGTAAAGAAGACTGTGAAATAAAAACAGTTTTTTTTTTATTCTTCTGACTCTCTTTAAAGGGAACCAGAGACGAAGCACCCTGGTGTATTTTACCATATATATCATTACAGTAAGAACATTAGAGAAAACATCTACCCTGCTCTCTGTTTCATCCTCACTGCTAAAAGTGTCTGTTATCAGCTGCGATAAGAATCCCGGACTGAGCATTCAGTCTGGCTTTGCAGGGAATAATCATAGCTGAGTCATTATAGCAGAGCCATAAGGGGGCAGGCTTGGGCTTGAAAAGACACCAGAGAAGACAGACTCAGCTATAATCTTTCCGTAGCAAAGCTAGACTGAGTGCTCAGTCGGGGATTCTTATCAGAGGTGATAACAGTCAGATTAAACAGAGAACAATGAAACAAAGAGCAGATTAGGTGTTTACTGTCATGCTCCCACTGATTTATAAGGTAAAATACAAGAGGGTGCTTCATCTCTGGTTCTCTTTAACTACTTTGGCCTCCTGGACGTACTAGCTACTCCCAGGAGGCCATGTGCGCGTCCGCGCGCTCCTGCGGCCGATCGCGTGCATGCACGCGCGCTCCCGCCCGCGGTTCGTTAGCCTGGCAATCAGTGAATCGGGCTATGGTGCCCGATCACTGATTCCTCTCCCCCGCTGAAAAAGAGACAGCTTCTCTCGGAAGCTGCGCTTTTTCTGGCTGTAACGTCCCCATGCGTCGCTCTAAGCGTATGTTACGCTTAGAGTGACGTCATGTAAACAAACTCATGGCTGCCATCTTGTGGCCAAAAAGTAAAACTACAACTAAAAGTGAAAAAAATAAAACTCAAGACACATTTACATTATAAAACTATGGCTTACATCCCACCCTCCCAAAAATACCCAAATAAAATGTTTAATACAAAAAAACAAAACAAAAACATTACAATAAAAAAAAAACATGTAAATATTTACCTAAGGGTCTAAACTTTTTAAATATCAATGTAAAGATGAAATATTTCTAATTTTTTTTTTATTTTAAACTTGTAAATAGAAATACATAGCAAGGAAATGAGCAGCGCTACTTAAAAACAGACTAGTGCCTACCTGCAAAAGAGTGCAAGCCCCACTTGTGGGGTCGAATACACACCGAGCATACACATGACCTGTCTACCACTAGAGGAGGATGTTGGTTTTCATTAACAGCTTGCATGCAACCTATTAAGTACTCGTCCCTGCCACTGCGAAGAAGTCAATCCTCCATGGGGGGGGGGGGGGGGGGCCTAACACTACCTAAATCCTAACCTATGTATATGCATAGCCTGGGTGCGGCTAATCAAATAAAATCGAATGTAATTCGTTTTTGGTCAGCTGCTCCCACTTAACAGCCATGCTTTTGGTGTATATGCAGAGCTTCTGTTTGGGTTCAAGGTGCGTTTGTAGTTCCTGGGGGGGCTCAGCGCATCTCTGATGGAGGCCATTCGGAGGCGGCCTGGTGTTGCGCTGATCCACCTTTTGCGCAATTTTCAATTTTCGATTTTATTTGATTAGCCGCACCCAGGCTATGCATATACATAGGTTAGGATTTAGTTAGTGTTAGGCCCCTCCCATGGAGGATTGACTTCTTCGCAGTGGCAGGGACGAGTACTTAATGTTCCTGCGGGAATGCGTAAAAATGTACGCAATGCGTCCCGCCGACCTCCGAGGTCGGCAAGCTGCCAGCGGGGGACTGGAGCAGCAGTGAGTGACTACTAGGGCACAGGATGGCTGCATGGGACTGGTAGAAGCCCCAAGTAAGTGAAACTCATTTTTTACTTTGCTTGAACCTTGCCTTTAATACTACTCAGGGGGTAGATGTCATCTGGGCTAGATGCCTTATTTATCTTGATTCACATACTTTCCTGTGATAGACAATTCATGCTGAATGAGGCAGACCTTGAACAACCCACAGCTGTATTATGAGGCAAGAGGCATCACCTTGGTAAAGACAGAAGCAAAGCATACATTTAGAATCTCCGCTTTAGTTCAATCACCCACAATTGATTTCCTTGCCTGCCTGATCCTTCTGAATGAAGCAGGTGACTTTGACGCACGACGCTCAGCAGCGAACGCCGAAGCTGGGGCCATCATAGCACTAGTGTTATGATGCGCGCAATGGTAATTAGGGGATCCAGCGATCACCAGGTCCTGAATTACTTCTCCCTCCGAGTTGCTACGACATCTGTCATTCGGCTCTCCCAGCGCCCAACTCACCACCGGCCGCATCATTTGTACGCTTTCAGAAGTCCTTTTTTTTTGAACGTATATATTTGTACATTTTTTGAACTTGACTTTATATGACTTGCAACTTTTTGTTCAGCTTCCATTTTTACACGTCTGATTACCATTGTATGCTTTAAAACCACTCCTGGCTCCCCTGCTCTCCAGACTCGGCACGATACTCGCCTGATGAAGCAGTGTTTGGCTGTGAAACGCGCTGTCGTGGTGCTGAATGAAATGTAATCTGGTTTTTTATCTATATGTGACCACACGTATGTCTTCCATACCTGCACTTTGAACTGTTGCTTTTAGCTAGAAAAAAAATCTTTCTTTGGGTGCCTCCAGTTGTACTACCTCCAGATTCTAGCCACCACAGGTAGGTGGTTTCTGACTTTACAATATACACAAAGTCAGTTGTTTTGGATCCACAATCACAATCCACATACAAGACTGAGTGAGGATGGTACTTCCTCACATACACTTACGAGCCTCCTCCAGCAACCCACACTTGTGAGTATCCTACTCACTACTGCTGCCTCTTATAGTCCAAATGCCGGGAGTTCCTGACTTGTGAACGCCGGCCAATACCATCCTCCAACCCACCGCAATGCTGGGGACTCCCTGTACTGTGCCCATGCAGAGGAGAACACAAAGGGGCATAGAGGACAACACAAGGGGGACAGCGGAGGACATAAGAGGTACAAGGGGGCATGAGGTACAAAGGGGGAATAATCCACAAGATGCCCCTTCACCATGGATGCACCAGGTTTAGTATATATTTTTCCCCCGGTATTTGTCCTCTAAACCTAGGTGCATATTACGGTCCATAAAGTACCGTCAACAAGTCGATTGGACTGCACTCCAGACCTTGTCAAGGGGCGATGTGCCAGGCTATTGGAATGTCAGCACTTCAATTCCAAAGTATCCACACGTATGCATCAGTCGGCACCATCTAATTATAAGCTCTTTTATTAGTTAAAATGATACATGAGAGAACATAGCAACGTTTCGGAGGAAGGCGTCCTCCTTTCTCAAGCTTCTGTCAGTGTCTCACAACATAGTATTCATCACCACTTTATATACACATAACATTGGAGAATTAACCAATCACATATCAGTGCAAAACATGGCGACCTATCCCCTCCCGTCTCACCAGCGGACCTTATGGGGAACTGCTACTTAATATGCACACTGACATGCGCACAGATGGACATCTCATCCTACGTGGCGGGGCGGAGGCGAAAAACCATTAATGGTCATTATGATTGTAATTCTAGATATGTTATCTATGCCCTAAAATGCCCATGTGGGCTGTTATATATAGGTCAGACCACCCAAAGAATTAAAGACAGATTATCTGCACATAAGAGTACCATAAGGAAACCTGCACTAGAACTAGCTGTTCCACAACATTTTGTGCACGCCAGACATTCAGTGAATCAATTACGCTTTCAGGTGTTGGAGCTAGTTAGAAGAGACCAGCTAGAAGAGGAGGTAATAGAATTAGGAAGTTACAGTATCGTGAGGCAGTTTGGATACGACGGTTGGATACCCTTGAACCTAAGGGACTTAACAGAGAATATGACATGTCACCGCTTATGTAATATCTGAGAGGAGTCTGGAATTTGCTGTTTATTTTTTATTTTTCATTTTTATTCTTATTTTTTAATTTTTCTTTTTGCTTTTTTCCATTTTTTCAATTTTTGATTTTTCATATTTAATTATTTTCGCTTCCTCTTGTTGTGCCCCCTGTGATTGGTTTAACATTGGTGGAGATGTTTGACTGACATCTCTATCCTTTTTGAGTTGATATGGTAGTGCTGGGTTGCCTAGTACGCGCTGTCCGGTTGCTATGTGGTGGGGCGGAAGGCGTGCCTGTGACGCTGACTTGCACACTGGCAATCACGTGAGCGGAACAATTCTCTGCTTGCGTGTTGCCTGACGTCAGACTGGTGGGTGGCGCCCTCTTTGGCCGCAAGTGAGTCAGTTCCCCATCGGGTCCGACTCATTTAGGGTGGAGCCTGTGGGTGTTTACATCAGCTGACTCACTGCCATTGGTCGTCGTGAGTGTTGCGCTCGGCTCTCGGGATTTTCGCCTCTGCCCGCCACGTAGGATGAGATGTCCATCTGTGCGCATGTCAGTGTGCATATTAAGTAGCAGTTCCCCATAAGGTCCGCTGGTGAGACGGGAGGGGATAGGTCGCCATGTTTTGCACTGATATGTGATTGGTTAATTCTCCAATGTTATGTGTATATAAAGTGGTGATGAATACTATGTTGTGAGACACTGACAGAAGCTTGAGAAAGGAGGACGCCTTCCTCCGAAACGTTGCTATGTTCTCTCATGTGTCATTTTTAACTAATAAAAGAGCTTATAATTAGATGGTGCCGGCTGATGCATACGTGTGGTCCATAAAATACCGTACTTCTAAAATACTGGTTAACCACTTGAGGACCGCAGTGTTAAACCCCCCTAAAGACCAGGCCTTTTTATTGTTAATTGGCCACTGCAGCTTTAAGGCCTCGCTGCAGGGCCGCACAACACAGCACACAAGTGATTTCCCCATCCCCCTCCCCCCTTTTCTCCCCACCAGCAGAGTTCTCTGTTGGTGGGGACTGATTGCTCCACAGTTGTTTATTTTATTTTTTTATAAATAGTTATTTTATTTATTTTTAATACATTTTGCTTTTTTTTTTTTTTTATATATATATTCCCCTGCTCCCTCCCTCTCCCCGCCAGCCATTCAGGGTGATCAGCTGTCAAAGGCTTCAGCCTATGACAGCCGATCACTCGCCAGCCTCAGAAGGGAACAGCCTGTCCCCAGTACAGCGCTGCTGCCGATCGCAGCGCTGTACATGTAAATAGACGGTGATCACGCCGTCTAACAGTCTCCTGTGCGCCGATTGCCGCTGGGAGACTGAAGAGGGGGCAGATTTCTGCAAACCCCCCCCCCCCCCCCCCGAGCAGGAGATGTGCACGCAGGACTTGACGCCAATTGGCGTTAGGCGGTCTTGGGGCTGCCGCCGCGACCACGCCCATTGGCGTGGGGCAGTCTTTAAGTAGTTATTTAAAGGACCACTATCTCAGAAAATTGTAAAATTTAAAATGCATGTACACAAATACAAATAAGTATGTTTCTTTCAGAGTAAAATGAGTCATAAATTACTTTTCTCACATCTTGCTGTAACTACAGTAGTAGTTGTAGAAATCAGATAGAACCGACAGATTTTGGACTAGTCCATCTCTTCATGGGGGATACTCAGCATGACCTTTATTCTTTTTAAAGACACTCCCTAAAAACGATTTTTATGAAGATGCTGTCCAGCCTCCCTGCACACTGATTTAACAGTTAGGTGGAGCAACTGACATTGACTATGTGATTTTGAAAATAAAGAAAACCCCTCCCCCCCACACACCCCCCATACACCCCCCATGAGGAGATAGGCTAGGTAGTTCTGACAGAATGGACAGGTTTTGACCTGTCAGTTCTGTCAGAACTACCGGAATATCACAGACATTTTCGGCCAATCACAAGACTCAAGAATACTCTGTAGTATCCGAGATTTGTGATTGGTCTAAAATTACTGAGTTGCGGTAAATAAGAGTTCCACGGAATTCTGATTTCAGAGTTCCGTTTTCCGAAATGCAGAAATCTCAATGCCGCAAAATTGGAATGAGCGTCCCCAGGCATAACACACAATCGACTTTTCCCCTCCGTTGTGTTGCAATCTTGGTTTCCCCTGATGTGCAATGCAATGCTGCAGTGTGCAAGTAGCCTTAACCTACAGCATGTTCTTGAGATGTGGAAAAAAAACTAAAGTGTTCAGAGCAAAGCCACGCAAAAACATGGAGACTATACAGACTCCATTCATATAGTATTCTGGCCAGGATGTCGCCTGTTTTGATGATTAAAATTATTAATATCTACTGATATTCTTTGTTTTTTTAAGTGTAAATATTGTAAATTATCATAAAATATGGCCTAAAACTAAAACCCCCCTTCCTGACGTCTAACCCTAACACTTCCCTTCCTGACACCTAACCCTAACACTTCCCTTCCTGACACCTAACACTAAAACCCCCCTTCCTGACACCTAAACCTAACACCACCCTTCCTGAAGACTAAACTAAACCCCCCTTTCTGACACCTAACCCTTACCCCCCCTCCTGACGCCTAACCCTAAATTCCCCTTCCTGATGCCTACCCCTAAACCCCCCTGTCTGATGCCTAACCCTAAAACTCCCCTCCTTGACACCTAACCAGTGATGCTCGGATGTGCCTTATCCACGAATTCGGAAATCCGCGTGGTTGCAAAAAAAAATCCGCATTCGGCCCCGCCGCATGCGGATTTTCGTCCGCGTCCACGCAACCACGCGGATTTTTTCCCGTGAATGGCGTAATCACGCGCGGATTCACGCCCGGAGGCGGATTTTCTTTTAACGTTAATAACAAAGCCCCCATACATGCTACAGTCCCCCAAATAGCATGGATTATCGAGGTGATAAGGGGCAACATAACTTCAACATAAAAAATTCCCCCCAAAAATTTTTTTCTAGAGAAAATTGATTTTAAAGTGAAATCAACACTTTAAATGGGGCTATTAATTGGTAATAAGTGGTTTTAAAAAGGGATATACGCGTTAAGCAGTCAAAGAGGTGAAGGCGAGTTCCAATGGCACTTGGCGGCGAAGGTACCGCTGGAGGAGGATGAGTGGCTGACGGCAAAAAGGCTCCAGAGAGGTTTTTGTAATTTTTTTTTTTTTTTTGCAGCAATTAGCAATGACATCGCAGCAGAGTTGTCAGTGGACACGGGCAGTGTGAACGCAGAGTGCAGTGGTGGTAGCGACTGAGTCAGGAGAAGGACTATGCGGGCGGTCAGTTCAGCAGCACAGAAGGACCATGGCAACATACTGGTGGTAGTAGTAGCAGCACAGCGTCATAGTGCTGGCCAAAAAATTAAATGCACCCGGTGACCCGGGCAGTGTGAACGCAGAGTGTAGTAGCGACTGAGTCAGGAGGACAAAGCGGGCGGTCAGTTCAGCAGCAGCAGCAGCACAGTAGTAGTAGCACAGCGTCATAGTGCTGGCCAAAAAATTAAATGCACCCGGCGACCCGGGCAGTGTGAACGCAGAGTGTAGTAGCGACTGAGTCAGGAGGACAAAGCGGGCGGTCAGTTCAGCAGCAGCAGCACAGTAGTAGTAGCACAGCGTCATAGTGCTGGCCAAAAAATTAAATGCACCCGGCGACCCGGGCAGTGTGAACGCAGAGTGTAGTAGCGACTGAGTCAGGAGGACAAAGCGGGCGGTCAGTTCAGCAGCAGCAGCACAGTAGTAGTAGCACAGCGTCATAGTGCTGGCCAAAAAATTAAATGCACCCGGCGACCCGGGCAGTGTGAACGCAGAGTGTAGTAGCGACTGAGTCAGGAGGACAAAGCGGGCGGTCAGTTCAGCAGCTCAGAAGGAGGACCATGGCAACTTACTGGTAGTAGTACCATAACACCAAAAAATTAACCAAGGTAGGCACTAGGCAGGTAGTAAATGTCTTTATAAAGGCAGGCATAGTTAACAACAGCACATGCAGCAGCCACTTCATGTCCCCCTGTGTCCGACAATAGGGGCCAGGAACTCACCTTCCACCCAAGCCTGGTTGATTTTCAGGAAGGTGAGTTTGTCCACAGAGGCGTGGGAGAGCCGAGAGCGCTTCTCTGTGACCACGCCACCGGCCGCACTAAAGCATCTCTCTGAGAGGACACTGGAAGGAGGGCAGGATAGGAGTTCCAGGGCGTACTGGGAAAGCTCGCTCCAGATGTCCAGTCTCTTGACCCAGTACTCCAAGGGGTCCACGGGGCTGTCGGTGTCATTGAGCCCGCTGGATGACCCCATATAGTCAGACACCATGGTGGTCAGTCGTTGCTTGTGCTGGTTGGTGGTGGATGCTGTGGCGGGCACCTCTGTTCTGGGCTGCTGCACTGCATACAGGCTCTTGCTTAGGCTCTTCAGGTCTCCGGGGCGCCAGTTGCTGCTGCTGCTGCTGGTGGTTGTTGTTGTGCTGCTAGTGGCAATGGCAGGCACCTCTTGCTGGCTTGGCAGAGCAGTTACAGTGGGGGTGGAATGCTGGGGGAATGCTTCCAGTAGTCTGCGCACAAGGGCCTCCTTCAACTCCCTTGTGCGTTGCTCGGTGGTGGATGGCGTCATTAAGTCTCCCAGCTTCCCCTTCAGACGGGGATCAAGCATCAAGGTAATCCAGATGTCCTCCCTTGAACGCATCTGGATCACCCGGGGGTCCCTGCGAAGGCAGCGCAACATGTGCACAGCCATGGGAAACAAGTGGGCCCTGCCAGCAAGATCTTCCTCGTCCTCGCCATTGTCCCATAACGCATGCCTGTCCTCTTCCTGTGCCATGTCGTTGTCCTCCTCAAACCGCCATCCACGTACAACGCCTGCTGCACTCTGCTCCTCCTCCTCCTCCTCATTCAGGTTAGGGACCTCCAACTCTTCCACTACCTGCTGTGAGCCCTCCTCTGAGCTGGACTGTGCTGCCATCTGCTCCTGTTCTTCCAACTGCCTCAGGGCTTCATCCCCACGCTCAATTAAATTGTCCATTGCCTGCTCCAGTAGACAAACCAAGGGCACCCACTGGCACACAGAGGCCCGCTCCTCACTGACCATCTTGGTTGCCTCCAGGAAGGGACTCAGCACCAGGCATACTTGCTGCATCAGTGTCCACTGAGTGGCAGTAATCATGGGGACTTGCTGGTTGCTGGGGACAC